>NC_064816.1:8392918-8431866 GCF_023721935.1 Panthera uncia | reverse complement strand
TCCTTCCTTCCTTCCTTCCTTCCTTCCTTCCTTCCTTCCTTCCTTCCAGCTTGAGCCAGGTTTAGCTGGGTGTCAGAAACTGACAAATCAGACTCCCTGAGGGTGGGGCCCAGGAATCTGCATTTGGCCACAACCTCAGGGAATCCTGACACACACTGATGCTGAGAACCAAGTGGAATGACTTCCAGATGAGACTTCGGGGCCGGGCCACACTCAGGGGGCGCAGGACCTTAAACTTGTGCGGTCACCTCCATCTTGGTCTCCTTGCCTCTGCCCTCACTGCAGCAGCTGAATGGGTATTTTAAAACATAAATCAGATCACATCCACTCTGTTTAAGACCTCACAGCCAATGTCTGCTGCACCTGGAATGAAATCCAATGCCATTCGGGGCTCAGCAAGGCCCTGCGTGCCCAGCCCCGTCACCTGCCGATCTCCCCCGCCCCGCCCGTCTCCCCGTGGCTTTGCTCACTTGGCTCCAGCCCTGGCCTCCTCACTGCTCCTCCAAATCCAGACACCTTCTCACTTAAGAGCCTTTGTGCTCGGGTTTCCTCTTCCAGGCCCCTGCCTCTTTGAGCCTCATGGTCCCTGATGGCATCCTCGCTATATGAAATCACCTGGCCTCCTCTGTCTTGTTTTGCTTGTTTATTGCCTGTCTGCACAGACCAGAATGTAACCTCCATGGGGGGAGAGGTGTGCCTGTCTGGGTCCCAACTGCCACCAGCGCCTAGTGCGGCCTGTGGCATGAGGAAAACGAAGAGGGGACATCTGTTGGGTGAATGGATGGTTGACTGAGGCTTGGGGGCAGCATAGAGACCCTGCGTGTCCTAATAACCACAGGATGTGTGTTTCGGGCAATGGATGAATTAATATTTGGGTGAATATAAGCATGGATGGGTGGATAAGCAGGTGAAAAAATACACTGGTGGCTGGATGGACAGAGAGTAAACAGATGGGTGGATACATGGATGGATAAATTGCGGAAGAACAGAAGGAGAGAGCCAGGTAGGATAAGGGGGCTGCTAGAATGCAGTTGTGGATGGATCAATAAAAATATGGACAGCAAATGGGTGGATGGACGATGAAATAGGTGCATAAATATTGGTGGATAAATGAGTGTCGGATAATGGTGGGTGAATAAGTGGATGGGTGAATGAATGGCTCGATGTATAAAAAGACGGATACGTGAGGGCAGGGTGGGGGATGGGTATTGAGGAGGGCACCTTTTGGGATGAGCACTGGGTGTTGTATGGAAACGAATTTGACAGTAAATTTCATATATTAAAAAATAAAAAAATAAAAAAATAAAAAAAAAGACGGATACATGAAAATAGATGTGCAAGGCAAAGAGGGAACCCCAGTATAAACTGGGGACTTCAGTTAATAATCACGTATCCACGTTGGTTCAATTGTAACAAATGCGCCACAGGAAGACAACGGGTAAATCGTAGAGGAAACTGGGAGGAAAGGGGGTTATCTGGGAACTCGATGTACTTTCCAGTCAGTTTTTCTGTAAACCTAATATTCTCTAAAACATGAGCTCTAATAATTTTTTAAAATAGATGTAATGGATAACAGATGTATGGATGGGCAAACGGAGGGATAATCAAATGGGTGTATGAATGGGATGGACAGATGGATGGATGGATGGATGGATGGACGGACGGATGGATGGATGGATGGACGGATGGATGGATGGATAGACAGATGGATGACGGATGGGTGGGTGGTGGATGGGTAATTGGATGGATGTACTTATACTGAATGAAACCAAAGCAGATAGATAGACAAACCAATATGCGGCTAGATACAAATAAACAGATGAGATGGATAATCAATGGCTGGATAGATAAATAGGTGGATAAACATACAAGTGGATAGTCAATTAGGTAACTGAGGCTCAGACAGGCCAGTGAGCAACCGTGACCAGCGTGCATCCCCCCATCTTCCCTGCAGTCCCACGGGCAGCCACACCTTCCACGTATTCCATGACCATGCAGAGGTGGCGCCGGGTCTCAAAGGAGCAGAACATGCCGACCACAAAGGGGTTCTCGGCGAAGGTGAGTATATCCCGCTCCACAAAGGCCTGCTGGATCTGGTTGCGCAAGATCAGGTTCTGTTTGTTTATCTTCTTCATCGCGAAGCGCTGCCTCGTCTCTCGGTGCCGCACCAGGTAGACAGCGCTGCAGGGGGAGAGAGCGAGGACCGGCCATCACCTCCGAGACACCCGGCCTCCGCCACCCTCCCCCCGCCAGAGCCCCGGGTGGCTCACCCGTAGGCACCATTGCTTATGAGCTTGATGGTCTCGAAGTCATTCTCTCCGGGTGGTTTCTTAGCCTTGGTGGTGGCGCTGCGGCCCTGCAGGGGAAAAAGGGAGCCCACCACCACCATCATCATCATAAGACTAGAACTCTTATCCCATTTTACACATGAGGAATCTGCGGCACAGGGAGGGGGTGGATGGATCCTTCGTCAAGTGCCACAGTGAAGGAGTAACAAAGTCAGGCCTGGAACCTGATACTGACTCTGAAGCTATATTCCTAACTTTTTCCACTAGGAAAGAAGCCTACGAAATAATCACTTTCCTATACAAAAAGCTACCAGAAATCAATAACAAAAAGCCCACCAATGGAAGAGAAAATACAGACAAGATATGTGAACTACAATTAGAGCTCTTAACCATATGAAAAGATGCTGAACCTCACATGCAGTGGCCGAAGAGCAAATCAAAACTACCCCAAGATACAGTTTTTCACCTGGCAGACTGGCCAAAAGGATCCAAAAAGCTGACACACTCTGGGTGAAGCTGTGTTGGAACAGGTACTTTTATACCTTCCTATCGGGTGTGTAAAATGGTACAGCCTCCATGCAAGGTACTCTGGCATATAAAAAGAAGTGCGCGTTCCCTTTGATCCAGTAATTTCATTTTCGAGTTATTGCTACAGATATGCATGTGAAAAATTACATATGCATCACCTCGCTCATTGCAAGATTGGAAGCAACCCATATGTTCATCTTTAGGAAACTGGTTAAACACATGAGAGGCATCTGCGTAAAGGAATACTGTGCCACTGTTAAACAGCAAGGAATCGCTCAGTACACTGATCCAGTATTTTATTAAGTGGGGGAAAAAAGCAAGGAGCAAAATGTGCTGTAAGTTTTTTGGCAAAATGGAGCTATCTAATCGTATTTAGGGGGTGCTCAGTAGCACATATACTAATATTTGGGGGGGATATAGGTCAATGGGGGGACAAGAGTGGGTGTAAGATATTTCTCTGTACACGTTTTGTGAAAATTATGCTTATTTTTCTTTGGGACAAAGAGATTTATCCCATAAGTATTTCACAAAAATGTGTGATATGAAAATGTTAAATTTGTATGCTCCTAAGAACGTAGTCTAAAAACATCTGACCCAAAACTTGACAGAATTACAGGAAGAAATTGCTCAAAACAAGGATTTCACACATATTTCTCAGAAACGATTAGATTAACCAGGCAAAAAAAAAAAAAAAAAAAAGAAGAAGAAAAGAATAGGGACGTGGAAGATTTGAATCACTCAATTGACAAGTTTGATTGAATAAAATAGGTAGAATCCTACAAACAACAATTAAAGATAAATACCTTTTTAGAGTTTTAGAGTTTTGAGTGATGTCATTCCATTACCTATTCAAAAAATTAAACAAATGGCACGCATAGTGAGATTCTGTTCAATATATAGATAAAGGAAAGATGTGCGTGTGTGATGTGTGTGAATTCATAGACACAACTTGAAACAAAGGTTACGAATTCAAATGCCTTAAGGGGCCAGGCAGGTGGGGGGGGGCGGTGGGGGGCACCATGCATGACTGGGGGGCCAAGTGCCCCATATCCTAGGGGCAAGCGCCCCCACTTAGTGCCAGCTGGCTCCACCACGGTGTTATCAGAACTTCCAATTTTTCAAAAGAAGGCCCAAACCCAGATTGTGAGTCAAGATCTTCTCATCTCTAGATTTTGCTGCAATTTGAAAAAACAAAAACAAACAAACAAACAAACAAAGCACTGCAGAGTTCAGAGAAAGCACATGTGCGGCCACCAGAGCTGGCAGTCTCACAGAAGGAACATCTGTCAAAGCGTGGCTGGCTTAGAGGTGGGACCACGGCAGTTTTCACTGTGTTAAGTGGCTAATGCAGAGACGTCCAACCGACCCAAAACCCCACGCGGGGTTCCTCACGATCCACATGACCAGCAATTCTGCTCCTGGCTGTGCACCCAAAAGGACCGAAACGGTTATACACACATGTCCGTGGCAGCACTTTCACTTTCAGGCAGCAGCCAAAAGACGGGAACAACCCCAACGTCCATCAAGAGACAAAGGATAAACAAATGCAGAAGACCCATCCAATGGAATACGATTCAGCCATAAAAAGGAACCAAGCGCTGATTCATGTCACCACATGGATAAACCTTGAAAACATTACCCCCGGCACAAAAGGCCACAGAGTAAAAGTAAACCTATATGGAATATCCAGAAATATATATGAAATACACATTGAGGCCAACTATGAAATTTACACGAAATATCCAGAATGGGCAAATCTGTAGTGTCCCAATTCAGAGGTTGCCAGGAGGGTGGGGGGGAGGGGTGGGCAGGGAGAGTGGGAAGTAACTGCTAGAAGTGAGGGTTAGGGTTATACCTTATTGTGAATATACTAAAACCCACTGAATTGTTCATTTTAAAATGAATGCTTAAGGGGCGCCTGGGTGGCTCAGTCGGTTAAGCATCCGACTTCAGCTCGGGTCATGATCTTGCGATCCGTGAGTTCAAGCCCCGCGTCGGGCTCTGGGCTGATGGCTTGGAGCCTGGAGCCTGCTTCTGATTCTGTGTCTCCCATTCTCTCTGCCCCTCCCCCGTTCATGCTCTGTCTCTGTCTCAAAAATAAATAAACATTAAAAAAAATAAAATAAATAAATAAATAAAATAAAATGAATGCTTAAAATGGTACGTTGTAAGTACCATGGGTACATGGTTGGATTATGTATATTTTACCATGAAAAGAGAAAAGGCCCACGGAGGAATGGCGATGGTTAACCCAGTTCACAGATGGGGAAACTGAGGCTCGGACCAGGGACCAAGAGATCCACCCAGCCTGAGGACACAGGGCCAGGAGGTGAGCCCTGGCCTGTCCTGCCGAAACCAGAGTGCTGACCGCTGGCCCTCTTGGCCTTACCTCAGAGAGGTCGTCCTGCTCCGGTGTATTGGAACCACCGCTGTCCTGTTCCTCCAGGTGTACCACGTCTAGGAAGGGGCTGAGTGTGAGCGGAGGCTGGGGTCCGGGTGGGTTCACCCCAGCCCCCTGCACCCACCAGCCAGCACCTGGAAAGGGGTCACGGGTGAGGCCCAGCTGGCGGATGATGTAGCGGGGGATGTCAGTCTTGACAAGGTGGCCTTCCTTGGCGTGGCCCTCCGCCGCCTCCAGCAAATGGTAGAACTCCTCGGGGTTGAATTCCTGGGGCAGGGCAGCAGCAGGCTCAGGGTGGGCTCCAACCCTCCCCCAACCCCTACCCACCCCCCCCCCACGCCCAGTCCCCTCACCAGGCACTCCAGCAGCCTCGCGGGGCGCGAGATGATGATGAGGAGCTTCTTGACCAGCTGGGTGACGAAGGCAACCTCCATGCTCTCTGAGCGTTCATAGGCCTGGGGCGGCGGGCACAGTGGGGGTAGCTTTCACGGGTGCCCCGGCTTCGGCCAGGCCCCTCTCCCCACCCCACTGGGTACACACTGTTGCTGTTGTCCCATTTTACAGGTGAGAAAACTGAGGCTCGGGCCACACGGTAAAAAGAATGACAATGATGGTAGGCAATGTTGTCCTAAAACCTTCTCTCATTCATCTTCAAAACAGCCTATGCTCCAGGCCAAGTTAGAATCCCTCCACCCCGGGCATGCTTTCCCCTCCGGTCCCCGTGTGGCTACCTGATCCGCGTCTAAAGTCGCACCCCACCTCCTGGCTGTGCCCTCAATCCTCATTAATGACCGTACTCTGCTTTTCCTGTTTTCTATCCCATGAATCCCCTTCTACCAGGCCACATGTCAATTTCTCTATTGTGTCTATCAAGGCCAAGACTAGGGTGAGGCAATGAGGCACCTCACCCTGAAGCCAAAAATCTCAGTCTTCAAGGTAACTAAGATTTTAATGCAGTATGTGAGAAAAGCATGCAAAAAAAAAAAAAATCCATGATAAGCAAAATAACAAAATTTAAGGGAGGATAGGATCTGTTAGGGTTGTCCTGAGCCACACTGGAGCTTGAAGCAAAAGGGAGGAAGTGTGTGGAAATCTGTACATGTTTTCTCAGTGATTAACAGCTTTAATAAAAATATTGTTGGGGCGCCTGGGTGGCTCAGACGGTTAAGCGTCCGACTTCGGCTCAGGTCATGATCTCACGGTCCGTGGGCTCGAGCCCCGCGTCGGTCTCTGTGCTGACAGCTCAGAACCTGGAGCCTGTTTCGGATTCTGTGTCTCCCTCTCTCTCTGACCCTCCCCCATTCATGCTCTGTCTCTCTCTGTCTCAAAAATAAATACAACGTTAAAAAAAAATTAAAAAAATATTGTTGATGATTAAAACCAGAAAAGTAAAATTCTAACAAATTCTGGTTTGATTATAAATAAAATACTCAAAATAATGTTAAGTTTTAATATACCCACTTTTCAATTTTTCCAATAATTACTTTAATATCCTGAGGGGGGGGGAGATTAAATACTTGTCTTATCCCAGTCCCAGCCCTGATGCTTTTTATCTTCTGACTCTCCTTATTAGAATGTCAGCTTCCTGAGGGCAGGGACTTTTGTTTGTTTTATTTCCAGGGAATTCTCCAGCTTCTAGGCCAGTGGGAGGCCTGGAACAGGTGCTTAATAAATATTTGTGGAATTAATGAATGAGCAAATTCCCTTTTTATAGCAGAAGGACTGAGGCACAGAGAGGTTAAGTGACTTGGCAAAGGCTCCACAGTAAGTGATGAGCTGGATGTGAATCTGGGCCGTTTGATCTGTGCTCTCAATTCCTACGAATCTAGTGGCAGAATCCAGACTCAAACCAGATCTGATGATGAATCCCATAAGTCAACATACTGCCCTTTAGGTCGGAGTGGGCGCCTAGAGCCCAAAGCCCCGTATTCTGGTCTTTGTGCCCTTATCCAACGTCATTCCCTGAAGACAGTACAGTCACTTGGCTTCTGTGCTCCTAGAATTTCCCAGATTGCCTTCTCACCTCAGGGCCTTTGCATGTGCTGTTCACCCTGCTCGGCACACATTCCCCCCAGCACTTCTCATAACTGTCACTTCCTCATTATTCTTGTCCCAACTTCAATGTCACCTCCTCTGGGGAGGCCTTCTGGACCTAACAAGGGAGTCCTTGACACTCCATCTGATTGCCCTGTTCCATTTGCTTCATAGCCCTAAGCACCAGGTGAAATCACCAAATACCTTGATCTGTTTCCATGTTTCCTATCCACCTTCCACATTAGAATATCAGCCCCAAGAGGGCAGGGATATTTCTCTAGTTTGTTCACTGTTGGGTTCCCACTGCCCCAGCACACAGTAGTTGCTTAATAAATGCTACCCACTGTCATTGAGTTAAGTGGGGGGTATCATCTTGTTTACTTTCATTCATTCATCCATGGAACCAAAATTTATTAATCACCTACTGTGTGCAGGACACCGTGCCAGGCATCAGGGCCGCAGCAATGAACAGACAACCTCATCATCCACCCGTGGGACTGACATTTGAGCAAGTGAGACAAGAAAGAAGATAAAGAGAAATACACAGGAGGACGGAAGGGGCTAAGTGCTAAGGAGAAAACTAAAGAGACAAGAGACGGTGGGTCGTGGGTTTGACATTTTAAATAAGGGGGTCTAGACGCCACCTGAGATGCTGATATTTGAGTAAAGACCTGAAGGAGGTGAGGGAGGTTAAGTCCCTGCCTCCCCCATCACTCCGGACGAGCACCACGTCCTTCCACTGGGGACCACGTCTTTCTCTCCCACCCCTGAAGTCCCACGGCGGCGCCCGGCACGTGGTAGGCGCCCTCTGAACGGAAGTGGGGTGAAAGAAGGCGTCGGGCCTGACCGAGCCAGCGCCCCCCGAAACACACACACTCACATCCTGCAGCAGCTTCTCCAGGTTCTCCTGCAACTCGTAGAAGTACACGGTGGTGATGAGGCCGTCGCGGGACTTGGTCAGGCAGTCCCGGGCCAGCTCGATGATCTGGTGGTGGATGAAGCTGAGCACGCCGTCGGCCAGCGGCAGCACGCTGTCAGGTTCGTAGGCACGGGCGAAGTCGCGCAGCTTCTCCTCCATCTGCGCGGTGGCCTGCGAGGGGGACAGAGGGCCGGGGTGCCGGCGCGGGGCTGCGCCCGGAGGCTGTGGCCGCCGGGAGCCTGCGCTGCGCTGCGCGCGCCGGCCACCAGGGGGCGCGCGGAGCTAAGGCGAGCGAGGGCTCCCGCCGCCCGGGCCTCCCCGCGGCCGCCCCCCGCCCCGCCTCACCTTCGGGAACCTCTCCTTGTAGACATGGTTCATCATCACGATCTCGTTGTCGTAGGAAGAGGGGGAGCGCCCGGGGCTGCGGGGAGAAAAGCGCATCCTGTGCAGCCCCCAGCCTCCGGAAGCAGCCAGGTGTTAGATCCCACCCCCGCTCCCCCGTAAAACTTCACCCGTCGTGCTTTCACCCGTTTAATCGCGCGGGCAGGGGTCTCACAGGACACGACCATCAACTTGGGGTGGAGGGAGGTTATCTACCCACCTGAGGCTCCGCGAGCGGGGCCGCACTGCAGGAGAGCGGCGGCCACCATCTTCGTCTGTGATGCTCTCGGTGCTGCCGAAGTGTTTGGAAAGGAAGTGGAGCTCATCCACGGTGGGCTGGTAGGGCAGCTGGTGCAGGCGCTCCTGGGAGGAGCAGGAAGACTGGGGGGAGGAGCGGGGCCGGGGTCAGAGCCACCGCAGTCCCCCCACAGCTCGCGACCCTGGGCTGGGACTCCTGGGGGCTGATGGGCCCCTGGGCAGGGTCGGGATCAGGACCTGGTTTATGATCCTTGGATCCCAGGGTCCAGGTTGGGACTCCTGGAGATAGACAGGGGGGACAGGGACAGACACGGATGCGAACTGTGACACACACAGATGTGGCCAGTGGGAGCCTGTTAAAGCCTGAATCAAGTCATATCCCTCCTCTGTTCAGAACCCGCCGTGGCTCCCACCTTACTCAGTATGGACCCTGAAGTCCTCCTCAAGACCCACAACGTCCTGCAAGATCTGGTCCTGTCTCCCTGCCATCACCTCCGCCCACTCTCCCCATCAGTTACTTGGTCCAGCTGCACAGGCCTCCCGGATGGTCCTTGAACCAGCCAGGCACACTCCTGCCTCAGGGCCTTTGCATTGAGGGGCCTATGCTCCCTCTGTCAGGAGCATATCACTACAGATCACTCCTCCTTTACATCTTTGCTTAAATGTCACCCCTGTGGGTGACATTCACCCCTCTGAACACACATCCCTCACCCCCTATCCCTGCCTTATCTTGTTTCTTCTTGCTGTATTTATCTCCTGACTTACTATATCTTTATTATTAATTTTTATTGCTGCCTGCTCCTTGAGGGCAGAGACTTGGCTCTCCTTGGTCCCGAGTCAGGGTCTAGCACGCAGTCGGGCAAACACAGACCCGCAGATATCAGTGGAGAAACAAAGATCTCCACTTGATTCTGCAGGCAGAAGGGTCTTTTGAAACGTTTACATCACTCACTCCCCATCCCACCAGTATCTATTAAAATAATTTTTTTCAATGCACATAACGTATGATCTACAGAACCACAATGTCAAATAGCTCAGGCTGAAATTTTAGTAAAATTTAATATAAAGCAAAAAAAAAAAAAAAAAAGCCTTTGTATGGCTTCCCATCACATTTAGAATAAGATCCACCGCCCTGCCCTGGCTAAGAAGCCCCAGCATGACCAGGGTCACTGCCTACCTCACCCTCGTTCCTCCACATGCTGTTCCCTGGCCCTCTTCGTGAAACACCCCTCCTTTCCTTCCTCCACCTGCCAAACTCCTACGGATCCTTTGTCTTGGCTTCAATTCCACCTCTTCCAGGAAGCCTTCCTGGACCCTCCCCCCCAGCTGAGTCAGGTGCTCCCTCCTGTTATCACCTTACCTGGTGCCACTCCCAAAACAGCTCCAACACCCTGTATTGTAAATATCTTCTTACCGGTCTGTCTCCCCTCATGAGGGCTGCATGAATCCTTGGATCCTGGCCCACCTTATAGAGCCCACCCACCATATGACAGCCAGTCGCATGATAAATGTCTGCTGAACATCATACCAATGGATGGATGAGCGGACCAGAGACACAGGCAGAAAAGGGGGCAGGTGGAGAGAGACTTTGGGTATTGCGGTGGTTGAGCAAATGCACTCTGGGGGAAGAGTGTGCTGGCCCCGGCCAGCTGAGACCCTTGGCAAGTGGTTCGACCCGTGAGCCTTAATACCATTATCTGTAAAATAAGTCGGCGATAGGCAGGACCCCCAAGAAGATATGTTGAGGGTGGAGAACAGGGCTTTCAAGGGGACCTGTAACTTGCCAATAGATGGACGGGTGATACCTTGGAAAACTAGAGAAACCCAAAACCCTCATTAAGGCCAGCGCAACTGCTGGCCTGGGTGAGGGCTCCCGCCCACTCGCCCACCTGCCGACTCACCGAGACGGTGGAACTGGGTGTGTTGGTGCCATAGCCGGACGAAGGAAGTGAAGCCAGAGACCAACGGCGTCCGTCCGCCCTGGAACCCAGCCAAGACGCTCAGAGGCTGCTAGGCCCCACTGGTTCCCCCCCTCCCCGTCCTCAGGGTGTGAGGGAAGCTACTGGCCACCACTAGGGTAGGGGCTGGGGGTATATCTGTGCTCTACGATTCCGAAAGGCCCCTCAGAGCCACAGAGGTAAGGAGGAAGTCTTCCAGCCGGGCACCAGGGACCTGGAGCAAAGATCAGGAATCCCCAAAGCTGCCCCCATGATAAAGTGCTCAGACTGAGGCCACTTGAGCCTTCTCGGAGAAGAAGGGCCCCTCTTTTTCAAATACACACGCTGCCACATCCTCCCACACCTGCTCACTCACACACAGATACGGTCACTCCCACAGCCACACCCACTAGTGTTAGTGTGACTCGTGTGGTTGAGATCACACACTGACAATCATACACCTTCACGCGTGACTCCTCAACACGGACACACACACAACCCCTGACCCGTACACGGGCCCAAATCGCACGCTTCCCTACACGAACACACCATCACGCATGCAAACACACACGTACACACACACACACACACGAACACGTACACGTAGAGATGGAGTACTCACACTCTGAAACAAAGACGCACACTCCCTCACACACGTTCTACTCTGCCACGTTCACACAGACACATTCGAGAACGCTCACGCACTCAGTCACACATTCAAACTCCCACGCAGCCACACATTCATTCACACTCCCACCAGATTGCACACTCACATGGAAACGTACTTGGAAGGGCATGCTCTCTCACGCATTCACACACATTTACAAATGCACAGGGATACCTTCACACACGCTCACACTTGCACGCTGATGCACGCCCCCGTGGGCATATGTGTGGGCAGGGCCGCCTCACACGACCACAGTCTCACAAGCCTACAATCACACATCCACATCAGCACAAAGATTGCATATCACAGGGACACACACTCCCAGGCATTAGCCTCCCTCCGGGGGGCGGGGCCCTCCTAGCCCACCCACCATGCAAGAGACCAGATCAGGTTCCAATCTTAGAGCCCTTTTCTGGCTCCCTAATGCCTTCAGCCGAATTCCGCAGCCAAGGGGATCTCTCCGCAGCCACCCCAGGGAGGCATCCTCTGTCCCCACAGTCCTGCGTGACTTCCACACGAAAGCTTTCACCAGTCTTTGCAGTGATCTGCGCTCTCTGGCCCGCCACCCCAACTCCACCCCGAGGACAAAGACTGTCATTCACCCCTTATGCTCAGCTCCCAGCTCGCACCACGTGTTCAGACAACGTTTTTAGAATGAATCAAGTTCAAAGAAAAAGAATCCCGCCCAAACATCCTGGTGACTCCCAGAAGTTTCTCCAAAACGCATCGGAGGAATCTCTCTGCCTCCCCCAATTTCGCCAAAGGCCCCAAGAAAATTCATTCGCGACATTCTAGAAACCCTCAAAGATCCCCGTAGGGAAACCTATGATTGCTCCTCTCGGGCCCTGGAGAAATAGCTCTAGGTGCCCTTTCTCACGTTGGAGACCAAAGTCCCTCAATGGGCATCTTGCAGTCTGCGCTTGCGCACTTCATCTCCGTTCCCTGTCCTGTTGCTATGGAAACGCCCGGCCTGGAGCTAGAGGCTGGGGAGACTGAGACCCTGGGCTCAGAGCGCACGCGCTTTCGCTCCGCGGCAAAGGAAGTCCCACTCCCCCTTTGATTCCGAATAGGCGGTTGGCCCCGCCTTCTCATAGGCCCCGCCCCTAAGGCCTGGCGCTTATTCCCGCTGGGACGCTGGGGCACTCTGCGGGTCCCTCAGGCCCCGTCTCAGGTGCAATTAGGAGGGGAACAGATGGAGGCCCAGACGGTGGTTGGGGAGGGTCCGGCCAGGGTTCTAGGGCCCTGGGGAGAGGGACTCACCTTCGGGAGGAGGCAAACGAGAAGTGGGCGGGGGTGTTGGGGGAGAAGTTGCGGGGGCTGTCCAGGGGACTGCTACCTGTAGCGGAAAGAGGGGGATCTTAAAGCTTGGTATGGGAGGCAATCCCACCAGGCCGCTCAATCCCCAAAGCGGGTTGCCAACAGCAGCCCTTCCCCTGTTTAGTCTCGTCCCACCCCCGTATGAGTGGACCACGCCCCCTTAGCTGTAGCCCCGCCTCTCTAGACTGTTTTGGTTATGGAGTCAGCCCAGCCCCCCATCAGGCCGATTCTGTCTACATCTGAGATGGCCCCGCCCTTCAGGTATGGTACCTCCCCTCAACCCCAGCCTCTTCACAGTCTTGCTCCGCCTGTGCCTCCACCCACAAAGGCCCCTTCAGCCGATTGATCACTGCCACACAAGATGGCCCCGCCCTTTGCCCAATCTGGGTCCTCCTCTGTTCAGTCTCCGCCCAATCCTGCGGCACGGACACGCCCCTGCCCCGTAGCCACGCCTCCTCTAGGCTGGTCCGCACCCACCACCTGTCTCACCCAGGTGTCCAGGCAGTGGGGAGTGGGGTCGCGGCAGCGTGGGCGAAGTGCTGGTCAGGATGAGGCTTTTCCGGTTACTGGTGCGGCAGCTGCGGGGAAGGCGAGGCAAGGGGACCGGGCCGGGCCGCAGCCCAGTGAGTCTGTGAACCCAACCAGCCAGCCACCTTCCCATCTCAGATCCCCGCCTGTCTCCCATCTGTGTGTGCTTGGAGGTGGCCCCAGAGGATTGCTCAGAGGAGGAGGTGATGGAGGCCTAGGCAGGGCTGCGTATGGGAAGGGATGTGCGTGTGGCACGTGTGTGCAAAATTACCTGCGTGGATCATGTGTGACCATGGGAGGCACGGCGTCAGTCATGGAATGATAGGAGCGTATATTGTCTTTGGGGCTGTGCGTGACATCCTCTGTGTGTTTCCACGTGTGGCGCCCAGTGTGTGAGTTCAGCACTGGGTTGGGTTTACCTTATGTGATAGGACCTGTACCTTTTGTATCTGTGTGAAACAGTGTGCCATGCCACTTGCCCATGACTAGATGTGCCATTGTGTGTTAGAGCGCGTGCGTGCATGATTTTTGCTACATGTGTCTATGTCTTTGTGAGGCATTCTAAGTCTGTGTGATACCCTGCCCTTGTGTATGTGTGTGACATTCCCCGTGTGTGTCCACGGGAGGCATCTACTGTGTGTGAGTTTCATACCCTGTGAGCCTGCCACCATGTGTGACATTCCCTAGGTGAGTCTTCTCTATGATGCAGTATGATACTGTGTATCTCTCCGTCTCGGTGAGATTCCCTGTGTCATTTATTCTGGCATCTGTGTGACACCGCATGTGATAAGCTTAGGTGATATCATGTGCTGTGACATTCTTGGGTACATAGATGTCATTGCCATACATGTGTCTGTGTGCGTCCTGGATGCCATAATCGTGTGTGTGTATCGTCATGCATGTGACATCGTCCTAGATGTACACAACACTGTACCTGTTGGGCTGTTCATCTGTGTGTGACGCTGGGGGTGCTCCCCTGAGTCTGGATGGGCATGACTCTGACCCACGGCCACTGTATGCGTGATGGCTCCAGGGTGTATCTGGGCCACTAGGGCTGTAATGTGTGCATGTGTGTGACATCATGTCCTACGTGACGCTCTGTGTCACTATTTTCCGGCTGAGGCTGTGTTCTTGGTGGGGGGTAGTTTGTGCTATGATAAAGCCCCCCCCCCCTTTCCTTCTGCCCCTCAGGATCCCAGATTGTGAAGAGGGAGCCCCCAGCCCCTCCATTCCCCTCACCCCCTGCCACAGTGACTGAGCACATTAGCGAAGCCAAGAACACGCGGCATGGGGGCGGGGGGAGGCCAGGCTGCGGCTATTGTTCCGAGGGTGCCAAGTCCCCCACCCTCCCCTTCTTCCCCTACCCCCACTGGGTTGCCGGAGCCCGCAGCGCCAGCAGACAAAGGCGCCGCAACACCCCCCCCCCAACAACCGGCGCAGCCTCCTCCCCCCTGCAGCGGTCCTCGCCGGCGCACAGTGCCCCCAGTCTCGGCCCACACTGTCCCCCAATTCAGCCCCATCCCCTGCAGAAGGCGCCGCACGGGCACCTCTGGCGCAGCTGGATGGGGTGCAGCATCCCGGGCCCCGCCCTGCGGCAGCGGCCAGAGGGGCGGCTTTAGTGGGGAGGGCCGGGTCAGGGTCTGAGGGATGGGGTTCTACCTCTTGGTGCGACGGAACATACTGCCGCCAGGGAAGGAGGGCATCGAGAAATTGGAAAGCGCTGTCCAGAGGGAGTCAGACATGACCCGGCGGCGGCGACATGGTGGCAGGTGCGGCAGTGGCGGCGGCGGCGCGGGGAGCGAGCGCGCGGGGCGGAGGCTGGAGCCGCAGCGGGCAGGGGAGGGCGGGGGAAGGGAGGGCCGTGCCGCTGCCGCCCGCCAGGAGGGGGCGCTGCTGCTCACCAGCGCTCCAGGCCCCGCCCGCGCGCGCGCGCCTGGCGCCCCCACCCGGACTCGAAAAGGGGCGGCCGGCCCTGCGCATCTCTCCCCAAGGCTCACCTGCTGCTTTTCCGGGGCAGAGGCAAATCCTTCTAGAAGGCAAGGGGGCAAAAGGATAGAGGTCAGAGTGGACCAGCAGCTGCTGTCTGCAAGCCCTGTCACCCCCGGGAGCGGCAAAAGTTGGGTGGGACAAGCTACTCATCAGCATCCTCACCCACACCTACGTTATGCACGGAGGGCGGGGCTCTTCGGGGGAGAGGGTACCAGAGTGATTTCTCTCCCGACCCCAGACACCAGCAGAGCCCAATATAGGACTCCTGAGTTGGCACCTCCATGTGTGTGTGTGCAAATCAAACGGGAGCCTATGTGGAAAATATTTCTTGAGCACCTGCTGTATGCCAGGCCCTGTGCTAGGCACTGGGGACACAGCAGCAAATGAGGAAAAACCTCCTGCCCTTTTGGGACTAGCATATAAAGAAGGGAAGCAGACAATAAACAAATTAACACAGACGTAAACACGATAATTTTAAACAGTAATAAGTGTCATGAATAATATTAAGGTGATATGATGCAAAATGGCTAGGAGGAGGACACAATAGTCAGAGAGGGCTGCTCTGGGGAAGTGACTTTTAAGATAGTTATTGAAAAAATAAGAGCCAGCCATGGAAGAATCTATGGAGAGAGCATTCCAGGTAGAAGGAACTGCCAAGGCCCAGAGACAGGAATGAACTTGGTATGTTCAAGCATGAAAGTTGAATGAATGAATGACTCCACACCCCAAGGGTTCTACCCCACTCCCAGACAGATTCAGTGTTGGGGGTGGGATAGTTAGGGTCGCTCAAAACTGAAATTTGCAATGGGAACCAGACAATGGCCAAGTGGTCTTTTTTGATAATGGTAATGATAACAATTGCTAACTATTAACTTTATGTGTCCAGACCAGAAGAAGGTTGTGTTCTGTTTGTCAAGCACTCGGGAAGCCACTATAGGGATTAAAAGTTATGGAAGTCTGTGCCCTCTTCCCAGGAAACCATTGGGCAGAAGGAGTGCCACCTTCCAGCCAGTTCAGTGTCCACAGGCTAAAGTGAATAAAGGAGGCTGGGTAGGGCTGCAGATGGAAGATTCTGGTGAGAGTTTCAAAAGCCTTTTGGTATGGACTCTAACCAGGGGAAAATGAGTTATGTTCTAGATCCTTTCTAGGATCTCTGAAAGCAGAAAGCCCTGGGTTCAAAGCTCAGATTTGCCTCTTATAACCTTGGTAAATGACCTTCCAACACTCCAATGACCTTATAACCTTGGCAAATGACCTTCCAAAGAAGGTCCAGCAGACCTGCCAACAGATGACTCTGTGAGATGATTCAGGTGCCTGGCACCTTAGCATGAGGCCTAGCACATAGTAAGCACTCAATAAATATTAGGTCATAGGAGCAGGAGTTATTATGAATGGACATGCTGCTTGACAGAGGATGGGCCAAAGGTACCTCCCACTCCCATGGACAGAGGACAGACATATGGTTGGGGTCAAAGAGAACACTGTCCAGATCTCCAGCCATGCTCCCCTGAGCCACGGGTGACCAGAAATCCATTCCAGGTTTTCCCTCTGTTTTTGCAGGATCAGTTTGAATGAGGAGCAGCTGGGACCAGCCGGCTGGGTGGGACGACCGCAATGGCCCAAGCGAAATCTAGACCTGGATTTTTCGGCCACGGAGGCCAGGATTCCAGATCCGGGTACACTCGGCCTTCGAGGGTGAGCCCCTGGGGACCTTGAAACACCTCCCAAGTAGTCCTCGAACCTAGCCCCATTTGCTAGCGCTCCTAAATATTCTAGAATAGAAGTAAAGGGCAAACTGGAGAGGTAGGGGATTTGGATCCTTGCGTCAGAGTAAACAGACGCCACCTCCATCACTAGCTGCAGAGACGCTCTGCCAAGCAGATTCTGCTTCTCCCAGTGGTTGATGGACGGCGCTGGGGATGGGCTTTCGAACTCAGGATGCTGTTCGTATATACGATCCCAGCTGCACACAATTGGAGGCCCTCGGGAGCTCCGCAGTTGTGGGACAGCTCCTAGGGGGTTGCATCAGTGGGTGGGGGTGTATCCAAGGCAGCGAAGTGGTTAATCCCGCCAGAAAGGAAGAGGTAGGGACAGGACTCCGGCGGGATAGCACAGACTAGGGATTGCCTCAGGAAGGAACGGTGGGTGAGTGGGAGGATCCCAGGCTGGGGGCGGGGTCTTGAGCGTTGGTAGGCCCGCGTGGCGATGAGCCAATGGGAGTCGGCGCTGGCCCGGAGGGCGGGAACACACCGTCTTGTAGGCTCCGCCCCTTACCACCCTTTTCCTGGGGACCCGACGGCGCGGACCCAGTCTGGCTGCTTCAGCACCTGCTCTGGCTTTGCCGCCCCTTCCTCCCTTTTCCCACAACCCCTTTTCCCACCCCAGCACTAAAACGGGTGGGAATCCAGGGAAGTTCTCAAGAGCCCAAGGCTCTTAGATGGAGCCATTTGGGCTCTGTTCGAAAGCAAATTAGCTTTCCAACCCAGTTCTGTCTCCAGCATCCTCCAGACACCTGGGAAGTCCCTCCTATCATCTAACTCCGATTTTTCCTGCTGCAGTGATGGATCAGCTTATCTTGGTCTCCAACCTCAGGGATGGTAGGTTAGAGGAGTCCAGAAGTAGACCCTGGATGAGGGTTTGAATCCTCCCCTTTTTTGTCCAAGCTCCAGGCTAGGAAGTAGCCTGAGTCTGGAGCCACCTAGGCTTTATCTAAACTCCTCCAGATTATGTAGCGTGGGTCTGGGCTCCAAGGAGGATCAGAAGGACCAGACCCCAGGCAGGCCTTGAGATGAAGCTTTGATCAGTTTCCTCGCTGGGGTCAGTTTAGGGACAACATCGAACCCTCGTATTAACCCTTAGAAACGCAGTAAGAAGATAGTAGAAAAGAACTCTTCTCAGCTTCAGAATCCCCACCCATCTTGAAGGTGGGAGTTCCTGACGCCTGGATTTCCCCACACTCCACAATCCTCAGTGTCCCACTCTGTGCAGTGGACTCACTCCTGCGCCTGCGCAGCCTGGAGACCAGTATCTTCTAAGGCTGCAAGGAGCTAAAAATCGCTCCCGCCCACCCACAAGCTGGGCTGGACTTGAGGATCTCGCGGGGGGGGGGGGGGGGGGGGGGGGGGGGGGGAGGAAGAGTGAGGAGGAAGGCTGTCTAGGGTGTCTGTCCAATTAGGGCAGTAGGAAGAATCCTGGTGGCTGGGCAGATGCATGGAGGTCGCAGGGGTTCCCCATGCCTCAGAAAGGGGTTCCTGGGGTGCTGAGGGGCGAGGCTGCAGTATAAACATGTTTACTGCCTCTGCGGCGCCGGTTGCCCCGAGGGGAGCGAGCCCTGGGGCACTAACTTTGCTTTGCGCCCCCTCACCCCCAGATTGGCGTTGAGCCAGGGCGATGACTTCGGTCCCAGCCCCCTCCCCCTCTGGCGGGCCAGGTGCCCCTCAGGCTATCCTCCAGGGGGAGCGCTAGGCTGCACCCCCTCCGTCAGCTCCCTGGAGCCCCGGGCGGCGCCTGAGGGGCGGGGTCGCCAGCGCGGCGGGACGCGCGGCTACCGAGTTCCCCTCTGGTAGCTTCCCGAGGCCGTGGGAGGGGGCGCCCTGGCCGGCCCAGGCGCAAGTTCTCCCGCCCCCTGCCGGGCCCCGCCTCGGGGCTCCGACCCCTTCACCGCCACCCGGGACCGGGGCTGCCGCGTACCTGCAGCCTCCGGCGGCGAATCAGGCCCGAATCGTCCATGGCGGCGGCGGCTTCGGCCCCGGGGAGGGAGGAGGGAGGTGGCGGTAGCGGCGGCGGCGGGAGGAGGGAAGAGGGAGGGAGTGAGAAGCCGCGGGGACCGCGGCGGCGGCGGCGGCGGCGGCGGGTGGAGGGGGGGGGTGGCGGGGGCGGAGCAAAGTGGGGCGGACCCGGCGCCGTCACTGCGTCTGGGCGCCCGAGCCCGGCCTCGGCCAAGGCTGCCCGCGCTAGGGGGGGACGGGGGGGGGGGGGGGGGGGGGGGGAGGGGGTAAGCTAGGGAGAAGCTTCCATATGCCCCCAAGGGAGCCAAGCTACGAAGAGACACCTATGAGAAGAGACACTCCAGGAGAGAAACATGCCCATGGAGAGACTTTCAACCCAAGAAACACCCAAGGGAGACAGACATTCTCACTAAGATATATTCCTTATGCGGAACCCTCCCCCCTCCTCGCAGCGACCCCCTCAGGGAGACACATTCCCATGGATTGATAGTCTCCACGGGGACGCCCTCTCCAATCAGGAACTCTCCCCTCACCCTGAAAATCATTCCTAAGACAGATGGTCTCTGAGAGGTGACACTGCCTCTCAGAAGCCCCCTGCTGCCCCCAAGAAGAGACATTTCCGCAGAGAAAAATCCCCACGGGTGAACGCGGGGAGCCTAGTGAAGACACCCCCAACGAAAGACCTCCTAAAAGCCATATTCTTTGTGGGAAATTGCCCCCACCCACGAGACCTCCACATCCCGAGAAGGTACATTCTTACAGAGTGACATTTACATTGAGGACACCCATCCTCGCGGGAGATGCTCCCAAAGAAAAACATTTTGCATGCCTATAAGCCCCCCTTCCCAACCAGAGTCTCTTCAGGGAGTCCTGCAGCCCCTCTAACGACCCCCTCCCTCACCGTCAGGATTAAGTAGCCAGGCCAGGCTGCGCTATATTTATAGGGGCGATTAGCTGGTAGTTGGGGAGGGGGGCAGCTGAAGCGATTTTCACACACACACACACACACACACACACACACACACACACACCCGCAGTATTCCTACAGCTGAGACCAAGCCGACTATGCTTCCCAGAGTTGGTGCGGAAAGCGTCGGTGACCTCCGCACTCCAAGTCTAGGCTTTGGGGGGGGGGGGGGGGGGGGGGGAAAGGGGCTTCCCAAGGGTCCTGGCCCATAATTGGCCAGGAAGGCCCTGGAGGGCGCGGTCACTGAAGGAAGCGACCCCTGCCGGCCAATGAGGGGGAAGGCAAGGCAAGGTCTAGGTCCAGGTGTTCCCCAGACGCTTGTTTCCTCATCTCTGTGCCTTTGCCCGAGTTATTTCAACGTTTTTCTGTTTGTCGGCATGTTTGTTTGTCATGTCGCTGAGTCTGTTTCTCAAAACTTCTCTGTCAAAGGCCCAGACTCCGCTTTTGTCACCCCTTCTAAAGCTGGCTTCGTGGGAGCTCTCCGTGGTGCTGATCTCATGCGCTCCTGTCCACGGTGCTGAATTCCGAGGGCAGCGTTGGGGGCTGAGGTCAGGGGAGAGAAAGGATTGGCGAAAGGCATAGCCCAAAGCCTGGACATATCTGACACACGAGCACCCTGGCCTACCCAAAAATGGACAAGAGGAAGGTGAGATCCACTATATCTTGATTTCTGAAGCCTATAGGACATTAGTGGGTGCCCATTAGGGGCCAGGAGACAGCACCTCCTAAATGGCTCATTTACTCAACACGTACTGAGCACGCACTATGTGCACAGTAGTGTTTTGAGATCTGAGCGTCCCATAGTGAAAGAGACAGACAAAAACTCTGCATTAGCCTGATAAGACAGGGAGATTTGTGGTAGTGGTCATTGCTCACAAAAATACATGTGCACACTACAAGCACAGGCACACACACCCGCTACACGTATATACACGAACACGAACATACCAACACATGCTCAGGAAACAGACTCACATACCCATAGTTACACACTCTGCAAATATGTACTTGTACTTGTCAAAATACACACAGATACAAACATATTATCCGCAAACACAGACTCACACACAAATACATACACATTGCAAATATCCACTTAGCAAACACAGACACACTGAATCCTTTACCAACACACTAACACAGAATGCAAACACAAAATCAGCAAATACAGACACACACAAACACATATACACATCAACTCACACTCTGCAAAGACACACGTATGCAAACACAGTAGTGTTAGAAAACACAGATATACACACACGCAGCGAATACAGACATACAGACAACATGTACAAACACTCAACAAACACAAGCACACACACATCATACCAAAACCAATCTCAGCTCAGCTACACACAAACTCTCCTCCAGCACACAGACACAGTATCCTTCCGACACAACACATGAACACACACACATACTCACATACCCACTGCAGGACTGCTCCTCTCACCGACTCTCCAACTATAATGTCAGCTCTGTGAGGCTGAGATATTCATTTCTTGGTCACTACTTCATCCCCAGAACCTGGCACACAACAGCTGCTCAACAAACATTTGTTGAATGGATGGGTGAATTGAGGGAATGTTTGTAAGAAACTTGCATTCACAGAAACTGCAGAGAAACACACACATACATTTCAGATGCAGACACATACTCTCTCCACACATATAAACACCCTTTTGTGTTCACTAATGGTCAACATTCATGGCCAAAACCCTTTATCCACTGACTTATCCACAACATTGTCACAGGACAGCCATCCTAATCCTGCTTCCCCATCCTTCACATTTATTATATCTGACTCAATTGGACACACTTGGCTTGAGATACATACAGGCCTCCTTAGCCAAATTTTGCACACACACACACACACACACACACACACACAAAACCACTCAACCAAGAGTCACACATACCATAACCTCACCCAACAAACACACATGCTTTACACACACACAGCCATACAAACACACTCTCATCCAACACATATACACACAGATTGAGTTTAAGCCACAATCTCAACATAATGCTCAGTGCAAGGATATATACACAGCAGTCCCAGGGCCACCGGCCTTTGGTCAGCTGGGGCAGGGGGTGGGGCCATGGGAAACTCCTCCTCTGCGTCAGACCACACCCCCTCTGGCTGTCACTCTTTCTTGCACTTGACCCTGAGGTGTCTCAGCAGCGCCCTAGACCTCAGTTCACTTAACAGGTGAGGGGTAGCCCAAGAGGGCAGGGGAGGGGAGGGAATTGTCTTGTCCCTACAGACCCTCAGCTTCCCCTACCCTGGGGCTTTTGGATTCCAGCAGCAAAACTCGAGTCCTGCCACAGCCAAGCTTGGCTCCAAAGGGCCAGCCATAGTGGAAGCCCCTAAGCCGATTGTGGGCCGAGAGAAGGTGACCATGAAAGGGGCCAGCAGGGATCAAGAGGGAGGGAGGAGACTGGGCAAAAGAACAGGAGGAACCGCTGGACAGAGGAGGGAGATTGAAAGAGCTGGGGTGTCCCTTTAGTTCTGAAGACAGCGGGAGTCACCTGAGGGTTGACAGGGTGGGAGATCCTGCTGGGTGTGAGGGGGAGGGGAACTGTGGTCAAACCAGAGGGTGGGACGCATTGGGCCTAAAGGGATGGAGGGGACATGAATCTGGTGGGGGAGAAGGGGCTCCTGGGTCAGAGGCATGACTTGGTGGCCCCCTGGGATTTGGAGGTCCTTGGTCATTGCCTCCTCATCAACTGCTCATTCTCTGTTCTGCCTTGCACTGTCTCCTGAGTAGGCATCAGGAGAGTGCCACCCTGAGCTTCCAGAAAGGGACAACCAAACCTTACCCTATACCCCAGCTTACTCTTATCTCAGGTGGACATGGCCTGCAGGGGCCACACTCGACCCAGGGGCCTGCCCTGGGCCCTAAGACTGACCCTGGTGTGGATCCTGCTGGGGTTCTGTGGAGGGAGCCGCCCACTCCCAGCTCTGTCCCGGAGACACCATAGGCTGGCGACCGATTTCGGCACAGTCCAGCTGCACCTTGCGGGTGAGCACTCCAGACCCTCCCTAACTTCCAACACCCAGGAAATCCCACATCACCACAGCAATACCAGACTTTCCTTCTGAGAGGGGCTTAGGAAGAAGCACGGGCTGGGGGAGGTGGGCAGTTGGGGCTAGTGCCGAAGAATAGTAGTTAAAGTGCACTGATTCTGGAATCAGACCTGCCTGGGTTCAAATCCCAGCTCTCCCACCTCATAATTGTGTGACTCTGAGCAAGTCACTTAATCTCTCTGGGCTTCATGTAGACCATGAAAAAGGGAGAGAAATAATAGACCTACGTCATAGTGTTGTGAAGGTGTGTGTGTAAGCATATGAAAACGTGTACCACTATCAGGGACATAATGAACGATAAGCTGATTATGATAAGCCATCATTTTTATTATTACTAGAAATTGCATTTGGATCCCAAGAGAAGTGTCTTTATTTAAGTTTTATGTTTGAGGGGCCCTGACATAACCGGGGTCTCCCCTGTTCAAGGGGCCCCCAGGCCTTAGTTCCCCAATCCTACATGAGGATCTAAGACCCCACCTCACAGGAGTACCCTTCTCCATGGTCCTGTTGTCCCTCAGAGATGGACACGCCAGAGGCATCGGACCCTGGGGCGGTCCCAGAACGCTGTGGGGAGCCGAGCCCTGGGTGAGTACAGTACCCGCCAGCGTTTCGTTGTGTGTTTTGCTTCAGTTGGCCCTGCCACATCCTGACCCAAACGAGCCTGTCTTTCCCGATGTTCAGGTGCGAATCCTTCCTGGGACATCTCCAAGCTGCCCTCCAGAGTCGCTTCCGCCTGCTGTTATTGGGGATACGCCAGGCGCAGCCGCTCTGTTCTGAGCTCTGCGATGTCTGGTAGGGGAGGTGGGGCATGAGGGGCGTGTCCTATGGTTTGGGCGGGACCAAAGGAGGGATCTGCAGCTTGTGTTTGAAGGGGTGTGGCCTGCCTCCAATAAGGCCAAGGTCTAAAAACGAGTTTAGAGGCCAGGTAAAAAGGGACGGGGCCTGTAGAGGACCCGGCTTTTAAGATTGGCAGGACGGAGGCGTGGCCTTCCACGGACCTGGGGTTTTTTAAGGGGCGGGACCTCTTGCTAGAAAAGAGAGCTGAAAACATTGGGGAACGTAAGAGGCTGGCCTGAAATAGATGGTATGAAGTCTGCAGGGATGAGGTCAATTGTGACAGAGCCCCGGGTATGTGTGGAGAATATAGGGTAGGGTGAAATCTGGAGGACAGCGTCTGTTGGGGCGTGGTCCTAAGAGGCGGGGCCTGGGTCTGGGGGCGGGACATACACTGAGTGAAGCCTTGGAAGGCAGGATCCCAACAGAACGCGACTGCCCACCTTCTCTCCACACACCATCCGTAGGTTTGCCACCTGCGTAAGTGATATTACCTGCGGCCCAACTTGGCTTCCATTCCCAGAAAAGCGGGGCTGTGAGCCTGGCTGCGCTACCTATGAGCAGGTGAGCTTGAGACAGAGAGTGCGGGTAAGAGACTGGGACCTCCCCTTACTAGGTCCTGTCTTAACCCGCCTAGGGCCCGGAGTCCGGACTGGCACTCCCAAGGCTCCTGTTCCCACTCTTCCCCCTTCCGCAGCACAATCTCCATAGTGGGATACGTCCGTATGCTCCCTAGGTCCCATTGAGTCTAGATTTGGCCTCCCCAAGGGACCGTCTCTGCTCTAGGCCCATCCACAGTTCCCCCTGGAAGACTCAGAAGCCCGAATTACCTTCTCTAAAGCCCCAATCTTAATTTGACCCTCCCCCACCCCAGCCCTGGGGCCCAGGAAGGATAACTCGCCCTCCCCTGTACTCCTCTCCTGCCATGGCCCTGCTCCCACACTCCCGGGAGGACCCAAAGCGGGTAACTGCCCGCACCTAGGCCGCGCCTCTGCCCTGGCCCCTACTTGCAAAGAAACTCGGGGACTCTAGGTTTCCAAGGCCACGCCCCTGAATTGCCTGGACTCCGCCCACTCGGGCCCTAACCCCACCCCTTTTCCCAGACCTTTGCCGATGGGGCAGACCTTTGCCGCTCAGTCCTGGGCTACGTGCTGCCGGTAGCAGCTCCTGGCGCGGATCACTGCCTCAACATTTCCATCTCGGTACTGCCGGGTCGCAGACACGAACGGAGGGCCCGGGAAATCAGTTTCCCGCGGTCCCGCCGCTCCCGCACCTGGATCCTGGATGCTGCGGGCAGCGGGAGTGGTAGTGGAAGCGGCAGCGGCCCCTAGGGGGCGCCGGGCCTTGGATGGAAGATGCGTCCCTTCCCCCCACCCGGCCCAAGACACCTAGAGCGCCACCCCTCTCCCTCTCCGCTTTCTAGTTTCCAGAGTCCTGTCCCTCCTTCTGGAGTCCCAGAGACTAGCCCTTCTCCAGGTTATTAGAGAAATAGCCCAACTCTAGCTCATTTTCCCCTCTTCCCCCACTGAATAAAGTCGCCAGCTCGAAAGCACTGTGATGTGGCTGCTTCTTGGGGAAACAGGCGGGAAGGACAGCTGCCAGAAATGTCACTTCAGAGGCCTCAGGTCCGAGAATTAATAAGTGATTCACACTAACATGTAAATGACAGCCTATATTGTGAGCAATTTCATAACTTGGAATATCCGGGTGTCAGAAACGGAAAGGGGTCCAGAAGAGGGGCTGACAAGGGCAAGAGGTATGCTCCCCAAGTGTGTGCCACGAGGCCCAAGAAGCTCCTTGACTTGTACAGACCTCAAGACAAGCTTCATGGCCCTCCCTTCTAAGCAGACCCAACAGTGGCTGGCATAACACCCCCTTCCTTCTTCCTCCCTTTCTTCCAAATCCCAGTCCTCGACCTCAAACGACTTGACTCATTTAAAATCTGGGATGTAAGCATTACTCCTAATCCTCCTCCTCCTATACACAGGCCCTATGACAGCCTCAGTTTCCTCACCAGTAAAGCAGGGGCAGTGTGCCTTTTAGTTCTGTTCAATAGGACACCATTGACGGATGCCTCCTGTTCTGAGTTAGGTAGATCAGGCCCATTCTCTGCCCTCCAGGAAGATGGGACAGAAGAGAAATGCCTCACTGGGAGAGTAGCAGGCCTCTTTCAGAAGCAAGAGAAACTCAGTTCAAAGTATCTTTAGCCAACAGTGATAAGCTTCAGGATTGGCTGTATCTAGGTCCTTAAATGTTAGGAATCTATCTGTATCTTTTTCTTGGCTATACTTTTGGACAGGATCTCCTCACAGTAGCTAAGATGGACCAGTAACTACATGATTCCAGTGGGTCTATTTCTTTCTTTCTTTTTTGTAATTTTTAAAAATGTTTATTCATTTTCAAGAGAGAGAGAGAGAGACAGAGCACAAGCAGGAAAGGGGCAGAGAGAGACGGAGACACAGAACCTGAAACAGGCTCCAGGCTCTGAGCTGTCAGCACAGAGCCCGACAGGGGGCTCGAACCCACAAGCTGTGAGATCATGACCTGAGCTGAAGTCAGATGCTTAACCAACGGAGCCATCCAGGCACCCTTCCAGTGGGTCTCTTTCTATTTCTCTGTAAAACCAGCAAAGTTTCCAGGGCTGGCACTCCGTGATCCAGTTTCATTATGAGCCCATCACCAAACCAATCGTGGTGCCCAAAGGTGGCCTGATAATGGGTCACGGGCTTGTGCCTGAAGGCCCAAGGTGGGCTCAGTTCTATCTGAACCGTATGGACTGAGGATGGGGGAGGAGTGGTCCCAAAGGAAAATCAGGTGCTGGAACCGGAAGGGAAAGGAGTGCCGGGCAGGGAATCAAGATATATTGGCCACAGAGACTGAGGGCTATGACCCTGACTCTGTGGTACGTCTACCAGGGGTCACATCCCAGTTCTACCACTTACTCATGCTGTAACTCTGGGAACGTTGCCCAGCCATTCCCTC
Organism: Panthera uncia; assembly: GCF_023721935.1. Classification (NCBI taxonomy): domain Eukaryota; kingdom Metazoa; phylum Chordata; class Mammalia; order Carnivora; family Felidae; genus Panthera; species Panthera uncia. Next base: position 8,405,011 of record NC_064816.1, on the reverse strand, counting down.
TCCTAGGGTTGTTGGAAGGACTAAATCAGTTAATGCAAGTTGTTCTGGTTATACAGTGCTGTGTAACAACTCCAAACTTAGCGGTAAAAGGCAACAATTGTTATTCTTTCACGGTTCTGGGGCTGGTTCTTGTTCAAGGTATCTAATGCAATTGCAGAAACTGGCTGGGGCTGGGCTCACCTGAAAGGCTTCCTCACTCACATCTGGTGGCTGGCACTGGCTTCTGCCTCGAATCTCTGCTGGGGCTGCCAACCGGCGTCACGACACGTGTCCTCTCCCTGTGGCGTGTCCTCTCCCTGCGGTTTGGGCTTCCTCACGGTATGGCAGCTGGGTTCCAAGGACAAATATTCCAAGGTCAGAGCTGTCTCATCTCTACCAGTGTCACCTCCGCTTTCTATCCACTGAAGTTGTGTTGCCAGGGCCAGCTCATATTCAACAGGAAGCATCTAAACTCCACTTTCTAATGGGAGGGGTATCAAGTATAATACTTAGAAAGTGCCTGGGACGTAATTAACGCTCCGTAAATGTAGGCATCGTCCGTTATCAGTTGTTATGCACTGTATTGTGACAAGAATAAGCAGGCATTCAATTCAAGGAAGAAAGTAGATAAGCCTTTGGAGGATCTTCAGGCAGGTGGCCAAGACATAGGGAAGGGCATTTCAAGGAGGGGGTCTGGGGATTTCAGGTTCTGGGAACTCCCAGCTGCTCAGCAAGCCTGGAGCAGAGCATGGGAGGTGGGGTCAGATTACAGAACGCCTTGAACACCAGACAAAGGCCCTTGGACCCAATCATAAGGGATGTGAGAGCCATGGAGGTTTACACAGAGTAAGATCCATCAGACTGACACTCTTGCCTGCCCTTGCAAGCAGGATAGGGAGGAGGTGAGACTGGAGATAAGGGACACCAGTGAGGACCTTGGGACAGGAACCAGAAGGTGGGCAGAGATGGGTGAAGGAGAATCAGAGGAGTCACCCACATGGCTGTCCTAAGGAGGGCAGAATTGTTTGCAACCTTCCAGAAAGGGGTTGTTAACCTCATTTTATTATTTTTGAAAGTTTACTTGGAGGGGAGACAGAGTGTGAGCAGAGGAGGGGCAGAGAGAGAAAGAGAGAGAGAATCCCAAGCAGTCTCCCCACTGCCAACACAGAGCCCAATTTGGGGCTCGAACTCGTGAACCCTGAGATCATGACCTGAGCCAAAGTCAGAGGCTCAACCGACCGAGCCACCCAGGTGCTCCTAGCACATTACATCTTTAGAGCGCCCACTAGCTTCTGCTTATTGCCAGCTGTGAAGAAAGGGGGATAGTTTCCTTACCCTGTCCAGGCAAATTCCATCAGCAGTCGGATGGACCTACAACTTCAAGATGAACTGTAATTCTAATCATTCTGAGGGGGGGGGGCGGGAAAGTAGATCGAAAATTTACAGCATACATTTACGTATTTACGTAGAAAAGGACAGGGCAGAATTATAAATGGAATCAGCATGGGTAATGTTTTGCAACTATGATGCTAACCAGAGGCTGAGGCTTGAATAGAGGGCACCCCTAGTGTGGGGAAATGGGGGGGGGAGGGCACAGCTCCTCCCCAAGGTCAGCCTTCACTATCCCTGCCCTCCCGCCTTCCCAAAGCAGGGCCTCTCGGTTCCAGGATCTGTACTCAGTTCCCACTGCCCGGGGCCCTCTTCACCCTCCTGTTCTGTTCCACCCCTCACCCTTCAGATCTCAGCCAGTCAGCTCTTCAGGCTCTTTGAGCCCCAGAGCAGAGCTGGCGTCCCCCACTGTCTACTCTGAGGTCCCCTAGACCTCCCTGGGCACTCAGACACCTTTTGTAGCTGGGTCAACGCTGCCTTCCTGGTGCCCAGCACGGGACCTACACAGAGTGGATAGTCTGTTATGGGCTGACTTGTATCCCTTCCCCCCAAATGCATATGTTGAAGTCCCAACTCCAGGACCTTAGAATGTGACTATATTTGGAGATAGGGTCTTTAAAGAGGTAATTAAGGTAAACTAAGGTCCTATGGATGGGCCATAATCCAATGACTGGAGTCCTTAAAAAAAGATTAGGACACAGATACGCACAGAGGGAAGGTCGTGAGACACAGGGAGAAGACAGCCATCAACAAACCAAGGAGAGCAGCCTCAGAAGAAATCGACCCTGCCAACAGCACCTTCCTCTTGGACTTCTAACCTCCAGAACCGTGAGACAATGTTTCTGTTGTTTCAGGCACCGAGTCTGTGGTACTTTGCTAGGTAGCCCTAGGCGTCTACATGCTCCATACATAGTACTCCCACAATGCCCTGGGCTCCTGCTATCAGAACATTTATTACAAGGTGAAGAGCCATCCCTTTTCTTCTTTCCATTAAATTGCTACTGCTCAAGTCAAGGAGGGGTCACGGGGAAGGGAATGGGGGGGGGGGACACCAGGTCTCTCCCTACCCCCAGGAATCAGCTTTTGTTGCTTTCCCCAGATATTCCATTTCCCCTGGTACTCCCCCTGCTTTGGGCATAGACGTGTCCCACTTGCAGCCAGGAAGTGACAGGGCAGCTGCTTGGGGAGACCTTTGGAAGTTGGGATGTGATGTCTGGAACTGTGGTAGCCATGGTGGGAGGCAAAAAAAACACCAAAGATGCAAAACAGAAGATGAATTTAAAAAATGGTGTCCTGGGTGTCATTGAGCCACCCGACTTCCAAACTTCTCCTGGGGTGAGACAAACCTGTCCTGCTGCTGCTGAGGCTGTGGAGGAAACAAGTGGGGGGGGGGGGGCGGGGAGTGCTACCGAGTACAAGCCTTCACAGAGAGAAGTTTGGAAATCTCTCTCCAAGTTACAAACGGCATAGATCCTCTAACCCACACAGCAAGCCCACCTCTGGGAATCTGTCCTACAGACAAACTGCATTAAAATGATGGCACATCCTGGTCATCCTCTGCCATACGTGCTTAACGGCAAGCTGGGTGACAACTGATCTCTTAAAAGCATTAAATAGGGGCGCCTGGGTGGCTCAGTCTGCTCTGGTCATGAACTCGCGTTTTGAGTTCGAGCCCCGCGTCGGGCTCTGTGCCGACAGCTCGGAGCCTGGAGCCTGCTTCGGATTCTGTGTCTCCCTCTCTCTCTGCCCCTCCCCTGCTCGCGCTCCGTCTCTCTCTCTCTCTCAAAAATAAAGATTAAAAAAAAAAAAAGCGTTAAATAAACTACAGGACAGTCACACTGAGGACTCTTAGCTATAAAGGGAATGAGGAAGGTCTTTAGACACTCACTTTGGAATTACCTCCAAGATGTAGCGAAGAATGGTGAATATGTAGGGTATAGTTTCCATTTGTAAAAACAAAACCTCAAGAAAGTATCTGCACATATATTTGTAACATGCCAGGCTAACTTCAGAAGGACCTAAAAGGTAGCCGCTAGGATCTAAATGTCTATGTGTACACCACCCCCCCCCCACCTCCACCCGAAACTCATGTTGGTATCCTAATTCCCACAGATAATGGTATTAAGAGGTGGGGCTTTGAGGAGGTGATTAGGTCAAGAATGGGATTAGTGCGCTTATAAAAGGGACCCCACAGGTTCCTTGACCCTTGCACCACGTGAGAACACAGAAGTTGGCGGTCTACCCCCGGGGAAAGAGTCCCCCCGAGGACCTGACTATGCAGGCCCCGTGATCTTGGACTTCCAGCCTCTAGAACCATAATTAACATCTGTTATTTATAAACTGCCTAGTCTGCGGTGTTTTGTTACAGTGGCCCCAAAAGACTAGGACAACTTGGTAAGCCCACCAGTGAGCTGGCTGCAGGTATGAGCGAGGCTTCTCAATGTGCTTTTTTAAAAAAAGTTTATTTGAGGGGCGCCTGGGTGGCTCAGTCGGTTGAGCGGCCGACTTCGGCTCAGGTCATGATCTCGCGGTCCGTGAGTTCGAGCCCCGCGTCGGGCTCTGTGCTGACCGCTCGGAGCCTGGAGCCTGTTTCAGATTCTGTGTCTCCCTCTCTCTGACCCTCCCCTGTTCATGCTCTGTCTCTCCCTGTCTCAAAAATAAATAAAACGTTAAAAAAAAAAATTAAAAAAAAAAAAAAGTTTATTTGAGAGACCATGTGCGAGCAGGGGAGGGGCAGAGAGAGAGAGAGAGAGAGGGAGGGAGAAACCTCAAGCAGGCTCTGTGCTGTCAGGGCAGAGCCCCATGCGCCCCTCAACGTGCTCCTTCCTAATTCTGCATCCTATACGTACATCACGCATTTGAAAACTCAAATCAAACGGGGGCACCTGGGTGGCTCAGTTGGTTGAACATCCCACTCCTGATTCCGGCTCAGGTCATGATCTCAGTCGTGAGATTGAGCCCCGTGGTGGAGCATGGGGCCTGCTTGGGAATCTCTCTCTCTGCTCCTTCCCGCGTGCGGGCTCTTGCTGTCTCTCAAAATAAATAAATAAATCAACTTAAAAATCAAATCAATCAGGGTCCATCCTGTTTAGATTCCCGACATCTGTAGTGGGGCCCAGTGGCACGGCACGCTTCCAACCTGCTTCGACCCCGAAGTTCAACTCCGTGCTTGGCTTTCTTTAAAGAACTTTAATCGCAGGGGCGCCTGGGTGGCTCAGTTTGTTAAGTGTCGGACGTCGGCTCAGGTCATGATCTCACAGTTCGTGAGTTCGAGCCCCGCGTCGCGGTCTGTGCTGACAGCTCGGAGCCTGGAGCCTGCTTCGGATTCTGTGTCTGCCCCTCCCCTGCTCACGCTCTGTCTCTCTCAAATAAATAAATGTTGAAAAAAATAATTAAAAAAGAAATACATTAAAAAAAAAAAAAGAAAACTCTAGAAAATTCTAAGATGCTTAAAATTGAACATACTTTAAAAGACCTAATGGTCAAGGGGCGCCTGGGTGGCTCAGTCCGTTAAGCGCCCGACTTGGGCTCAGGCCATGATCTTGCAGTCGGTGAGCTCGAGCCCCCGTCGGGGTCTGTGCTGACAGCTCTGAGCCTGGAGCCTCCTTCGGATTCTGTATCTCCCTCTTCCCTCTGCCCCTCCCCCGCCTTGTGCTCTGTTTCTTTCTCTCAAAAATAAATAAACATTAGGGGCACCTAGGTGGCTCAGTTGGTTAAGCGTCTGACTCTTGACTTTGGCTTGGGTCATGATCTCACAGTTTTGAGCCCCACGTCAGGTTCTGTACTAGCAGAGCAGAGCCTGCTTGGGATCCTCTCTCTCTCGGCCGCTCACTCTTGTGCTCTCTCAAAAAATAAATTAAAAAAAAATTAACTAAAAAACAAAACCAAAACAAAACATAAAAATAACTTTAATCACAAAGCAGGGGTGGGGGGTGGCGAAGGCACAGAAACGAGAACAGGCCGGCGCCTAGAGAGTGGTGGCTGACTCCAGACCCCGCTCCTGGAAGTACCGGTGGGGCAGGCGGGGGCGGACTCGGGCGCCTTCGCTGAAGTAGGACGTGATCCTCCCAGGTCCCTCCTGATCCCCTGTCAGTGAGTCCTCCCTGTGGGAGAGGCAACACTGACCACTCTGGGGTGATGGGGGGAGCCCTGGCCTCCCTCCCTCCTTCCTCACAGCACCTCCAGGGCACCCACCACATAACGCCTTCTGCCTCCTTCTCCAGGATGCTCTGGGCCGTGCGCCAGCTGAACCGGACAAACTGGGGGAAGCCGAACACGGGCTCCACATGCTTCCTCAGCCAGGCTTTGGTCTTGGGATCTGAAAGACAGGAAGGGGTGGGGCTGGCAGTGCTGATGGGCCCCGACCCCTGACACGGTGCCCGAGTTCCTCAGGCTGGCAGCTCAGGCCTCCCGAGTACCCGAGGCACCTCCACTGTTTGAGGCCGTTCCTGCCTCGGAACCTTTGCACAGGCAGCACCCAGACTCATCACCTGCCGACAGGTGCTCAAGGCACAAGTTTAGGGAGACTGCCTCTGAGACATGTCTTCGCCCACTCAAGGACAAGAGTCATTAAACCAGCATCTGCAGACCAGGGGGTCAATGCTCATCATCCCCAAGTAACTATGAGCTCCGTGGGGACAGAGAGGTCTTTCTTTGTCTTGTTCATGGCTATATCCCCAGGGCCCAGACCTGCATGGTGCATACAGGGAGGACTCAGTAAGCACCCATCTGCCCATGCTTCCCCGGGCCTCAGAAGGACAAGAGGGTTCCCTGAACCCAGTCACTCGCTCTTTGAATCTACTCACGGGGGGGGGGGGGGGGGCACACATTCATCTACCACACAGACAACGCCTCATAACTGGGAGGAAAGAGTAGGTTTACACGGGGGCTATTGGACATCAGCTGACCTCCCTCCCCCCTGCCCCCTTTCCCCTTAACAAACAGAGACGCCCGCCAAGGGTGTGAGGCCCTCACTGGGGCTCCAGAGAGAAAGTAGGGATGGAGGGAGAAGGGAGGAGAACGCCTGCCCACGAGACTCCGGCTCTGCCTCACGCTGGCCATAAGCAAGCGGCCCTCCTGTCTGAGAAGGCCGAAGTGTGCTCCAGCCTGCCTCGTTGGGGCTGTCGCCAATGTCACCACCTCAAGGCGGCTCCAGGCTGCTCACCATTGGGGTAACCGGACCCATAATCGGCGTCCAGGTCCTGCAGTTTTTCCACAAAGTGCCAATTCTTCACAGCCTGGTCACGGGCCACCTGTGGGGAAGACAAAACACCGGGCTCTCCCTCCCCCGGAGCAGGCACACCTGCCCCCTGGCCCCAGGAGATGCCAGAGGCTGGCTACGGCCAGCAGGCGCCTGACCTTGGCACAGATACTGGCGGCGCTGACCACAGGGTACAGGGCATCCGCTTTGGCCTTGACTGTCACCTCGATGCCGGGAAAGCGCTGCTGCAGCCGCTCTTGGTAGGTGTCTGGCAGCCCCACGGTGTCCACAAACACCTGCCACGGTGACAGAGATGTATTCGTTCAACAGACATCCGGGGAAACAACCGAGCCGGCCTCGCAGCGTGTGCACTGGATGCTCCCGCTGCCTAGAATACTCCTCTCAGCTCATCCCCAGGCTGTAGCTTTCCCTGAGGCATCTCAGCTCTAAGTCCCCTCCCGGGGCACCTGGCTAGCTCAGTTGGTACAGCAGGCACCTCTCGATCTCGAGGTCATGAGTTCGAGCCCCACGCTGGGCGCAGAGAGTATTAAATAAGCACATAATTAACAAGTCCCCTCCGAAAGAGGCTGTCCCTGTCCAGGCTGCATCTGTTCTACATTTACTGAGCACCTACTATATGCCACGGCTGCACTAGATGCCAAGAACATGGCAGGAAAACACACCAGACAAAAATCCCTTTCTTCGTGGACGCCCTGGAGAGGTCCACAGACAAGAAACAGGATAAACAGGGGCGCCTGGGTAGCTCAGGATTTCAGCTTGGGTCATGATTTTGCAGTTCGTGAGTTCGAGCCCCACAATGGGCTCTCAGTTGACAATGCAGAGCCTACTTGGGATTCTCTCTCTCCCTCTCTCTCTGCCCCTCCCCCCTGCTCACATTCGTTCATTTACTCTCTCTCTCTCTCTCTCAAAATACATAAATAAAGTGGAAAAAAAAACCAAACAGGAGGGGTGCCTGATTGGCTCAGTCACTAAATGAACATTCGACTTCAGCTCAGATCATGATCTTGAGGTTCGTGGGTTTGAGCCCCATGTCAGCCTCTGTAATGACATCACGGAGCCTGGAGCCTGCTTGTGATTCTATGTCTCCGTGTCTCTCTGCCCGTCCCCCACTCACACTGTCTCTTTCAAAACTGGATAAACATTAAAAAAAAAAATTTTTTTTTTTTAAATTTTTTTTTAACGTTTATTTATTTTTGAGACAGAGAGAGACAGAGCATGAACGGGGGAGGGGCAGAGAGAGAGGGAGACACAGAATGGGAAGCAGGCTCCAGGCTCTGGGCCGTCAGCCCAGAGCCCGACATGGGGCTCGAACTCACGGACCACGAGATCGTGACCTGAGCTGAAGTCGGACGCTTAACCGACTGAGCCACCCAGGTGCCCCGGAAAAAAAATTTTTTTTTTAAAACAGGATAAATAATAAAGGATAGAAGAGAGTTGGGAGGGATTTTCATTTTATTTTTTATTATTTTATTTTTTTAAACATTTATTCATTTTTGAGAGACAGAGCGTGAGCAGGGGAGGGGCAGAGAGAGAGGGAGACACGGAATCCCAAGCAGGCTCCAGGCCCTCAGCTGTCAGCACAGAGCTCGATGAGGGGCTGGAACTCAAGAACCGTGAGATCATGACGTGAGCCAGAGTTGGACGCTTAACCGGCTGAGCCACCCAGGTGCCCCTGTTATTGTCTTTTTTTTTTCAAGTAAGCTCTATGTCCAAAGCGGGGCTTCAATTCACAACCCAGAGATCAAGAGTCACGTGCTCTACTGACTGAGCTAGCCAGGAGCCTGGGAACGGGTTATCATTTTAAACAGTGGTAGAAGAGATTTGGGGAAGGTCACTCTGAGGCGGTGACATTTAAATAAAGGCCTGAAGGAGATAAGGGAATGACCATGTGGAGATTCCAGAAAGAGGATTCTAGGCAGAAGGAACAGCTGGTGCAAAGGCCCTGAGGTGGGACCACGCTGAGTATGCTAGACAGCAGCAGGGAGGCCTCATGGCTGGAGTGGAGAGATGGGGTCAGTGATCTCCAGAGCTGCTATTCTCAGAAATCACCTTTATTATTTGCTTACCAGCTGACCATCTGTGTCCCCTGACTTGGCCATGAACCGCGGAATGCAGGGCCCTTGTCTATCTGTTCCAGTACTGCACTGTCAGCTCCTCATGCCAGTCCTGGACCTCAGCCACCTCTGCAGCAAGGTCTCCCTTGTCACATTCCCTATCTCAAGTGTATTTGCCCTTGTTATTATCTCAAAACAGCCTGTTTTTGTTTTTGTTTTGTTTTTTTTGCCTCAGAGTATTGGATACAACGCCAACTTAGATTTCCCTCTGGTAATTTAATCTCATTCTCTTCCTCTTGACACTGAGCTTCCCAGGTTTAATTTCTACCGGGATCAAAAAATTAAATGTTGAGATTTACATTTCAAAAGAGGACTATTTGCTGCACTAGGAGCAGATTGTAAAGGATAGGCCTCAAAGTGGGAGGAGGACGGGGCAGGAATCCAGGAGAGGAGGGGCCCTGGGCTAGGACTGAGGCTGTAGGCAGGTGGACAGATACAGATTTGCTCTGGACTCCCAGCCTTCAGAATAAAGAGATAAATTAAATGGGGGTGGGGCTGGGGGCTCCTCCATGGTCCTGGGTGAGGACACATGTAGGGTAGGAAAAGTAGTAGGAAGTCAAAGGCAGCAACAAATAGTCCTGAGGTCATCCAGATATGTCTGACCCTGAATCATCCACTACACTTGTATACCCCCATTTTATCCTGAGGTATTCAAATGTGGGCAACCCAACAGCTCACCTGGGCAACTTTCACACCCTGGTCCAATGCAAACTGTACCAGCCCAGTGGCTGTATCATGGGAGAGGGAATTCAGGTTGTACTTGACCCTGCAGTGGGAGACAGAGCCCAGTCAACCTCAACCTCAATCCAGCTACCAATCCCTTCCAGCCCACCCTGGCCCCTCCCGGATGCCCCTCACCGCCCAAGCATGCTGGTAGAGATGAGGTTTGGAGACAGCACGTCCAATGTCCAGCCCACAAAGTCCCCGTCCTCCTGCATTTTCACAAAGAGCCTGTCTCGCTCGCTCTCCGATAGGGTCTTTGAGTCTGGGAGGAGGATTGGGAGAGAAGGGAAGTGACTGGTTCCCCCAGTTCCTGCTCTCTCCTCCAGTTTGCACCCGCCCCTCCACATGCCCATGAACCCCCTCCCCAGACTCACACCTCGGGCTCACCTGCCACTTTCAGGGCTTCCAGATCTGCCAGACGAGACAGGGGGCAATAACAGATGGCGTAGACCATGGGGCCTGGGGAAACGGGTGTCCAACCAGTGAGCCGTGAAAACCGTTATCCCTATTCCATCATCACCGCTTTTCCCGGTGCCATCACTACTATTACCCGCCTCCCTGGGTAGGGTCCAATCCCGGCTCCCGTTTCATTGCAACTAGCATTCCCCTTATCACACCCCTCCCCCTGCCCAGCCCTGGGGGCGCACCCAGCACCGGGCCCCGTCCCGCTTCATCGACACCCAGGATGCAGGGCTCCTTGCGGCACACCGCAGGCACAGGCGAGTTCAGGCGACAGCGGCCCGTACTGTCTCGGTCCAGCTCGCTGAGATCCATGCTGCCTCTGCCGCCGCTACAAGCCTCAACAATGAAATCTGCGGGCCCAGGTCTCGGCGCGCGATTTCCGCGGGTCCGGAAGCGGCTCTCGCTCCCGACCAATCGGTGCGCAGGACACGCCCCCGGTGCGCCTGCCGCCGTTAACGTTTGCGCAGGGGCCGCCGAAGCTCCTGCCGTGTGGCCTCTTGGGAATTGTAGTTCCCAAGGCCGACCGCCGAACTCTTCGTTTGGGGAACGGAGTGGGCGGGGTCGCTTTCCAAGCTCCGCCCCTGAATCTCTGAAGCCCCGCCCGTCGGGGCTGGTAGTTGGATGGAGAAATAAAGGGGAAATTGATGCGGGTCTCGGAGGATTCCACCCAGTCAGGACCTAGAAGGTCAAATACCACTATACAGCCAGAATAAAACAGTGTCCACATCACTGGGTCCCTGTCTTGCACAGTCTAAGCCTTTTGGACTAGGTATTCCCACTTACACTGAGCTCAGGCCTCCAGATTTGAGGTCCCCCAACTCCCTCTCTCTCTCCGTACTTCACCCCGACCCTCTCCCCCCCCCCCCCGCTTCCCTTCCCCCTCAATTGGGGCCAACCCCCCCCCCCCCAACTGTGATCCCAGATCTCAACAGACTTCTGCTCAGAGTCTGTGCCTACCAGGCAAGGCCATTCCCCCCAACTCAAGGTTCATGTCCCCCAATTCTCTAATCTCAGCGGGGCTCATGTTCTCGGCCTGGAGGTCCCTGACCTGCAACAGGCTCATACCCCTTCCTCAGGGTCACAGTTCCTCCATCTCCGATTCCCCCTCCCTGCCCCTCACCATCTATCTTTCTTTCTTTCTCCCCGGCTATCAGTGGGTCCCAGGGTTCCTGACTCAGCTCTTCCCTCTCCCGCCATCCTCAATTCTCAGCCCTAGGCCCCCCCCCCCCCCCTTCCCCCCCCCCCCCCCCGCCCTTCCTCTCTCCCCGCCCACCCTGGGAACTCTCAATCCCGGACTAGACAGCCCGTCCTGACCCCGCCTCCTCTGCGCCAGTCTCTCACCCGGGTTCAGGGCCTCCAGTCGCAATCGGTCGGTTTGCAGGACATACAGTCACGTTGTCTGCAGGGCCGCACTTGCACCAGATTTTCGCGGTCCATGAACACCGGGCCCGGCGCTGTGCCCACCACCTCGCGGCTGCGCTCTTGCTTGCCCAGGTCACAGAAACAGCGCCACTTTCCCCACGGGCCAAGGATTGAGTCCAACACTTCTAGGGATGGAGGGCCAGGTAGGGGGGAACCTACCCCCCTCGCCTTCCTCTAGGAAGGGAGGAGGATAAAGACACTAACAAATGACATCTTCTGTTTGCTGGGCTCTGCCTCTGTGCCAGGCACCCCACCATAGACTATTTCAGTTTCTCTTCCCCCATTGTTCCCGGGTGGGTAAACTGAGACCTTTAGAAAGCAAGTCACTCTTTGAGCTCATACACCTGGTGTGTGGCCCCGAGGGACTGCAAACTGACACTTCCCGCTTCTGCCAGCCTGCCCAGCTGGGAGTGTGATACACCATTGGTGCCCACCATCTGAAGCTGACTCCCTCCGGTCTTCACGGAGGTGATACTGGGCCTGTTCAGCAAGCCCTGACCAGGAGGCCTGCCAGGTGGTAAATCAAATGACATAATTGGCATAATGAAGGTACTGACAGCCTGCGGGGATGTGCTAGCTTGTACTACAAAAACCATTATTATGACCACTTTTAAAGCTGCTCCAACCTTCTTTGTGCTTATCGGAGGCTCTTTTACAAGGTCCTTTTACTGACTCCTCCCTGTGCCCCTAGGTAACAGGTCTTATCCCAACTCAGCACCTCACAGACACTCCTAACACTTCATCCCCCCCCCCCCCCCCCCCCCCCCCCCCCCCCCCCCCCCC
>NC_064816.1:8367389-8392818 GCF_023721935.1 Panthera uncia | reverse complement strand
CCCCCCCCCCCCCCCCCCCCCCGTCCAGCCTCTTGGTCTTGGCACCTGCTGTTCCCACTCCCTGGCACACTCTTCCCCCTAAATCGTTGCATGTTTTGGCTTTTGCTGGATTCCTGATGCATTGGCTATCTATCTTCTTCGGTGAGGCCTTCTCTGACTTCAGAAGTTTACCGGTTCCCTTCTTTCCCTATCTCCACTCTTCCCAGCATTTATCCGTGAGTTTATGGATGTGTCTGCTTCGGTATTTATTGCCTACCCACGTCCCCTCTCCCTCTGTAAGCTGCTTTTAAGTCACTCTCTATTTCAGCCTACAGATACGAAAAACTGAGCCTCAGAGAAAAGTAACCTGCCCAAGAGGGCCGCGCCAGTGAGCAGCTGGGGAGAGATTTGAAGTCCCTGGAGGGGGATCTGTTTGCAGCCAGCTGGCGAAGTGGGACAAAGGGGCTTCTGCGGTTACCTTTCTCCTGATGCTGCTGCCGCAGCTGCTCCCAGGTGTCGCCTTCGTCCTGCTCGCCGAAATAATGGTACTCGGGGGAGAACTGGGCAGGGGTCGCCAGCAGCAGGAGCATCAGAGGCGGCAGCAGTAAGTCCGCCGGGCTCCCGGCCATGCCGGACTCCAACCGACCCGGGCGCGCTCCAAGGAGGAGCTCCTCGCGGGCTGTTTGGTGCCCGCACTACCCCCGCCGGCGGTGGCAGTGGTCGGGGCCGGAGGCTCTGAGACTCGTCCCGCTGCCTGCAGGCGCGTGGACCCGGCCGTCTTCTCTCCCCCTCCCCTGCGGTTGCAGTGGACCCGACCGCTGCACTCGTCCGCCCACCACTCCCCCGCCCTGTGCGTCATGGTTCGGGCCGCGCATAAAAGGCACAGAGGCCGAGTGCACTAGGTACTGAGAACGCGTGTTCGCGCGTCTGCGGTCCGTGCGTCCCGCTCGTACCCACGCAGGTATGGACCCCTGGAGGGCACGGGGCTCTGGGGAGCCCCCTGGGAGCAGCTCCGGCCGGGCCCAGGCCTCAGCTCTGCAGCCTTTGTTTTCCGCCCGCCGTAGTGCCTGCCTTTGTCCTTGCAGGGGAAACCGAGGCCTCGGCCTTGCAGTACAGGCCGCGTCGCCGAGCTCCCCGCCACCTTCTCGCGGGTCTCCTCCTGGAGCGGTGGGCTTGCGCTAGGGCGCTCAGGGCCGACACGCTAATGGAGGGGGCCCGGCGGCTGCGGCCCGGCCGCTAGTGCTGGTCAGGGGGGCGGGTCTCCCGCAGTCTCAAAGCCGCGCAGACCCGGCACCGGGGAGGGTGTGGGGGCAGTGCTGCGGCCTCTGCCTCTCGGACTCAGTAACTGGGCCCAGCGCGCAGCGTGACCTTGGGAAGGGAGGACAAAGGGTCTCCCCGGGCGCACTGACCGGACTGGGGGGGGGGGGGGGTCTCAGCTTTCAGTCATGACCTCTGGCAAAGCGCACGTCGGAAAGCCCGCCCCGGACTTCCACGCCACCGCCGTGGTGGATGGCGCCTTCAAGGAGGTGAAGCTTTCCGATTACACAGGTGAGGGCGGCCGAGAGTGGGCCCAGGTCGGGGTGGGGCCCAGACCTTAGAGGCCTAATGCCTTGGCTATCTCCTCTCCCTCCCCCAGGGAAGTACTTGGTCCTCTTTTTCTACCCGCTGGACTTCACCTTTGTCTGCCCCACGGAGATCATCGCTTTCAGCGAGCGTGCTGAGGACTTCCGCAAGCTGGGCTGTGAGGTGCTGGGGGTCTCTGTCGACTCTCAGTTCACCCACCTGGCTTGGTATGAGCGGGCACCAGCAGGGAGGGAGGATGCATTTAAGTCTCCATCCTCCACAGGATCCCAGCTGTGTGTTCTAGTGGCTGTTACTCAACACCTGTCCCTCCCTTTCCCCACCTTGAAAATAATAGAATTGATGACGCCCAAGTCCTTAATGACGATGGCAGTAATTAGCATTTGAAACCTAGTTGCTTGGCCCAGAGAGGTGGAGATGCTTTATCTCAATTAGGACAATACAGCCTCCCTTCCAGTAGTTATTTCAAACAGGTGGAAACTCCAGTTCTAGAGAGGGAAGGGCTGCGGCCCAGCAAGGAGAGCTAGAGCGAGGATGGGGACTCTAAGGCAGGCCTTCTGCCCCAAGATGGGGGGGGATCATCCGCACATGTGAACACACTTTGCTGGAGCCTTGGCTTAGTCTTCCCAGATGTGGGAGCCAGCCCCTGCCTCCTCTTGAGGGTGGGGTGGGTGGGGATCCTAGAGCCTTGCTCTAAAGCCCCTTATCGCTCGGTTCCAGCACCGCCTCTCCAGCCTTTATCACACTCAGACACACAGGGGGACGACCCTGCTGTGCCAGGCCATCTTGAGGTGCCAGCCCTGTCTCCTCTACCCCTAGGATCAACACTCCCAGGAAGGAAGGGGGTTTGGGTCCCCTGAACATCCCCCTGCTGGCTGATGTAACCAGAAGTTTGTCTGAAGATTATGGCGTCCTGAAGGAAGATGAGGGCATTGCCTACAGGTAGTGTTTGGCCCTCAGGGAGCCCCAGTCCTCAGGGTGAGGGGACTGCCCGCAGCTCTGTGGCCAGGAAGGAGCTGATAGTCCCTCCCCGGCCCCGGCAATGGGAGCTTTCAGCTCTTCACCATGAACCCTGGTATCTTCAGGGGCCTCTTTATCATCGATGGCAAGGGTGTCCTTCGCCAGATCACTGTCAATGATTTGCCTGTGGGGCGCTCGGTGGACGAAGCTCTGAGGCTGGTCCAGGCCTTCCAGTACACGGATGAGCATGGCGAAGGTGAGCAGACACACACATCCACCTGGGTTCAGACGTGGGTCCGTACTCAGCCCTCATGCAGGCATTTACTGCCTGCTCTGTCACTTGTGTGGGACGGACGTGAGGGCCCCAGAGTCAGCTCAGGGTCTTGTCGGCCGGAAGTTCGTAGTCTGGAGCGGGAGATACCCCAATAGGAAGGCGGCGAGGGGCTGGGAAGCAACCGATCTACAGAAGGTATTTGAAAAGATGTGTGTGCCAAGGCGGAGTTTAAAGAATAGTTGGGCCAGAGTATCTTCTCACGTGGAGGACATGGCCTGATCACAGGCCCTCAAAATCCAGTGGGTCTACAGCTGAGGGAGAAAGCAGCATTAAAGGGGTCAAAAAGAAATAAAAATATCAGCCCGAACATCCTGTAGCTGGACTTGGAGGCCTTGTCTCGACATGCTCTTGGGCCTGTACCACTTAGCTCTGGGCTTTTTCTTTTGCCACTCAGGCTCTTGCTTTGCCTCTGTTCATCCCCTCATACTGCCCCTATCTTAAAGATATGGCTCTAGTCTCACATGTGCCTCCCTGTGTCTTCCCACAGTCTGTCCCGCTGGCTGGAAGCCAGGCAGCGACACGATTAAACCCAACGTGGACGACAGCAAGGAATACTTCTCCAAACACAACTAAACTGGCAGAGAGGTGGAAAGCTTGAGTTGTTGGCCCCCACCTACGCCCCTACCTGGATACCCATGTTGACCCAGGAAAGGCCAGACCTGCCCCTTTAAACTTCGTAGTCCCTGAGCCTGGAGGGCTTGGCCAAGGCCTTCTCATTCTCCCAGCTGGGAGGTGGTGAATGCTGAGTCCCTTCCTGGAGCCCACCTAGCGGGGCACAGGCCTAGAAGTGACCAATAAAGTATTAGGACAGACCTTAGTCTGCATCGGTGTGGTCTGTCTTGGTGTCCTTGCTCCCTACCTCCTCCCCTTCTCCCTGACCTGGGAAATTGACGCTGTAGTTACTGATCTCCACCACAAGGTGGGAGCCTTACATCATGCTCACTGCTTCCTCTTTCTCCATGGCCTGAGGGTGGATTTCAAGGGGGAGCAGTGGGTAGGGAGTGGGGTAGGGGGTTGGGTGGGCTGCTTGTCTCTTGCAGGGAGCAAGTCCCAGGATGCCCTACCTCCTGAAGCCTGGCCGAGCAGGGTAGCACCCACACTTTGCCATCTGCCAGCCGGGGTTCAAATGCCATTGAAGAGCTGTGATATTTTTTCCCCGGGGGCCTCTTCAACAGTGAGATGAGAATAAAGACAACGAAGGCACATCACTGTGCACATTACAAGGGATACAGTTTGTGAAGCTCGGGGCCCAGTTAATGGTTCTTTGGACAGGTCCTTGGGACTGGAAGAAGGTGGGGACCCAGTCCTAAGAGCAGAACCGAGAGTGGAAGCTTGAGCTACATGCACAGTCTCTGCTGCAAGGTCTGCCCCACTCTGGGTTGGAAGGGCCGCGGACCTGCCCCCGAGGTGGGTGAGGCTGAGGCTAGGAGGCAGGTGTTAGGAGCAGTGTTCCCAGGGAGTGCAGTTTGATGCTGTGCATGTTCAGGCAAGTGGTTGTGCAGGCTCATTTAATCCACAGACTTATGATTAATAGTACTATTCAGCCTAATAATCCTCCAAGGTCGTTCATCTGGGTCTTGTAATTTTATCTACACTCCCTCCCCAAGGCCCTCCGTGGTCTTCCCCAACCTCATCTCCCTATTTCTGGTTCACTCCAATCCAGGCACACTGGCTTCTTGCTGCTTTTTGTTTGTTTGTTTGTTTGTTTGTTTTTAATAAGCTGATCTTGTTCTGGCCACAGGAATTTTGCATGTGCTTTTCCCTCTTGCCCAGGATGCTGTTTTCGCCGAGCCTGGATGCAGATCTGAAAAGCTGCATCATTCAAGGTCCATGTTTCCAATCCATTCTTCAAAGCAGCTCACCTCCCCTGCCCCGTCACTACCTCTTTGACCTGTTTTTTTTTTTTTTTTTTTTTTTCTCTTGCTAGCACTTACCATCTCCGAATCATATTTGCTTGTTTACTGTCTGTCTGCCATGATCCAGGCGGTGTCTCCAGGGCTACGTTGTTCAGTATTTTTATAAGTGAATTAATGAATTATCTGTTCTGCCTACCTCACCCCTGCGGTTTCTCAGCCTGTGTTTTTCCCTGCCGCTCTGGGGGCTTCCGGCTCCGAAGCCGGCTAGACCCTCCTGCTCCCGGCGCACCAGCCACCTTCCCATCCGTCCCAACTGCGGGGGAGGGCGTCCCGCGGGCGGCGCCCGGCGGCCCAAGCAGCCGCCCCGGCAGGACCAGACCTGGCAGTCGCCCCGCTCCCAGCCTGGCACCCGGGAGGGGAAATTGGCAGGCGGGTGCCGCCCTTCCTGGCGGGGGTGGGGGGGGGGGGGGGGTACCGCGGCGGCAACAACGCGAAGACTGCAACAACCCCCCGCCCGGGTCAGTTCAGATGGAGCGGGCGTGGGCGCGGCGAGGCCCGGACGCCAACCCCAGGGGGCGGGCTCTGGGTTGGCTCCGGGACCAGGAGCGTGGCCCTCCCACCGCGGACGCTCTGGACCCAGGCCTGGGGCTTTCCGGGCCCGAACAGCCGCCTGCCTGGGAAAATCCCGGCCCCCTTCCCGGCGCCGCAGCCCTGCCCGGCAGAGCGGGGGAGGGGATTCCCGGAATCTGCCCGGAGACCGCTGTCGCGTCACTGTACAGAATCGGCCCATGTAGGGGCAGCGCTTCCGCTGCGTCAGCGGGGAAAGCCCCAGCGCGCGCAGCTGGGCGGGGCTGCGCCCGCGCACTGAGCGTCTCGCCCCAGGCCTCCTGCCCCCAGGTGTTGGGCGGCTGGACAGCGTCCCCGCCCTGGACCTTCCAACCCCAGAGCTCAGGCGACAAGAGAGGGGTTGGACGCCCGGAATAGGGATACAAGATGCTCGGGTAGAGCTGGCGAGGACACAGATACAGGAGGCACAAACAGGAGTGGGGTGGGGGCAGCCCAGTATTCTCCTCCCTCCGCCCGCCCAGCTTGGAAAAAAAAGACAACAGAAATTAATAAAGAACCATTTTTTTTTTTTTACTTAAATAGATTCAATAAAAAGTCTGAACAACAAACACACACACACACAAACACGTCTTAAAATAAACTCTTTAGCGACCAAGTGCGTGTTTCTTATCCACAGTACAGTGCAGAGGGGGGAGGACAGGGGGCGGGGGTCCCTTCCCCAGTGTCCCCGCGGGCTTGAGTACCGGGCGGCGGGGCCAGCTCCGCCGCGATCGCCCCCTCCTCCCCTCCCTGTTAAATACACAAATATATTATATTCAATATGAATCGAGTCTGTTTCCAGCAGAAAAAAAAAAAACATACAAAAAAAGGTGGAAGGGGGCTTGTAAACGTCGAGGTGGAAGGACTGGGCGCAGAGCGGGCGGGCAGGAGTCCAGTGTGGTTTGCGGTGCCCCGGGGGCCGATGCCCACCGCCTGCCCCCTCGCCCCGTGGGAGGCGTGCGCCCAGTCGTCCAGACTGGGGGGATGTCCGTACGGGGGGGGGGGGCGCTCAGAAGGCGTGTCCCTTGACCCCGAGCAGCAGCTGGCAGCCGTTGCTGACATGGGTCATGACCTTCTGTTTAAGCTGGGCCACTTGTTCCCGAAGGAGCCCAGCAGTGCTCGACAGCCCCGCGTTCTCGGCCTTGAGTGTCTTCACCTTGTCCTCCAGGCGCGCGATGCGCTCCAGCTTCCGCTTCCGGCACTTGGTGGCCGCCAGCCGGTTCCGCAGCCGCTTGCGCTCCACTTTGATGCGCTCCTGGTCTTCCATATTGATGGGGGACACCGGTGGCGTGGCGTCACGGCTGCGCGCCTCAGGCACGGTCTGCGGTTCCTCCTTGAAGGTGGAAGCGCCGCGGCCCAGACCCAGTTGCGCCGGGTGGCCGCCAGCGAAGGGCGGTGCGTGTGGGAGGTAGCTGATGGTGGCCGTCGGGTACGAGCTCCCAGTCCCGACGGCGGCCCCGGCGCCTCCAGAGGGCGCAGAGGCTGGGGAATAGCTGCTGAGGTTGGTGTAGACGGGAGGAGGCTCCGGGCCGGCGTAGACGCCCCCGGGCCCAGCCGGGGGCCCCGAGCTGGCGCCCAGGGACACGTTGGGGGGCGTCACGTGGTTCATCTTGTGCAGGTCGTCCAGGGCTTTGACAAAGCCGTCAGCGAAGCCCTCCTGCTCCTCGGTGACACCGCCCCCGGCGCCCCCCGCACCTCCGCCGCTGCCTCCCCCGCGGGGGTAAAAGTACTGTCCCGGGGGCGTGGGCGTCGTCGTGATCACACCGTTGCTGTTGGGGACGATCAGGCGCTCCAGCTCTGATGAGGCAAGCTTGAGCGATGCGCCTGTGTCCGAACCTTGGCCGGAAAAGTAGCTGCTGCCACCGCTGCCCTCTGGTCCTGGGCCCCGCGCCCCGGGCGCTTTGAGACTTCGGTAAGGGTCGGCCAGGTTGAGCGCCAGGCTGGGTTTCAGGAGTTTGTAGTCGTGTAGAGAAAGGCCGCCCGGAGCCCGGCCGTATCCCGCTGCTGCGTATGAGTCGTCGTGGTAGAAGGGCTGTTCCATTTTAGTGCACATCCGGGCGGCCCAGGCGGTCTGGGGGGGTCCCTGCGGGGCCGCCCCGGGCCTCGCTGCAGCGAACGGCGCTCTGTCCGCGACGGTGGCTGGACTGGGTATCTGGATGCGCGTTCCCAGGAGCTGGCACCGGCCGGGAGAAGCCAGCCGGCGGCTGTGCGCGGAAGCTCTGCGCGGCTTCTCGAGCCCCTCTGCCCCTGTCTGGCGCGCTCGCTTTCCTGGTGTCGCTTCCCCCTGCTCCCCGCTCCCTGCTGACTCCGACGCTAGCCTGGCGGCGCTCAAGGTCCCGGCAGCTCAGCCTGAGCCACACGCCTTTATACCTCGATTGTCAGCCACGGAAGTGCGCTCCGATTGGCCGTCGCGCGAGCCGGGCCCCCGCGCCCCCCTCCTCCAGCGTGGGGAAGGGGAGGAGGCGGCTCGCGTCACTGTCAGGAAGCGCGTGTCCTTGTAAACAGCGGCCACGGGCTGGGTGGCTCGCCGCGGCTGCAGGGGGGAGGGGCTCAAGGGACCCCGGAGTGCGTGAAGAAAGGGGTGCTGGTCCGAGGCACACAGGGAGGGACTCCAGGGAAGGCGATGATTCCCCTGGATACCAGGAACTGATACAGAGCAAGTGTGTGTATGGGCGGGGGGGAGGGGGAGAAGGGGGGAGGGCTCCAGGGCACACATGAATCCGAGGGGGGGTTGGAAGGCTGATAATACACCTGGGAGACCCCACAAAGGTGAGATGGGAGGGTTAGCAGGGTAAATGAGGGAAAGGTAAGGAAATGCCTGATTCAGGAATTGTGTGGGGGTCTTGAGTACAGAGGGTTTGAAGGATTTGACGTTCTACTGGAAGGACTGAACCCAGGAAAAGTGGGGGTGGGGAATCAAAAGGGTAATGGGAGGGGCTAGAGGTTCCATTATGTAAGAAACTAGTAGGGGTCCTGAAGTCCATGGGAGATACTGAGGGCCTCCATAAGGGGAAGAAATTGGGGATGGGAGGGGTCATCTAGATATGTAGAAGGTGAGGTTTCCGGGGTACACTGAGTCAGGGAAAACACGGGGGTGAGAAGATGGGGACACTATCAGGGGCTGGGGGTCATTGGGGTCATCTGCAAAGCCTTTATGAAGAAGAGTTAAAAGGTTAGGGACACACCTTCAGAGCTGAGATGACAATGACACAGGGTCTCCCGTTGAGACACGAGAGGAGGGGTTTTTGAGGATTCTGAGGATTTGGATTACTGGATCTTCCATGATTGGCACCCCTTCTTGTGGGTGACTTCTAGGCGCCTGTATACTTTGTTCCCGTCTCAAAGCCCTCCCCCAGTGACCCTGGGCTCGACCGACCCTGCGTCGGCTCCTAGTGCCTGAACCTACCCCGACGGCCGGGGCGCGGTCGCCCAACCCCACTCCTTCCTTAGAAACAGGCTGGGGAAAGAGCGCCGCGGCAGGAAGTGTGGCAACAGCCCCCGGGGGAAGGAGCCCGGCCCTGCCTCCGTCACTCGATTCCTACAGGACAGTGAGCCCCGCCCAGGGTCCGGTCGGGTTCTGCGCCTCCGAAGAGGAACCTGGACGTGCGACCCCGGCCGAGGCCAGGGTGCGCAGAACTCGCCCAGCCGCATTGGCCTCCAGTCACTGTACCCCTCTCCCAGCAATGGTTCAGCCCGCGGTGCCCGCAGACGATCACGGAGGCAGGCAGTCCGGGGACGATTCCATTAGCCCGATGGAGGGGGACACACCGGGGCGCGGGGCCTGGTCGCCATGGCAACAGGCCGGAGTCCGCGGGCAGGACTGGGGGCGGGACGGCCCAGGAGTCTCTCCCCGACGCCCCATATAAGGACACAGGAAGGGGTGGGACCAGCGCTGGCCCGGGGCCCCGAGCCAGGACCCGGGAGCCCGGGTATCTGCCAGGTCCCAGGGCGCGCCCGGGCCCCCGGACGGCTAGTCCCGACCAGCCCCGCCGCCGCCCCCGAGGCCCCCACGGCCGCCTCGCTGGGCCCCACCCAGCCGCTCTGGGGCTGCGTCCTGCCGGGCCCGGCCCGGCCCAGCCTGGCAGGTCCCCGCCTGCCCGCGGGCCTGGGTCGGACTTCGCCCCCGGCCCGACAGGGCGCGGAGGGGCCGGCCAATGTCTCGAGGCGCCCCCGGCGCCTGGGCGGGCTGGCACGACTGCCTCCTTCCTCGGGTGGGGTACCCTTCCTTTCCGCCGAGAGGCCCAAGCCCCTCCCCCCACATCCCTAGGGGCCGGGATGCCTCTTCCCTCCAGTGGGCTAGGCGCCCTACTCCTATGTTAGTCTGGGGGTCCATCAACCATTCGGAATACCTGAAGTTGGGGTTGTCCCTTCCCTCCCCAGGGTGTCTCCTTCATCTCCATCCAGTCCGAGGAGACCAGAAAATCCAAAGGGAGGGGATCTGCGGGAACCCAGTGCCCCTTCCCCGGTACTGTATGGGAGGTTTAGATGGTGAGGCTCCTAGTTAGACTTAAGGTGGGACTTCCGAGCAGTTAGAATGTGTGCCAATAGGAACAACAGGTGAGAAACTCAGTCTCTCTCTCCCTCTCTGAGAGAGAGAGGCCTCTATGTTCTGGAAAGATAGAAGCTTTGTTAGGGTAGAGACAGGCTGAGGGACGGGGCTAGCCTGCCTTTGTAAGGCAGGCAGACAGCACGCCAACTATGAGGGAGAGAAGGAAAATGAAAGAGGCAAAAAAGAAACTGAGCTATGTGGGGGCAGGGGGAAGTCCAGCACAGCAGTGGAGTTAGAAAGGAAGGTCCCATGAGAAGCTAGGGGTATCCCCATCTTTGGAGGGTCCTTGTGACCCCTGAGTGCCCCCTCCCCTCCTCCTCTTGCTCGAACTGCTCCCCTAACCCCACCCCGGGCTCAAGGGAGATTCCAGCGGCTGGCCGCTGAGTCTGGCAGGCTTGCTGCCAGGCCTGTGTCTCCCGCCCATGCTAATAACTGCAGCTGACATCTGGCCGGGCCCTGCGGGGGCGCAGCAGGCAGCGTTGGGGGGCTGGGCAGGTCTGGCCTGAGGGCAGCATCTTGGGAAGCCAGCCTGCAGGTCCCAGAGGCCAGGAGGCCAGAGTGAATCAGCGCTGGCCAGTGCTGAGGTTGCCCATGTCAGGGGAGTCCTGGAGAGAGGTGAGGCTGGCCCAGAGAGGGTCGAGACCAGACGGAGGACAAAGATTGGAGCAAGGACAAGTGGATGTATGGGGGCGGGGGGGGGGGGGGGGGCAGGGCAGGGAGAGATGCCCAGAGAGACAAACCGGGGGCAGGGTTAGCGTCATGCAGACTAACAGTGAGACTCAGAGACACTTAAGATAGGCAGACAGACTGTGGAATAATAATTATTATTTTAATAGCTGACACTTAACATGGGCCAGGCACTCATTGCCCGCTTCCAGCAACCCAGCAAAGCGCATGCTGTTTGTGTTCCCATTTAACAGACAAGAAAATTGAGACAGGGAGGTAAGGAACTTGCCTGATAGCCCCATAGCTACAAGGGCTGGAGTCAGAATAGAACCTGAGCTGTCCGGCTCCACAGTATTAGCCACTATCCTGCGGATTTTCACAACCAGAGAGGTGTTTATGCTGTGCCAACTGTGTGTCCGGCTCTGCAGGCCATTTCATGAAGGGTCTCCTTTAATCTGGGGAGAAATGGGAGTTGGGCACAGGGCTGAGGGGTGGGGGTGGGGACAGGCTAGCATGGAGTGGGGTCAGGTTCCTCCATGTACTCGGCATGGGTGTTTGAGCAGGGGGTGGGGATTGGGCCAGCAAAGGAGGGCGGGGGCCCAGCCGAGCTGGTACAGCCGGTTCCAGGCCCCTGCCAGTCTCACCCTTGTGGCCTGGGCACCACCCCCTCACGCCGCCCCACTGGCGCCAAGGCCGGCTGTGAGGAGGGTGTAAGGATAGCCCCCTCCCCCACCCAGCCTGGGTGCCCAAACTGGCAGCTGGGTCCTGCCCAGCCCCTGGGCTTCAGATCAGCATCTGGCTGAGGAGTCTGTGCCCAGACTTCTCCAACGCCCTGGGGCCTGGGGCCTGGGGAGCGGAATAAGGAGGAAGTTCACCCACCCCCACCCACAGGTCTCTCTGGGGCTTTTGGCCTTGAGGGACTTCTCCTTCTTATAAATAGCCTGGTGACCCCCTTGCCCCAGCCCCACTGACCAGCCGGAGCCCTCACCAGGAAACTGGGCCGGGGGCTGCCCGTGAGTCAGCCAGTGGGCAGGCCAGGGCGAGAACCCACAAGTCATAGCACCCAGCCTCCCGCGTCCCTGCCCCTGGGTGTGGACAGACAGCTGGGCAGGAAGAGGCTGAGGATCACGGAGGCCCTCCTCCAGGAACCCCTGGCCTGCCAGCCACCTCCCTCCCCCACCTCTGCGGTTTGGGGGTCCCTCACCCCCTCTCCTGGAGAGGAAGCTTCTGGGTTTTCTTGGAAGCAGGAAGGAGAGTCTGGCTCCTCAGGCTGACTCAGCTGGGCATGAGGGGAGTTTCCCACAAAGCTACTTCTGTCCCCCCAACTGCTGGAAAGGTCTTGGGGGGCCTGAACACGGCAGACATCCTGGGTGCCCCCCTCTACAGGGGATGTGGTGAAAATATAGGCCCACACCCCACCAAGGACTGGGCCTGATGAGCTGGGCCTCCTAGGGGAAGTGACAAACAGCAGGGAGGGAGGGAAGTGGCGGGGGGGCGATGTTTGGAGAGAGGAAGCACCAGGATGCGGAGGGGGGGGGTGCGCGGCGCAGAAACAGGCTGGAAAGCACAGAGACCCACCCACAGCACCTCAGCACGGTCCGGGAGTGTGTGTGTTTCTGTTTGGCCGTGGGTCTGCACGTCGCTGGCCTGTCAGGGCGTGTGAGAGTGCGTGTGAGGCCTGCCTCCTCAGTGCATGCGTCTGTGTGTTGGCCCAGCCCTGCAGGGGTGTGTAGGGACTGTCCGATTTAGGGGACGGGGAGGTGGGTGAGTGTGCATGCATGAAACAGGTTGTGTGTGGCCGACCCATGTTGTTGTTTTGGAGTTCACAGGGCCGACCTGTTCACATCTGGTGTGTGTGTGTGTGTGTGTGCACGCGCGCGCTAGCCAACAGGTCCTGTCAGGGTGTCCCTGTGCCAGTGTGTTTACGAATGTCCGACTGTGGCTTGTCCGTGCCTCTCTGTGTTGGGCGTGACTGTCTGGCCAGACCATGTCTGTAAATATGTCCGTTTGTCTGCTTGCCTCTGTCTAGTCTGTAGGTGGGTCGGACTTGTGTGTGTTACTGCTGAGGTACTGGGAATCTGCAAGGCTGTGTCTTAGTGTCCTTTGGAGCCTTGGAGGGTGTGGGCAGTGTGTGTGGGTGGCTGGGGCTCTGGGTGATGGCGTATCTGTGTCCTCTCCATAGGCTGAGGTTTGTGTCTCTTGCCTCGGAGTCCCTTTCTGAGCTGGCAGTCTTGGTCGTGTGCGTGTGTGCGCGTGTCTCTTTTTCTTGTGTCAGGATCCGACGGTGGCGTGTGTGTGTGTGTGTGTGTGTGTGTCTAAACATCTCCTGTGCAGCAGTAGAGGTACCTGTGCTGAAAGCGACTGTGTCTTCTTTCTGAGTCTATGGAGATGCGTGTTGCCTGCCTGCATCCGACACCCAGTTCTTCTAGGTCTCTCTCCTGTCTCGCTGGCCTATCGTGTCAGTCTCGGGGTGAATGTGAGCGTGGCACTCTGTCTACCGGGGTGTGTGCTTCTCGCTGGGAAAGTCAGTGTCTTTCTGTGCGTGTCGTGGTCAGTGTGTTCATCTTGCCTGTGTGCCCACTTGATTTATCCGTCACGCGGGCCCTGCCTGCGGGCTTCTGACCTGCCAGTGTCTTCGCGGGTTGGGCAGCATTTCGGTCTTGCTCCTGAGTCCGCACTGTCACTGCCCTGGGCGTGATAGCTGTCACTGGGTCGGCTTGCCCAGATGTGCGTCTGACCCTGTCAGCGTGTCCCTGCGTGGCAGTCTCTCTGTGGCCAAGGTGACAAGGGTTTGTGTGTCTGGACTGGTCTCTTTCGGGGTGACTGTGTGTGTGTAGTCCCTGTGCCACCCCTTCCCCCAAGTCTGGCCTCCCTGGGCCATGTTTACTCTGCCCCCAGCCGATGATTTCTGCCCTGCCCGGGGAGGGGCTGACCCTCCAGTCTGTCCAGCCAGCAGTCCACAGGATGTTCCCCAGACGCTGTCTCCGCCGACATCCCCTCCCTCTGGCCACCCTTGGGTCAGGACCCAGGCGTCCAGGGCAGCGGGGGTGGGGCTGCAGCGTGGGGTGGGGGGTGGCCTGTCA
This sequence comes from Panthera uncia, assembly GCF_023721935.1. NCBI lineage: Eukaryota > Metazoa > Chordata > Mammalia > Carnivora > Felidae > Panthera > Panthera uncia. Next base: position 8,379,204 of record NC_064816.1, on the reverse strand, counting down.
GGGCCCCGGAATGAGGGTGGGAGGTGGGGAGGCAACGGGCCCAACAGGTTCCGCCTCATTCCTGCCCCGCCTCTCACTTCCTGGGTGCCCGCCTGGGGCAGGGGGTGGACGGGATGAACCCCGTGGCCTCAGCGCGCCTGGGTGGGGCACAGCCCGCCCCGCAAGGACTGGCTTCTGCTGGGCACCTTGACATCCAGGCCTGAGAGACAGGAGGAACCTGGGCCCTCCTCTGCCTGCCAGGCCTCCTCCTACTCCTTTGCCCAGCTCAGGATGCAAAGCGTCCCCTCTGTTATTCACCTAATTCCCACAACAACACAATGGGCCAGGTATAATTATCCCCCATTTTCAGATGGGGAAACTGAGACCGAGGCAGTAATGACCACAGAGGCAGCATTTGAACCCAGTTCTGAATGCTACTCAAGAACCCCCCCACCCCCCCCAGCCAGCTCATCAACCGCCTTCCTTCCCTTCTCTAAAAATGGTACATGTAGGGTGGAGTGTAAACCCAGGGCCCGTGAGGCCTGGCTCAAGGGGGCGCCCGGCTAGCTCTGAGTCAAAAGGGGCCCCTGTTTGAAATGAATAAGAAAACGGCTTTAACCGTTTCGTCGCCACGATGGGCTCTGCCAAAACTTCCTGTGGGCTGGGGGGGGGGGGGGGAGGGGAGGGGAGGGGTGGGAGCTGGGTTCCCGGAGGCTTGGGGGTGGGGGGAGGCACCTCTAGCGACCTTGGCGAGGTCTGGCTAAGAAGACACCATCTGCCCCCACCCCCCCGCCGCCCAGCCCAGGGCCCCCTAGAACTTGGTTCTCAGCCCCCACGGCCTGGAGGGGGTCTCAGAGCCCGGAGCCCCCTCCCCAGGGGCCTGACTCACACTCGGGGAAAGCCGCGAAGGGTGAGTCACGTGGGCGGGGATGGGGGAGCAAGGTCGGTTGCGGCCAAGGGACCCCGCACTGGCCTGAGTCACGCATGCTCCAGCCTCGCTGACCCCAGCCCCCTTCCCCAGAGACCAGGGGCGGGAAGCGCATTGCCGAAGGACTACGGAGCTGCAGAAAGAGCAGGAGGTGGGGGGGAGGCTGGGGGGCGGGGGGAGGAAGCAAGCGCCAGGCCGCGCGGGAAGCTCCGGTTCCCATGGTAACTGGGGGGTGGTTCTCCCAGCTCCAATGGGGGTAGTTCCTCTCTCGGCAGGGACGGCCCCGGTGCGCCGGGGAAGCCCCCGCGCGCTCTGTCGAGGGGCCACCAGTTTCAGGTCCGCCAGGAAGGGGTTAACGGCGGCCCCCTCCCGGGTTTCACCCGCGCCCAAAGCCCCAGGGGGGGCGGGGCTATGCCCCGCGTGGCCAGCCCCCGTGGCCGCACACGCACACGCGCACGCAGCTAGCCCATCCCCCGCCCCGCGCTCGCACGCACGACCGCGTCGGGCTCCACGCATGCAGCGATCCCCGTCGTGTCTCACGTCACGCACGACGCACGCGCCCCCGCAGTGCCGGGAGGGGCCCTTCCAGGCATAGAGCAGTGGGAAGTGGGGCGTCAGATGCCCACTGCGCACATCTCCGCCTCCGCTGGACGTGGTGTCCCGTGTGACTTTGACACCCCCCCACACACACACACAAGGTCATAAACTCTCTGATGACCCACAGTGTCACACGAACACAGGATACACCTGCCCTACAATGGCACAAGCGTTCAGTACTATAGCCAAACCCCGCAGCAGACGCGGACAGGGTCACCTGTCATTCTTTGTTTACGGAGACAGACAAGGCCATCTCCATACAGAGGTGGCATATATAGGTATACTCATAAGGTCATACCATCACCATCAAGACAAAGTAAGCCACAGATACAAAGTCTTGGACATCAGGACTCCAGTTGCAACACGGCTATGCCTTATCACAGAGATTGTAGGGGCACAGAGACACACGGTGGGGACAGAAACAACAGCCATGCTGTCTCACGGCCATCACAAATAGGGCACACAAGTCAGAGTCAGACAAACCCACAAGGCCACACACAGGGACACTCAGATTGTCAGGGGGGTGTGGAAAAATCAAGGATATACATGCCAGGGTCATGCTGTCACAGAAAGCCACGTGATGGAGAGAAAGGACATGGTCACACAGAAACACAATCTAAAGCCACACTGAAGGACTGATTGTCACACATTCACTTCTCATAAAAAAAAAAAAAAAATGACACAGGAATATAGACACAAAGCAAGGTCGTATATAGAGAAGCGTTATGCCCCAGTCCCCATCAGCTTCCCCACTCCCATCAAATCCTAGGTAGTCTGTTGCATAAATTCCTAGAGCCCCAAGACACAAGTGGATGCAGACCCACAATCACAGACCCACCATCTCACACCTACATAAATATGAGCACACTTCACATGGACTCAGACACACACACACACACACACACACACACACACACACACACAAAGGAGGAGGACAGGATGGGAGTTCCTGGCCAAATGTCAGTCTTTAGTGCAAAAGGCCTGCCAGAGTCCCTCCTCGTATGGAGCATGGTGTCCCCCCCAGCAGCTGTGGTCGGCCCTGGGGAAAGGGCATCATTCTCCCAATTGTGTGCACCCAGGGTCCCCGTCCTAGCCCTCATGACTGTGGGTCTCTGCCCAGATGTGAAAGCTGGAGGGGACGGGCCGGGGTCCAGCTGTGGCCGCAGGGAGGGGCTGAGTCACCGGCTTCCCAGCAGTACAACCCAGGCTGGGCCCAGCTGTTCCTGGAAACAGGCAGGAGGGGGTGGGGTCTCCAAGCCAGCTGGGGGCTGCCGGCCCCCACCCACACTCTCCGTCCCTACTAATGGAGGCCTCTGGACCATCCCCCAAATTTGGGGGCTCCCTCCACCAAAAATGGAGGCTCGCATCTTTCCGCCAAAATAGGTTTCCTGTCCCGAAACGAGGGCTCGTGACCCCTTTCATTGAATTGAAGGTACCCGGATCCCCCCAACAGTGGGATTCCTTACATCCCGTAATAGAGATTGCTGCTCTTCCCTGCCAACATGGGAGCTTCCTTTCCCCACAAACGTAAGAATCCCTTCCGCCCCAAATGGAGAGTTAATGGATCCTCTCCCAAATTGAGGCACCCAGACCTTTCCTAAACTCTGGGGACTCAGGTCATTGAACATCTAGAAAGCCCATAATCACATTAGGACAATTCCAGTCCATGCCCCAAATATCTGGTTTCCCACATTTTTCTTACACATCAAGATCCCTGCGGCTTTTGCAAATACTGGGTACCCCACACCAAATATCTGGCGGTCACAGCATGTCTCCCAACGTTGGGCAACCGGGCCCTCGCACAAATATTCCTAGCACCCCATCCTTGTAATAGACGTAGTTCCCGGCCATCGTCCACTTTTACCTGGGAGCAGCGTGGCCCCATTTCCCCCTACTGGCAGCACCCTTTCCTCCGGTGGGTGCGGGAAGGGGGAGCCAGCGGCAGTTGTTCCCACGCCCGCCGGAAGGCAGCCCAGTCCGGAAGCCGGCACTGCCGGCCCTTGTCCCCTTCCCTCCTCCCTCTCACCCCGCTCCCAGGGGTTGGAGGCCGAAAACAACGCGGGAAGGAGATATGGGGGTGTAGACGGGCCCGGGAGGCCCTCGCGTGCGTGCGGCCGCGCTTCTGAGTGGGCTGTAACTGGGTATCTGATGGTACAGTGACTGGGCTGCTGTGACGCGGCGTGGCGGCTCCTGTCATCCTGATCAACCCGCTCCAGGACAGGGTCGCGGGTGCCAAACTCTGGGCTGGAGAGAGCAGCGCCCCTCCCCTCAGACCTAGACCCACCCCCAAAGCAGAGCCCGCCCCTCCCTCCAGGTACAGCTAATAACCTCTAATTACTGGTCATTACCTTGCCCGCCTCGTGGGAGAGGAGCTGCCGGGGGTACTCTGGCGCCAAAGGCTGCGGGCCAGGACTACCCGCCCCCCCCCCCCCAAGCCACTTAGAACCTCTGTTAACTCCTGCGACCAGGAATTGAAACAGCTCTTGCCACCTAGAGTCGTGGGGAGATTTCAGCCGCCTATATATTTAAATCGCTTAGCGCAGCGGCTGCACACTGTAGACACTCAATAAATGGTGACTGCGATTTTATTAAATACTATTGTTATCGCTTTCCTTTGAGCCCCCTCCACCGCCAAGGCGGGGTCTCAGAAAAGGCACGTTGCTTCCCCGCAGGCTGCGTTCCTGCAGTCTGCGCGCCCCCTGGTGGGCCTGGGGCACCAGGGAGGCCAGGTCCTGCGATCTGAAGCCAGAGGACCTAAGGGGTTCGGGGCTGGGGAGGGTGGTGCAGGAGAAGCTCTGTGGAAATGGATCCAGACTGGGCAAGTGTGTCTGTACCTCACCCAAGACCTGAGTCCAGCTGATTCACCCTGCCCTCGACCTAGGATCACGCTCGTGTCCCGTTTACCCCTGAGGCAAGACTCCCAAGTGGTGACTTGGGAAGACCCCTTTAGGAGCTCTCCTCGAAATTCGTAGAATGTGTTACGGCCTGCCCCTTCCCCGCGCAAATAAAGGCTCCGGTCATAAGGTGGTTAAGGGCCAGAATTTCTTCCAGCTGAAGAGAGAGGACGTGAAAAAGCCCGTATAACAGGGTGGGATAGCTCCGCCTCACAAGATGAGGAATTATCCTGAGGTCTCCCGCTACCCTCCCCCCTCCAAAAAGAGCCAAGGAGGAGGGGTAGCGGGTCTGCGCTAGGGATGTGCAAGCTTGGCCCAGACTGACCCCTAGCGGCAGGGCGGGCGCCCAAGTGCTGCCCGGATCCAAGATGGCGGAACTGGAGGTATGATCGGGCGCCGGGTGGAGACCACGTGTCTAGGGCGGGGCCTGCGCCTAGGGGGCGGGGCGGGGCGGCGCTCTAGGCCGAGCGGGAGGTCGGGGCTGCGGGTGCTCGCTGGTGGCGGATCAGAAGGCGGCTGCGGTGGCGGGGCTCTGCGGCCGAGGTCGAATCCGATCGGGAGCCATGAGCGTGGACAAGGCCGAGCTATGCGGGTCTCTGCTCACCTGGGTAGGTCGGGGGCGGGGCCAGGGCCAGGTATGCGCCCGCTCTTCTCGCCTGGGAGCCCTGGCCTTGGTTCGTTCTACCCTTCTGTTCTGGGGCTGGGAGGAGGAAAGGGCCTTCGGCCTGCAGGGCGGTTGGACTCTAGCCTGAGCACCCGCCCCTGTCACGTGGCAGGTCTGCATGGAAAGAACAGGTGAGGCCCCGCCCCTTCGCGGCTGGGTCACGTGGGTGAGGGCACAGGTGAGCTGGCCTGGTCACGTGGGGCGTGTGGGGACCAGGTGACTCGTGGTTCTGCCCTGGCCCGGTGGCGCGGGGTTTGTTGACCACAAGTGAAGTGAGGCCACGCCCCCTCCAGTCCCAGGTGAGCTGTGGCCACTCCTCCGCGGAGCTGGTTTGCCAAAGCCACAGAGCAGTCCCCGACAACCGTGTGAGGTTCCCGCTGACCGGGAAAGTCAGCGAGAGAGGAGTGGTTCGATTTTTCCCAGGCCCTAACTGCCCATTGCCCTTTCCTCTTCCTCCCCAGTTGCAGACGTTCCATGTCCCGTCCCCCTGTACCAGCCCCCAGGACCTGAGCAGTGGCCTCGCCATAGCCTATGTGCTGAACCAGATGTGAGTGGGGCTGAGGGGGAGGGTCCCGAAAGGGTCCCCCAGCAGCTCATCCCACCTTCTCGCCCCCAGAGATCCTTCCTGGTTCAACGAGACGTGGCTCCAGGGCATCTCAGAGGACCCGGGTCCCAACTGGAGGCTGAAGGTGACAGGTGGACTCATGACTGGGGGACAGACTGGTGAAGAGATCATCAGGGAAGGCTAAGCTAGACATGTCCTGGGTGATGGGTCAGCCAGACACACGTCCTGGGTGATGCACAGACAACTTGGCCAGGAAGAGAGACAGATGTCTGGTGACCAGCCAACTCTCTTCTTTCATGCTCCTAAGGAGCAGGCCTGGGTGTGCCGCAAGGAATGACACAGACAAAAACCTGCACACACGAACATAAACTTCCAGTGGCAATAAGTTCTATGAAGACAATAAAAGCTGGGCCGTGAGAGAGGGCAACTGGGTGGGTGGTTGTCCCCGATGGGCTGATCTCCACGTGAAATTTGGAGGAACAGGGTTCCAGGCACTGGGAACAGCCAGTGCAAGGTTGGGAAGAAGCCTGGTGTATCGAGGAAAGGCAGGGAGGTCAGAATAGAAAACAAGGGGGCAGAAATGGTGGATGAGGTCATCAGGAGTGGGGCAGGCTGGGGCAGGGAGATGGATTCTATTTTAAGTGCTACGCAAAGTCAAGGAAGGATTTTAGCAGAGAGGAAAGACAACCTGGCTTGGGATTTAACAAAGCTCCCCCTGGCTGCTTGGAGAGGAATGCAGAGTAGGCAGCGAGAGTGGAAATGGAGACCCGGTTGGTGCAATAATCCAAGTGAGAGATGAAAATGGCTAGGGCCAGAAGGTGGCAGGGCAGGTGGTGAGACGTGACTGGATTCTGGGGACATGTGAACAAGAAAGGCAGGCAACTAGACAGGTCGCCCCTAGGAGGGAGGACAGAGGACGGTACCAAACAGGGATGAAATGACCAGGAATTGGGAAGTGAGGCAGAGAAAAAAAGGCTGGGGCAGACAGATTCAGAGTGGGGGCTGCTCGGCTCCTTCTGGGGGGCTCTGGGACCCTGGACACAACTCCTTGCACCTCCCTAGGTTAGCAATCTGAAGACAATCTTACAGAGCCTATTGGAGTACTCCCAGGATGTGAGTAACCATAAACAGAATTTAGGAGCTGGGGTTGGGTTGGGAGGAGATGGGTGTCGGTGAGTCCCAATGCCCCCTATTCGCACCCCTACCTCCCTGTCCTCAGGTCCTGGGGCATCCTGTTTTGGAGCAGCACCTTCCAGACGTGAGCCTCATTGGCGAGTTCTCTGACCCAGAAGAGCTTGGCAAGCTGCTTCAGCTGGTGCTTGGCTGTGCCATCAGCTGCGAGAAAAAGCAGGGTATGGGGGGGGGGGGGGGGGGGGGTGTGGTTAGAGGATCCCCAGGGGAAAACCTGAGAAAATCCTCCTCATCCCGTACCCCCACGTTTCAGTCTTCCTCACCTTGATCCCCAGAGCACATCCAGAGAATCATGACGCTAGAGGAATCAGTTCAGCATGTGGTGATGGAAGCCATCCAGGAGGTAAGTGGGGGTGCCCAATGTGGCAAGGAGCTTCAGGGGAGGAGACATCAGGGCAGAGGCGACTGGGCATGGGCTCTGCCCTGGTAAGTTCTGGGCTCTTCCTGGAACTCAGTTGGCCAGATGCCCCTGTCTCAGGTGTCTGCCAGCTCGAAGTCACCATTTAGCACCCTCAAAGGACCCAGCCTCCCTGCTGGATACACTGCGGGAGGGCAGCCTCTAGATTGGGGTTATTGGGGAGAACTGGCTTTGGGCGCAGGAGGATTGAGAGGTCCGTAGGCTGGATTGTAGAAGCTTTCAAGGCCACACTCAGAGGGCCCAGCTCATCTCACTGTCCTCCCACCTTGCTCCAGCTGATGACCAAAGACACCCCCGACTCCCTGTCACCAGAAACATATGGGAATTTTGATAACCAGGTAAGAGGCGGGGGACCTTGTTAAAGGCCCAAATCCATCACTGATTCTCAGGGCTGCCTAAGGAGGAGGAACCTGTCCTTACGTGTGTAAACCACCTCAATCCCTCAGGGTCCTAGCCTGTTCCCTCGCCAGGTCACCAGTGTCCCCACATCACCTTTCCTTGAGTCCCCTGGGGTCCGAGCCCTCCCTTGGATCTTGAGAGTTTCTTGACTCCTTTCTGCCACTAGAGACGCCAGCCTCCCTTCCCCCAGTCTCCTCCCATGGACTCCTGACTTCCTTGCCCCTCCCCGTTCCCCCCCCCGTCCCTCCCCAGTCCCGAAGGTACTACTTCCTGAGTGAGGAGGCCGATGAGGGGGATGAGCTGCGGCAGCACTGTCTGGACCTGGAGCGGCAGGTGAGGTTGAGGTTGGCGGAGAGGGAGCGCGGGTTGCTTGCCTCCTTCCCTTCCAGACTCCAGCTCATCTGCGCCTCCTGCTGGCAGCTGGTGCTCCTGTCCGAGGAGAAGCAGAGCCTGGCACAGGAGAACGCGGTGCTTCGGGAACGGGCGGGCCGGCCAGAGGGTGAGGGTGCCACTGGCCTCACTGCTAAGAAGCTGTTGCTGCTGCAGTCCCAGCTGGAGCAGCTGCAGGAGGAGAACTTCAGGTGCGGCGAGCCGGGGTTTGGGCCCCAGGCCAGGGGATGGGCGTGGGCCCAGCCGCCTCGAGTGCCCCCTCCTTCCCTACCCCTCCAGGCTGGAGAACGGCAGGGAAGATGAGCGTCTGCACTGTGCCGAGCTGGAGCGGGAGGTCTCCGAGCTGCAGCAGCGGAACCAGGCACTGACCAGTCTGGCCCAGGAGGCGCAGGCCCTCAAGGATGAGATGGACGAGCTGCGGTGAGTGGTGGGTCCCTGGGTCCCCACCGCCTACTGTCGTTGCCGCAGCGTCCCTCTGATGCCATAGTACCTCAAAACCCCCCAAATGCCCGGTGAACCCTCCCAGTGTCCCCTGGACTCCACAGTGATGGTGCAGTGGGCGGAGTTTTGAGCCGGGCCTGGGGGGGTGGGGGGGTGGGGTGGGGGGAAAGCAGGCAAGGGCAAGGCCGCAGGAGCAGGTTAGAACATTCATAAAGGATGAACTCCCCCACCCCAGTTCTTGCCCTTTCTGCATCTTGCTTTCCCGCAGTCTTGCTTTTAGGAATGTTCTAACCTGCCCTGTAGCCCCGCCCTTGCCTGGCTCCACCCCCAGGCCCAGCTCTCGAACCCCACTGCACCATCCTGGATTCCACCACGTCCTCTGGGTGCCACCAAGATCCCTGCTTCTATGGTGCCCCCCAGGACCTCATAGTGTGCCCTTTTGAGCCTGCGTTATATTCCCCAGACGTTGTAGCATCCCCACGACCCCAGCTACCAGCCCCCCGCCCCTGCTCCAGTGCTGGCCAGGGGCCATCACGCCCCAGGATCCCGTTGTGCCCTCCAGGACCCCCAATGCGATAACTTTTGCCACCCCCTTCTTCACCCATCTGTGCCCCTCACGAGAGGACATTTCCTTCTCGTGACTCCACAGCACGCCTGCAATCCCAAAGCACTTGGTGGGTCCCCCCAACACCCACTCCCTCGACTTCACTGTGTCTTCTGTAACCTCTAAAGGCTCTCCTGTGACCCCCAGCACCCCTGTAATGTTAGAGTGCCTAGGGAATCCCTGCTGCATCTTAAAGGACCACACAGTGCTCTGCCCCGAAGGACCTCACCGTGCCTTCATTTGATCCCATAGCCACCTCGTAACCTCAAAGTGTCCTTGAGGGCCCCTCAGAGCCTCTGGGCCCCATCATTCCCCCTGTAACGCCTCAGTCATTCTATTCACTCCCGCCCCCGAGGAACCCTGATTATGACCCTGGGCTAACAATTGATACTTAGGGCTCCCTCTGCGCCCCCTAAAGACCCCTCCCCCCCCCCCAAAAAAAAAAAACCCACCAGGCCCTGGCTGGCTCCTGACCCTCATGGTCCACCACCTTGAACCCCCACATCCCCAGGTGACATGACACCTTCCCCTACCCGGGGGGGGGGGGGGGGGGGGGGGGGGTGGGGTCCTCAGATCCAAGCTGAACCCTGACCGCAGACCCAGGCCTCCTCTCCCGACTTGCCTCCTCCCCCAGGCAGTCCTCTGAGCGTGCCGGGCAGCTGGAGGCCACGCTGAGCAGCTGCCGGCGCCGCCTGGGTGAGCTGCGGGAGCTGAGGCGGCAGGTGCGGCAGCTGGAAGAGCGGAACGCGGGCCATGCCGAGCGCACACGGCAGCTGGAGGACGAGCTACGCCGGGCCGGCTCACTGCGTGCCCAGCTCGAGGCACAGCGACGACAGGTGCGGCAGGGATCAGGGCAGAGCCCGGAGGGCGTGGTGCTCTAGGCCGCTGGACCCCTCGCCCCTCTCGCTTTGGCGGGTCCTCAGCGTGCTGCTGAGCCCCTAGCCTCCCGCCTCGTTTATATGTAGGTAACGCCCTTCGGGCAGGCCAGCTCCTCCCTAGGCTTGTAAGCCCCGCCCCTCCAAGTTCTCTGGGTCCGGTCCCGCGGGGCCCGATGCCTTCACCTTGTATTCAGTCCCTGCTCCTCCTCCAAACCCCGCTTTCTCACCCCTCCTCGGTGTTCAGGTTCAGGAACTTCAGGGCCAGCGACAGGAGGAGGCCATGAAGGCCGAGAAGTGGCTATTCGAGTGTCGAAACCTGGAGGAAAAGTATGAGTTGGTGACAAAGGAGAAGGAGGTGAGGCCGAAGTCCCGCGTCCAAGCCCCACCCTGTCCATCTTAGCATAGCCCAATCCCCAGGAAGCCAACCCTGCCTCAAGTGGCGTCTTGCACCCCGTCCCTCCAGCGGCTGCTGGCAGAGCGGGACTCCCTGCGGGAGGCCAATGAGGAACTGCGCTGCGCCCAGCTGCAGCCTCGGGGGCTGACCCAGGCCGGTGAGTTGGAGGCCTGTCATCCTAAGGGCCTGGGGCACGGGTAGCCTAAGGTGCCGTTAGGGCAGACAGAAAAGGCGTCCCAGGCCTTGTCCAGGACGGGGACAGATCTAGGCCACCTCGGAGACAGGCCAGAACGGAAAGAAATGGCAGGGGCCGTCCCCGGGGATCAGGGCAAACTCGGGGCAAGCATCACCGCCCGCTGTCAGGTTGAGGGGTGAGGCTTATGTTAACCCAGTCTTTTGGTCGAACTTGAGTCCTCAAAGATGACTCTTGGAAAGTGAACCCTAGGGATGGGGGCAGGAGCTGTGCAGCAACCTGAAGACATTTCCCACACTCTCCAGACCCTTCGCTGGATCCCACCTCACCAGCTGTGGAAAACTTGGCAGCAGAGATCCTACCTGCGGAGCTGAGGTATCCTGGGGTCGCTCCGAGGTCTAGCTGCACCCAGAGCTCACCCCCAGCTCCGCCCCCAGTGCAGGCACCTACTACTAGCCTGGCCTGCTGTGTTGGGTTCCCAAGTCCTCCCCTGGCTCCTAGGCCCACTCACTCCTAATTCTGCCCTTATTTGGCCGGAGCTCTAGCCCTATTGCCTAGAGGCAAGCCCTCCAGCCCCAGCTTGCCTCTCGGGGATCCATCCTCAGTGCGCAAATTAGGTCCAACCCATCTGGCTCCACCCACCGAACAAAAAATCCTACCCTCAGCCCTGCTCACCGTCGGACTCTGCCCCCAGGGCATAGCCCTGTCCTCAGTGTAGACCCGGTTAGGTGCAGTGCCCTCTGTCCTGCCCCGATGAACTCCCCCACCCCAGTTTCTTCCCCTTTCTGCGTCTTGCTTTCCCCGCAGTCTTGCTTTTAGGAAGGTTCTAACCTGCTCCTGTAGCCCCGCCCTCGCCTGGCTCCACCCCCAGGCCCAGCTCAAAACCCCTCCCATTTTGGTTCCCCAGCGCTCTGCCCACCCACGCCTAGGCCAGGTCCCCAGTACTCCGACCCTTCCCTAGGATCTAACGGGGCTCTTCCCCGGGGCTCTGTCCCTCTGCTAGCCCTGTCCGCCCAGTCTCCCCGCCAGAGCCCCGGCAGGCCTGCGGGCTGACCTGTCTCCAGCCCTGCTCACTCCCCGGTCGGCAGGGAGACGCTCCTGCGGCTTCAGCTGGAGAACAAGCAGCTGTGCCAGCAGGAGGCGGCCTACCGGGAGCGGCAGGAGGAGCTGCAGCGCCACCTGGAGGAGGCCAACCGCGCGCGCCACGGGCTGGAGACGCAGCTGCGGTGAGGACCCGTTGCGGGGGGGGGGGGGGGGGGGGGGGGGGGGGGGGGGGGGGG
>NC_064816.1:8278483-8367289 GCF_023721935.1 Panthera uncia | reverse complement strand
CACTGAGCGGCCCCGCACTCCTGCAGGCTGAACCAGCAGCAGCTGTTGGAGCTGCGGGCCCAGGTGGAGGACTTACAGAAGGCCTTGCAAGAGCAGGGGGGCAAGACGGAGGATGTGAGTGCCCACCTCCTCCCTGCCTGGCCCTCCCTCGTGCCCCCCAGTAACCCTCCTCTCTCTCCTCCCTGCTGCTCGATGCCCCCTGCAGTCCATCGTAAGTACCGTGGGCCCAGGGTGGCACCCTCTACCTTCACCCCAAGATGGAGTTGGGACGTCTGGACCCCCCATTCACCCGGTGCCTGTTCTCTCCCCCCAGTCCACCCTACTGAAGAGGAAGCTGGAGGAGCATCTGTGAGTCCCAGCGGGAGGGCACTCGGGTGGGAGGAGAGTCTGGGGCACAGATGCGGGGGACACTGGGTGTCTTATGAGGAGAAGCTGGAAGCCGAAACATAGAAGGTTCAGATCAAGTAGGGTCTCATGAGCCAAAGGAAGGAGTAAGAACTGTTTCGGGGGAACAATGGGGAGCCATGGAGGGAATTTCAGTAAGGTAGCATGACCAAATGACAGTTGCCTTTTACTTTTTCATTTCATTTTATTTTAATGTTTGTTTATTTTGAGAGGGAGAGAGACAGAGAATGAGCAGGAGAGGGGGCAGAGAGAGAGGGAGACACAGAATCCGAAGCAGGCTCCAGGCTCTGAGCTGTCAGCACAGAGCCCGACGTGGGGCTCGAACTCACGAACTGTGAGATCATGACCTGAGCGAAGTTGGGCGCTCAACCGACTGAGTCACCCAGGTGCCCCCTTTTTTCATAAAAAAAAAAAAAAAAAAAAAAAAGAAACTAAACTGGGGGCTCCTGACTGGCTCAGTTGGTAGAGCATGTGACTCCTGATCTCAGGGTCATGGGTTCGAGCCCTACATTGAGTGCAGAGATTAGTAAAAATTAAAGTAAACTTACAAACTGTTTGGGGGTAGGGCGCCTGGGTGGCTCATTGGATTAGACATGCAACTTAACTTAGGCTCAGGTCATCATCTCATAGTTCATGAGTTTGAGCCCCATGTCCGACTCTATGCTGACAGCTCAGAGACAGGAGCCTGCTTCAGGTGCTGTGTCTCTGTGTCTCCCTCTCTCTCTGCTCCTCCCCTGCTCATGCTCTGTCTCAAAATCAAATAAACATTAAAAAAAATTTTAATAAAAAAATATTTTGGGGTGCCTGGGTGGCCCAGTTGGTTAAGCACCCAACTCGGTTTTGGCTCAGGTCATGATCTCACAATGATGAGATGAAGCCCCACATTGGGCTCTCCACTGACAACACAGAGCCTGCTTGGGATTTTCTCTCTCTCTCTCTCTCTGCATCTCTCTCTCTCTCAAAATAAATAAATAAACTTGGAAAAATTAAAAAAAAAACTACCTTAAGTAGCTATTACATTCATACCTTAAAAACCAAAGGTTTATAGGGTGCCTGGGTGGCTCAATTGGTTAAGCATCTGACTTCGGCTCAGGCCACGACCTCATAGTTCATGAGTTCGAGCCCTACATCAAGCTTTGCACTGACAGTGCAGAGCCTGCTTGGGATTCTCTCTCCCTCTCTCTCTGCCCCTATCCTGCTTGCTCGCTCTCTCTCTGTCTCTCAAAACAAATTTTATTAAAAATAGATATATAGAGATCTATATACTGAGCAATATAGAGAGAAGGGGTATACCTCTTAGTCCCCCCATTGACTCAGTTTCCACCCCACCCCCATTCATACTAGTTTATTACAACAATCCTTACAAAGTTGTTTAAGCACATGCAAATGAATATGAATATACATTTTTATTCTGATTCCTTAGTTATGTGAAAGGTAACGGGCTATCTGCTAGTCTGCACTTGGCTTCTCCTCCTTAAGAAGACGTCGCCATATGAATCAGTTTTTGTTGCCTTTGTCAACTGGGGGTCCGTGGGGAAATCGGGCCTTCCAGAAAATGACTTGTGTGACCCATCTCAGTTCCACCAAAGATGGAGTGTAGCCTGCGCCCACCAGGAGCACAGAAAAAGTTATTTCCTTACAGAGGATGGCTATATGGAAACATTAGGGCTTGATTCACCTGTAAAATTCCAATCCAGAAGGGCTGGCCTGTAGCCTTTTTTTTGCGAAGGGCCTCACGTGTTTAAGTCATCCTAGGTATCTGCGATTGCCAACAGTGCAGCAGAGTAAAACCTTGCACACGCCTCATTTCGCTTGTGTGCGAATTTATCACGAAAGTGGAATTGGTGGCTCAGAGGGCACGTGCCTTGGTAACCTGAGACATAGCCCAGGTTTCTCTATTAGGTCTTTCTACTATGTTCCATATCCAGTGCATGATAATCATCATCATCATCATCTCACTGGCAGGGGGCGTTATCAGATCCTTCGGCTTCTGCGGCAGGCAGCAGAACTGTAGCTTTTTACCTGGCGTTTCTTTTGGTCGGAAGACATTTGCCTGCTAGAAAGATCCCTGGCTGCTGGGTGGAGAAAAGAATTGAGATTGAGTGTAGAAGAGGCCGGCAAGGGGTGATGGTGCCCGTGCCAGTAGGCGGGCCGGGGCGCGGAGAGGAGTGGACACACGGGGGGGCTGGCCCAGGGGCCACCGGACTAGGGGGTGTGGAAGGTTGTGACTCCAGCGGCTGAGCAGATGGTGGGACCAGGGCATGCGGCTTCTGTGCTCGGGGCGTGGGGCACACAGAGGGATCTCTGCAGCCGGGCAGGCGCGTGTTGGCCGGCTGGTTAGGCTGTGGCCACCGGTGGGAGGAAGGGAAGGGGGCCCGGAGGTCAGCCTGTGGCTCGCCTTCCTCCATCCGCAGGCAGAAGCTGCATGAGGCAGATCTGGAGCTGCAGCGGAAGCGAGAGTATATCGAGGAGCTGGAGCCCCCCGCTGACAGCAGCAGTGAGTGGGCCTCAGCGGTTGCGTGGGTTGGGGGGGGGGTGCCAAGCTTGGCCGGGAGCTGAGGGGTCACCTTGCCCCCCCCCCCAGCAGCCCGGCGTATCGAGGAGCTGCAGCACAGCCTGCAGAAGAAGGACGCGGACCTGCGGGCCATGGAAGAGCGGTACCGCCGCTACGTGGACAAGGCGCGCACGGTGAGGACACCGGGTGCTCCGTGGGCCTCCTGCCGAGGCTGCCGCGTCCCACTGAGTCGCGCCTCCCGCCAGCGTGCACCCCTGTGCCCTCCACTTCCGCCCTTGCCGCACCCCATCGTATCACAGACTCCTGCACCACCGCCGTGAGCCGTCACCCTGAACACGGCCCAACACATCCAGGGGCCTGAAAGGCCGAGGTCACCCTGGCTGTGTCTTCCCCGACCCCTAGGTCATACAGACCCTGGAACCCAAACAGCGGCCACCCGGAGGGGCACCCCCAGAACTTCACACCCTGAGGACGCAGCTCCGGGAGCGGGACGTCCGCATCCGACACCTGGAGGTAGGTGTCCTCATCCCTTCTCGCTGTCGCTGCCCCCCCCCCCCCCCCCCCCCCCCCCCCCCCCCAACCTCCCGCCCCAGCATATCCGGGCCCTTGACTCTTGCCTGTTTGGCAGATGGACTTTGAGAAGAGTCGAAGCCAGCGGGAGCAGGAAGAAAAGCTGCTCATCAGTGCCTGGTACAATATGGTGAGTGCTCGTCCCCACGGCCGGAGTACTAGGGTGTGCCGTGGGCTCACTCGACCCCAACCGTGCCCCCTTCCTCCCTCCAGGGCATGGCTCTGCAGCAGCGAGCTGGGGAGGAGCGGGCACCTACCCATGCCCAGTCATTTCTGGCACAGCAGCGGCTGGCCACCAACACTCGCCGTGGCCCGCTGGGACGTCTAGCATCCCTGAACATGCGTTCCACTGACAAACACTGATGGACCTCAGGATCCTGCGCCTGCCCAGCCAGTCAGGGCTCAGCGCCCCCTGGATCCCCTCACCTCACGTGAGGCCCAGCATCGGGAAGGCCTCAGTCAGCTGCTTGAGAGTCTGGAGGTCATGACTTCTGCCCTTTGTTCCCTCAGCCGGGGCAAGAGTGCAGGATAGGGCAGGAGGCAGGGATAGGCCTGTTCTTTTTAGCAATGTGATTCTTATCCTTGATTTTCAACCTGGGGTTAATGAGATGCCAGGGGAGAGAGTGATTTTATATTTGAGAAGACAAATAATAAACATTTTCAATCTGCCCTGGCCGGACTCTGGGCACTGAGGGGAGGGAGAGAAGATGGGCCAGGGACTCAAATCATTGCTTTTAGAAAGGCCTGGCTTGTGTTCTTACTAAAGCACGCGTGACGGATAGTACACACGGGGAGGTGAGAGTCATGTTTGTGTCTGTGTAACTGCAGGTGTGGTAGTTTTTCAGGAGGCTTCGGACAAAAGTCCCTGCCTTATGAAGCTGTCATTTCTAATGAAGGGAGACAGACAATAAACAAAATAGATGAAGGGAAAGTTTGATGGGAGGAGTGCCGCAGAGAAAAATAAAGCAGACAGAAGTGATGGGGATGGAGATGTGGATTTGGGAGGTGGTGGTTTTAAGTAGAAGTCCCACAGAAGAGGCCTTACCAAGGAAGTGAGATAATTTAAGTAGAGCCCTAAAGGAGGTGAGAGAGGGGCCATGTAGGTATCTGGGAAAGAATGACCCAGCTAGAGGGAACAGCACATGCATGAGGCTCTGAGATGAGGCCTTGCTTGGTGAGAAGGCCAGTGTGGAGTGAATGAGGGAAAGGGAAAAGATGTGAGGGCAGGGAGGACTTTAGCTTTTATTCTAAGGGAGATGGGAGCCATGGAGGAGTCTAAGGGAAGGAGGGACATTACGTGACTCAGGTGTTCATGGGCTCTCGGGCTGCTGTGGAAGAGACAGACTGGGGGGTGGGGGTTAGGGCCAGAGCTGGGAGACCAGGGCAGAGAGATCAGTGGTCCAGGTGGGTAGGTGGGTGACACTGGGGGCTCTGGCTAAGGAGGGGGTCCTAGAAGAATGGGAAATGGTTGGATTGTGGATACAGTTGGAAGGCAGAGCTGATAGGATTTGCTGCTGGGTTGACGGGTGGGGGGAGTAAGAGAAAGAGTTGAAGAGGGCTCTTTTTTAATGTTTATTTTTGAAAGAGAGAGCATGAGTGGGGAAGGGGCAGAGAGAGAGAGGGGAACACAGGATCAGAAGTGGGTTCCACACTGACGGCACAGAGCCCAATACCGGGCTCAAACTCCCGAACCATGAGATCCTGGCCTAAGCCGAAGCTGGACACTCAACCGATTGAGCCACCCAGGTGCCCCATGACTGGAGTTCTAAATTCAGGGGTCATCAGCATAGGATTGAATTAAGACCTGGGCTCTGAAGGGATATCTGAGAATGCAGGGACTTGGGGCAGAGGTGGCCTGGGGAATCATAAAACAGGAGTGGCAAGGAGAAGGCTGTGGTCTTAGGACTGCCTGGCACATTAATGAATGAGTAAAGGCATGGACACTGATGGGAGCATTTCAGAGGGCAGGGGGTGATCAAAGAATCTGGAAGAATTCTCAACTCTTATTTAGCCTAATACCTGGCAGGAAAAGTCAGGGTAATAATGTTTGGTCAAAACCACTAACATTTTATTGAGCACCTATTACGCACCAACACTTTAAAGCCATCATTTCATTTCATCCCCATAACTCAATGAGGTAGGCACTCACATCTCCGTTTTAAGGAAAGAATAAAGGCAGGGCACGCTGATCGAGGCCTCTCAGGCAGGGGAGGGAGGGAAGCAGAACTGGGGGGAAGGATGAACTGTTCAAATAAGCTGGCCCAGTGCCTGGCCCACACGAGGCATTCCAAAACCTAGGGTCAGAGGTGAAGTCTGGCGCGCAGGAAGCGGGAACCCGTCAAAATCGGATAGGTGGAGTCCACATGTGGCTTACGTAGACCCAGACTGCTGCCTGCGTGCCCTGTCGGGGTTTGTGTCCCTGTCCTTGGGGATCCAGTGCCTGCGGATCTCAGGCTAGACTCTCCTCCTCCTCGCCAATGGGGCTGGGCAGCCAGGGTGGAGCCGGTCCCCGGGGCGCCGGCATAGGCACAGTGGTGAAGGGCTCGGCGGGCCCGGGGATGGGCAGTTCCGGGCCAGGGGGGAACTCCGACTCCGGCTCCCGCAAGCCGGTGTCGAGCAGCGGGTCCCCGCAACCGCATTCCGGGGCCGCGCCGTCGAGGGCGCCTGCGCACGCGCAGCTGGCGACCGTGGACGTTTCCGACACGCCGCTGTTCTTGCGGCGCAGCAAGGACAGGCGCCGGCCCAGCAGGCCTCCTGCGGCCATGCCCGCACCTACCGGCAGGAGGCGCTGCAAAAAGTCACCATGTGCCTCGCCCAGCGGCGCGTCCACGCCGTCCAGCCTTTGGAACTGCATGTCCTCTTTGGCCAGCCTGTCGAACAGTGGGTCAGCGTTGCCACCTCGCTCCTCTCCTGCACTGACAAAGCTGAGACGCGGGCACGCTGCTCTTCCTGCCTCCACCCACCCCTTCGTCGCACTTATCCCCAAAAGACCTCGGCCCTGTACCAGAGCGCCTGGTTTTAGCCTCTGGCTTTGGCTAAGGTCGAATTTAGGTCTTAAAGCCTCAGTTGTGACTGCCGCGTCTCTGGCCCAGCCTCTGGCCGCCAGTCCAGTCCTCATAGACCTTAGCCCTTAGCTCGGCCCCCAATTAGTGGCGGGGTCCCAGACCTTGACCCAATTCCCTGCCTCCTGCCCCCATCCTAGTCCTCACAGACTTTGGGTCTCAGCCACGAATCTCCAAGCTTAGCCTTTCGTCCTGTCCTGGCATCCCAGAGCCCCTTCGATCAGATCCTCCCCGCAGAGCCATAAGCCCCGCCTCCAAGAGGCCCCCCACCCGTCCAGCTGGCTCACGTGATATCAAAGGTGGAGCCCTGGAAGGAGGGCTGTTGCAGCAGGAACGCGGTGGCTGCAGTATAGGGGGCGCGAGCCTCGGCTGCGTCCCAGTACAAATCCTTCTCCAGCATGGCCAGGTCGTCGTACATCTCGTCCACGGCCAGCATCGACACCTGTGGGCGCCGACATGCGGGGGCAAAGCGCGGGCACCTCCGGGTGGACCCCTCTCCCCCGCCCCCAGGATGCGTTAGGACTGTGGTGACCAAAGAAAGAAGGCCGGTTCAGGGTCCGGGCCGGGGTAAATCTTGGCGAGGGTGGGGCCAGGGTTCCTCTGGGAACTCGGGATGGACGCAACCGAGTCTTACCTGGAAGTTGCGGTCGATCAGAAAGTTGGTCTCAAAGTCATCGTCGTCCTCACCGAAAGGATTGATGAGCTGCTCGGCCACCTGAAGGGGGAGGGGGTAGCTAGGCAGGGTCCTGAGAACCCTGCCTGTCCCACCCTGGGAGTCCCTCCCTCAGGGCCACCCCACCCCACCCCACCTTGAGCCAGCCGGCATAGAAGAAGAACTGTAGCAGGGTGAAGATGGGGACGCACAGGTCCAGGTTGTGACCCTGGTAGCCCTGAGCCGGGTCCAGGAACTGGCGACCGATGAGGCAGGCCAGGAAGTAGCTGTACACAGCGATGGTCACCACCTGGGGGCGGGGCGGGTTACCAGGTCAGGGTTCTCCCAGTCTCAGGAGGGCTTGGAGAGACCAGGACTAGGGTGGGACATCACTGACACGGGGTCTTAGCTGGTCCTGTTTCACCGGAGACCAGTGGGTCAGGGCCTCTGGAGGCACGGTGGGGTTACCTGGGTATAGACAAGGGGTACGCTGATCCAGTCGTAGTGAAAGAGCATCCCACACTTGCCCCGAAACACAGTCAGCTCCTGGGTGCAGATACAATCATGAGAGGGCCTGAATTGTGAGCTCACACTTGGGGATCAGGTGTGGGTGCTCGGGATGGAGGTGAGTGATTACCTGGTGGCATGTGGGCGGGGGCTTCAGGTCTCCAGGGGGAACATTTAAATTTTTAGCGTTTTTGTGAGGCTTTTTTTCTTTCTTGAAGTTTATTTTGAGAGACCGAGAGTGCAAGCAGGGGAGGGGCGGGGGGAGAGAGAGAATGCCAAGCAGGCTCCACGCTCTCAGCACAGGGCGGGACGTGGGGCTCAGACTCACAAACTGTGAGATCGTGACCTGAGCGGAAATCACGAGTCCACGATTAACCCACTGTGCCACCCAGGCGTCCCTCCAGGGACAGACATTTAGTGGTGAGGGTACATCTGGGGTAGGGGGCACTATGTGCCTAGGATTCGGCCCCCCAGAGATAAGTGTGCACCTGGGGGCTGCTTGGTAAGGGTGTTGGGAATCTGCCTCACGGGTGGTGCGTGGCAGGTCGGCATCTGACACAATTCCAGGGAGGTACAATTTCCCTGGAAGTTTCTGTGAGTGACCCCCCGGCGGGCCCACCTCCAGCAGCAGTTTAAGGGCGCTGTTGTCGCGGATGCGGCCCTCGCGCCGGGCCTGCGCAGCCAGGTTGGAGAACCAGACGCAGGGCACCCAGTACTTGTTGTAGGACGAGTTCAAGTTCTCGAACTTCTTGCGCTCCTCGCGGGTCATAAACCCTGGAGCGGGGGCGGGGAAGTCCGGGGTTACTCGCCCCGCCTCCCGTCCTGGCCCTGCCCCCGGCCCGCCCCGCCCCCGCTTCAGGCAGGAGCCTCACCCGCCTCCACCACGTGGTCTATGGTGGGGAAGCGCTTGAAGACCGCGGTGCTGACCGAGCGCAGGATAAGCACGGCCGAGAGCCCGGCGTAGCGCATGAGCGTGCGCCGGTAGAGGCGGCCTCGCTCGTCGCGGCCGTGCACTGTGCCTGCCACCACGCACATGAGCGCGTCGGGCAGCGGCATGCATAGGTACTGGTTCCACCAGCGGTGCACCACCAGCGTCACATAGAAACCTGCGGGACAGCCGGGAATGGGGGGCTCAGTGGGGATACTCGAGCCGGGTCGTGGGAAGAGGGATGAGAGGGGGTCTGCATCAGACACACCAGGAAGGCTCATCACCCAGACCTTGAGGGGCCACCTGGGTTGGGAACTCGGGGGTCTAGCTCTGAGTTTAGAGGGTCTGGAGCAGGCTGGGTCCTCCCGGCCACTTGATTGTCACCTGGGACATGGGATTGGGATCTCAGTATGGAGGTGGGGACACATGCCTCTGTCAGGGGCACATAGGTCGTCACTCTGGCCACAGGGAGCCACTTGGTTGGGAGCCTGGGGACCTGAAAACGGGAGGCTGGGGTCACGTTAAGTTACTGACTTGTCAGAGGAATGTCCTCCAGGCTGGACTTGAGAGGATGGAGTCATATGGGGTCACTGTGGGAGGGGGGGGGTCCCTAGGGCCCAGGACATGTAGGGAGCCACTAGTAGTCCCATGCAGACACAGGTGGGAGACCCTGAGATGACCAGGGATAAGCCTATGGGTGACACGGAACTCTAATGGCTTACTGTGACCAGGTGACATCCAAGGTCTCTGGAATTGGGGCCACACCTGGCATGAAAGATGCAGAAATGGGGAGGTTTGAAGGGTTAGAGGGGGGCCCCAGAGGACTAGGAAGGGGGGGGGGTCTCCCAAAGGCCTGGGAATGGGTTTCTCAGTATTAGGGGAATGGGGAACTCAGGAGCGAACGCACCCAGCACGAAGGAGACCGGGATGAGACTGGCATACTGGTCACAGTAAATGACGAGCTTCTCGAAGTAGCGCTTCTGCTCCTCAGTCAGCACGAAGCTGCGAGGGCGGGGGGAGGGGGGGGGCACGGGGTCACAGGCGAGCCTCCCTCCGGGGACCACCCAAGGCCCCTCCCTAGTCCCCTCCGGCTGGCACCCCCCACCCCCACCCCCACCCCAGGACCACCTCACCGATAGGCGGCACTCAGCGCCATGTAGAGCCCGAGGAAACAGAGCAGCTCGCGCCACAGAAGTTTGTAGATGCTCCCTCGCCACAGCAGCAACAACTTCGAGAAGCCGCCGAAGCGCGCGTTCGCCACGCGGGCTGTGTACGTGACGGTCATTGCGGCGCCAGGCCGGTCGCGCGGGAGGAGAGGGGGGGCCGGACCGGACCCCAGGCTGTGGGCGGAGGAACGGGGCCCCAGGAGGGGCCCGGGGGGCTGCGGGCAGGGGCAGAGAGGTGCCGGCTGGCTCAGTTTGGCGTCCCCTCTTAAAGGCACCCCAGCCTCCTCCTCCTCCCTCTAGGGTTGCGTCCCTTGCCCAGGTTTCTGGGCTCTTCCCAGGCCTGCTCAGACCTGCCCTAGCCCTAAGTCATCCCCAAGCCCCTTCTCGCAGACTCTCTTCCCGGGACCACTGGTCCCAGAGCCTTGCGTCTACTCCTCGGGGGCCCTCTCCCTCCATCCTCCACCCCCAAGACCCTTGGGTCCACCGCGCAGCCTCAGCAACCCTCTGTGCGATCCCGTATCCCTTACCTGAGCTCCGTCTACAGCCTTCCCCACTCCGAGCCTCCGGCACCCCGGTTTCTAGAGTCTTAGGACTCCAGCTCTTCGGCAGCCTGGACCTCCTCCCTCAGGTCCCACCTCTGCCGCCTCTCCACGCTTCTACAGCCCCCGGTCTCAGCCCATCTTCCACACTCGCACTCACTTTTGAAGCCCTTGGAAGCCCCAGCCTCCAGCCTCCAGCCTCCGGCAGGCCCCCAGGTCCTGTCTCCCTGGGCCCTCTGCTTCAGGCTGGTCTCTCCCCTGCACAGCTCCCCCAGCCTATCCACTCCCCACTTAATTGCCCTGGCTCTGCCCCTTCACCCCTCTTCTGGACCCACCTTGACCTTTCATCTGTCCATGCCCCTCCAGCCTTCCGAGCCCTCAACTCCCCACCCCGAGGAGGCCAATGGAGACCCATCTGTCTTCAGGGTCCTCTGCTCCCCCAGGCCTCCGCCCTTCTCACCTGGTGGTGGGTGCAGGGACAAACGGGGCCAGGGACAGACTGGGCGGAAGGCTTCAGCGTTAGGTGGGGCTGAGGCCAGACCCTGGGGAGAGGGGGCTGGGGAGTGGGCGTGGGCAGCCCCTCCCTGGCCCGCCCCCCCTTGGCTGCAGCCTCAGAACTTTTGTTTGGAGAAGCGGAGCCAGTTTGTGACCTGGGGCAGGGGGGAGCAATCCGCCCTGTCCTCCCTTGCTCCTCCCTGTCTCTCTCCCAGTCAGTCACTGGCAGGTCCAAGGGATCTTGGACCTAAGCTGGGGGAGGGGGCAGGGCCTGTCTCCTTCCCAGTTCCAGAGAGAGACACACACTCACTGCTCAGTGAGGCTGTGTCATCCCACAGTCACTTGTAATCACACACCGTCACAAAGATGCATATAGAAACACACACCACAGACTCAGACCCAAGTTTAGTTTAACACAGCCTCCCACGACCACGGTAAGCCAGAGGGCTGTCAGTACACATTGTCACACAGACTTACAAAGTCACGCAAGACACTTAGCTCCACCCGTGCCCAACACTCAAATATAGGCAGATGGGCCCTAACCCAGCAGGCTGTCAGCTCTCGGGTACCCACATGGTACTCCAAACAGCCACTCAGGAGCACATGGGCGGAGACCTGGGACCCTGCATTCCCTCCTGATCCCCCCCCCCCGCCATGTAACAAAGACACATGCAAGGTCACACAACCGCTAAGCAGACACCCCACAATGCCTTCACAAACACACAATCACACACACACAGGAGGTAGCACACATTTATTCCTGGTCTCTCCTGCGCCAAGACAGACCCGTGTTCACACGCCAGATACAGGAACACCTGCCCTCAACAAAGTGGGACATAGTCCTGGGTCAGAACAGGGTCCTAAACACACTCATACAACAGAGACCCCTCCCTAACAGTCCCACAGACCCTTCTATCCCGCTGGGGTCAGGCCCATAACCCCTTCCTCCCCACCCCCACCCCTCCCCCCCTCCCCCCGCTGTGAAATTCATCTGCATTTGCACATCAATGCATAGGACACTCTCTCCCCAGTGCTCCCTCGCTGTATTGTGTAAGCATCCACACCCATACACACACCCCAGGTCTCAGATACCGGCAGTATTGCCATGAACACACAAGCTTAGGGATGCAAAACCTTGTCCCCGAATGTTGCACAGACGCAGACAGATGTTCCGCCTTCACAGACGTCTACAAAGGGGGTACTCCCAGCCTGACACAAATAGCCCTTATCCCCAACATCAAACTCGTAGCCCAGTGTGGAAGCGTTCCTACCCCGAGGGGCACCCTTGAAGGCCCTCAAATTCACCATGTGCCCTAGGAGTGTGGATGGCCCGTTGCAGCCCCGCCCTGAAGCCTTGCCAGCCGGGACACTGTGTTCCCAGACTGGCAGATGTCTGCCCTGCCCCAGGTAATTAGGAACTGGCCGGGGCTGGTCACCCTCAGACCCAAATCTCCGCCATCCAGCTGCCGGACAGCCTGTAAAAGGGGGCGAGGGGATGGTGTTGCCAGCTTCAGGGGCCTGGGGAGGGTACGGGCTTCAAGTTGACGGTTGGTTCCTGACCAGAGGCCCCCACTTCCTAGGATGCATCCTCACCCACACTACAGCTAGCCCCCAACCTGTGCTCATCCCCCCACCCCCAACTCACACGTGTCTCCACACACTTCTGACTGCTGGACCCCCGCTGGATCCGGGGCAGGTTGCCCAGGCTAGCTCACATGCTTAATACTTGTAACAGCAAAGAATAACAAACACTCCCTGGCGGCTACGTGCCTGGTGCTGTTGCAAAGACGTTACCTACTTCGTCTCATGGAGTCCTTACAAACAGGAGTAGGAAATTGGTGCTTTTGGTATTTCTACATCCGGATAGGGAAACTGAGGCTCAGAGGACACATGCTCGTTCGTGGCATGGCTGGTATTTGAACTCAGGCAGTTTGACTTGGAGCCCGGGGTCTCTGTCACAGGCTGCACCACCGTGTTTGTTGACAAAGGCCACCAGAACCTGTCCACACCTGCCTGCACACACCCAGTGGAATAGTGTAGGGGGGACACGTCTAGGCTTGTGACTGGGTTTCCCTTACACAAACACCCTGGCTCACCCATGGTCTGGGTGTGCACAGTCTAAACACCACTTCCTGACTCATGCATGTCCTCAAGCACCCCCTTTCTGTCCCCTCTAACCAGCTCTGGCTTGGAACTTGCAAATAAATGGTCAGCATCACAACCAGTCTTGGGTCTGTCAACTGGGGAGGACATCGGCTGCCGAGGCAGTGGCAGAGGGAGCACGAAAGGATGTAAGGGACCCCGCTAACTGCCTTCCAAGCTGTTGTTGAAAACCCTCCCAGGGTCTGGTGAATTCTGCCGTGACCCTGAACGGCCACCCTTTATGTCTCCGTTTTAGGGATAAGGAGCTCAAACTGCAGGAAGCACGTTACCTATAACTCAGCGAGGCTGCTCTCGAGACACACGGGACTTCAGGGGCTCACCTGGCCTGAGTCCTCTGCCATCCCGCCTCCTAATTAGCCCCCCTGTTGCATCCTGTGCAGCCTCGGTGGCAGAGGGAGCAGCAGTTGGGGGGTGGAGACTGTTAATCCTCAGTCTGGCAGGCCTAGCCTCTGCCCAGGGCGCCCACTAATTCCCAAACCAAACAGCAGGCAGTGCTGGGCCCGTGCCGGCCTAATCCGCTCCCCACCAGCCTGGGGCTGGCGAAGGGGCCTCCCCGTTCCCACGCTCTGAACCTCAAAGGAAGTAGGCAGATGCTCCTCTTCTATTACAGGTTTTAGAGCCCCAGCAGGGACACCGCTATCCATAGCGTTAGAAGAGGACACCCCCTTGCCGAAGATACCCTCCTTCCAAAATGGCCATCATAAACATACATCTCTATTAGATCGCTGTTGTGACGGGGTTCCTCGAGGTGCCATTTTTGTGCAGTGTACAACCTGCACAACTGTACGTAAAGCTGTCGACCCCCAACCCCTCTACATCAACATCCACAGTGATTTAAGATCATTTTATTGAGGGGCGAGAGGCAGGGAGAGGTGGGGGGCAGCTATAGCCCCCCCAGCCCCACCAGGGGGAACACACCTCCTCCCCGCCTCCCACCCCCCAAATGACTCCCCCTACACTATGGGGGACTTTGTGCAAATTCTGCCCCGGGGGCGGGGGTGGGTGGAGGGTGGGTGTGAAATGGCAGCGACTGGGGCTGGCAGCAGTGCTACTGGGCACTGGGGGGCTTGTAGGGCTCCAAGAGGAGGGCAGAGAAGGTGTTGACCTTGTCCGCCCCCCGCACCTCGTGGGGCAGCAGCGGCAGCTTCACAATGTGGAAGTCTTCATACAGATCCTCCATCTGTGGCCAAGGCATAGGGCAGATGGCAGCAGTCAGACGGCCGTGGGGCAGGGACAGAATGTGGGTCAGTGGGAGGGGTCGGACTGGGGGAGAATGTGGGGCAGGGGCTTCACAGGGTGATAGGTGGGAGTGAGCCCAGTGAGGTCAGAGATCACTGGGCTGGACCTCCCCCTCCCCGGGGTCAGAGGTCCCCAGGTCAGGCCAGCTACAGTCCTTGAGAGCCAGAATTAGGGTGCAGAGCAGGAGGCTGGGGCAGAGGGTCAGAAGACGGGATGGAGCAAAAGGTCAGGGGACGCAGTAGAAGATGGGTGGTGCCTTGCTTGGGCTGGGCCAGGCCCCAACTTCCAGGGTCAAAGGTGTGAGGGCTGGGCAGGCAGTTGGGCATGCACACCTGGTCCAGGTACTTGGCCTGAATCTTATGGCGGGCCTCACACATCTTGCAGGGCTTCTCGGGGTCAGGGAAGACGAGCTGGTTGACGATGATGTTGTGGGTGTCAATCTTGCATTTGGCCAGCTCCTGAATCAGTCGCTCCGTCTCGTACAGGGACAGGAACTCGGCAATGCACACGCAGATGAAGGTCGTCTGCTCCTACGGGGCGTGAGAGTGGACAGTGAGGGGCAGGTTCGGGCCCTGTCCCCATCCCAAGCCTCTCACCGCCAGCCCGGACCGGGACTCACAGGGTCCTTGAACTGCTCGCTGACGGAGCGGATGACAGGCAGCGTCTCCTCCAGCTTGGAGGCCAGCTGGTCCGCGTTCATGTCCCCTAGGCCCAGCATGTTGCACATCTGTGGGGAAGACGTGGGAGGCTCACGGCTTACCTGGGGCACATTCCGGCACCTGAGCTGGGGACTCAGAAACCACCAGGGGGACAACAATTTCTGACACCTCTCAGCATTAAGGGGCCTTGAGCAGACCACGGCGGGGGGGGGAGGGGGTGTCAACCCAGCTCTGCTGTTTCTGGGGGACCGTGGCCAGGACAAGGAAGGTGAGGCCCAGAGAAGCGAACTGACTTGCTTGAGGTCACACAGCCGTGTCGCATCAGAGTGTAGAGCATTTGAGCCTGGGCCCCCGGGCTCTGGAATACGTGTTTTCAAACTCTGTCTGGAGCACTCAGTGGGTGGGGCAAGACGTGACTCCTATGGGGCAGGGGGACAGGCCGCCCACCCCACTGCGAAGGTCCATCCCTTCTGCTGGGAAATGCGGACCGAGAGGCCGTGGGTGGGAAAGGCCTCTGTTACGGCTCCCGTGCACGCACGCTCTGACACAGGGGGTGCCCGGACGCCCCGGGGCCCTGCCTGCCTGTGAGATGAAGGGGCTGATCTGGTTCTTGATCTGCATGAGGCGGCCCAGGCCCCGCTCCACGATGGTGGGGAAGTTGAGCAGCCTAAGCGTGTGGCCTGTGGGAGCCGTGTCGAACACCACCACCGAGAAGTTCATGCCCTTCACCAGCCTGCAGGGAGATGAGGGTCAGGCCCGTTTGCCCTCTTCTACCCCAGCTCCCCCTCCCCCTGCCCCGCCCCTGCTGGCAGGGCCTGACCTCATGACCTCTGCGTAGCTCATGGCCTCGTCAATGCCGGGGAAGGCGCTCATGGCCTCCTGCATCATCTTCTTGCCCATGCTTAGCATGTTGTCCTCCTCGAAGAACTCGTCGGGCAGTTCAGCCACGCCAAGGCTGGGGTCGATCTCCTGAAGGCCGAGGGGTCAAGACTCAGGCTGCCGCCGCCACCGCCGCCAGGCCTTTGACCCAGGCGCCGGGCCAGAGAGAGCCCACGGAGGCCCCGGATACATCCCTTCATCAGGTCACGGCTGGGGACACCCCTGAGGTGCCACGGCCCTCCCCCAGGCACTGCAGGGCTTGTGAGGTCACACAACGGGCAAACTATTTCACCAACATATGGAAAACTGCAAACTGTGATTGGCCCCCCAGAGGGAAGTCAAAGCCCACGGCTGGGCCCTTGGGCTGGCTGGTCCCCAACTAGGGCCCCGACCTCCTCCAGATCGTTCCTCAAACACGAGCCCTCCCTGACCATCCCATCCAATAATGAGGCCTCAGCTCCCCCTGTCCTGCCTTCATTTCTCCTCCACACCCAGCCCTTCCGGACGTGGCTTACTTGTCACGTTTACCACCTGTCTCCCCAACCAGAACGTCAGCACCGCGAAGAGAGGGAGTTTTCTGTCTTGTTTACTGCCATGTCCCAGCACCTTCTGGAAGTGTCTGGCACACAGTAGGGCCTCAACACGTATGTGGGATCCACGAAGGGACGACTGTCCCTGGGGTCTCCGGTCTGCCCTGGATTCGGTGCCCCCCTCTCCACCCTCCTCCCATGTCACCACTTTGTGACTTCACAGGGCCCACGGTGAAGCCCCCAACTCGCTGGCCTCAGAGGTCATTTCCATGCAGGGAGCTTGTCCACCCATCACCTGCTACAGACACACCATTACCGAGCGACTGCTAGTAAATGGCCACCTCTAAGCTCCCGCGCCTGACTCTCTGACCTGGGCCTCCTCGCCTCCTACCTCAGTTACTTAAACCTCTTTAGGCCACCTTGTCCCCACACCACTGCCTGCTTGTTCACTGTCAGTGTCCCTCACGGCTAGCATTCTTTTTTTTATTTGTTTAAAAAAAGTTTTTTGCTTTTTGTTTTTAACATTTATTCATTATCGAGAGACAGAGAGAGATAGAGCACGAGCATGGGAGGGGCAGAGAGAGAGGGAGACACAGAATCCGAAGCAGGCTCCGGGCTCCGAGCTGTCAGCATGGAGACCGACGTGGGGCTCGAACCCACGAACTGTGAGATCATGACCTGAGCCGGAGTCGAACGCCCAACCGACTGAGCCACCCAGCCCGACTCCACAGAGTGTCTCTGCAAACATTCCCTTCTCCCTCTGTCGCCGGCAACATCCCCACTCTGGTCATTCCCAGCTCTCTGATATGGCTGCACGGAGGTGAACATTGCGGAAACACACTTGACGAATGACTCCCACCTTGCTCCCCATTCCTGAGCACGAATCTCCAAAAGGCACTCAAGCCAGACAAACCCTCAGGAGTTTCTTTCTCCTCAACCCTCGTCCGTCCCATTCACCCCTGGCTCTCTGCCGAGACCAGTGCTCTGCCTGATTAGAAAAAAGAAGCCACTGGAGCATCTGGGTGGCTCAGTCGGTTAAGCTTCCGACTTCGGCTCAGGTCATGATCTCGTGGTTTGTGAGTTCAAGCCCCACATTGGGCTCTGTGCTGACAGCTCGGAGCCTGGAGCCTGCTTCGGATTCTGTATCTCCCTCTCTCTCTGCTCCTCCCCTGCTCGCCCTCTGTCTCTTTCTCAAAAAATGAAAAAAATGGGGAAAAAAAACCAAAAAAAAACAAAAGAAAAAGAAGCCACTGGCTGCCAGCACCCTCCTCTCTCCCCAGGCTCCCCACACCTTGCCTCTATGTCCTGGGTCCGCTGTCCTTGGCCAGCATCCTTGCTCCCTCCCTGTTAGAGCATTTGCATCAGCCAACAAACTTGCTCTAGCACTCCCTCAAAAAAAAAAAGAAAAAAAAAAAAGCCTCCTTAACACCCCTCACCCTGTCTCCCTCCGGCAATGGCCCCCTTTCTCAGCCCCCATCATGGCTGATCGTTGTCCCCACCTCCTCAGCTCAGCCACTCTGGGCAGGCTCTCGCCCTCACTCCCAGACTGGTCTCTCTAAAGCTTAATATGCCTGCTAGAGCCCACAACTCCTTCCTGCCTCGAGTCCCTTTGTCCTCCTGGATTCAGGAGCTCACAATCCCTGGCTTTCCTCCCACTTCCTCCATGGCTCCTTCCTGGCCTCCCTCACTGTTCCCCCCGCTGGACCCTAAATGCTGACATGACCTCAGTTTGTTTCCGGGCTTCTGGGCAGTTTGTTTTCTCATTCTCCTCTACTCACACTGCTTTGAATCCCATCCTTGGGACGTCTCCACTTGGATGTCCCGGATGCCTTGGATTCACTGTAGCCAAAATGGAATTCCTGACTTGTCCCTTCAAAACCTGTTTCTCTCCTGGCCGCCACCATCCCAGCTGCCCAGGCAGCCACTAAAAGATGTACTTAATTCACTTCTTTCCCCATCTATTAGAACCAAGGACTTGCAGTGCTTTACTCCCAAAACACATTTCAAAGGTGACCACTTCACCCAATATTCTGCCCCTGAGTCTAGGCTGCCATCATCTCTAGCCTGATCACTGGCCCGCTCTCCTTGTTAGTTTCCTTGCTTCCATCCTTAACTTACGATCCATTCTCGGCACGGCAGCCACAGGAAGCTTTTCGAAGAATGAATCTGGAGGGGCGCCTGGGTGGCTCGGTCAGTTAAGCAACCGACTTCGGTTCAGGTCATGATCTCACAGTTGGTGGGTTCAGGTCCGGCGTCTGGCTCTGTGCTTACAGCTCAGAGCCTGGAGTCTGCTTCGGATTCTGTGTGTGTGTGTGTGTGTGTGTGTGTGTGTGTGTGTCTCTCTCTCTCAGCCCCTCCCCCATTCGTGCTCTGTTTCTCTCTCTCAAAAATGAATAAACATTAAAAAAAAAACAACTTATAAAAAAAAGAAAAAGAAAAATGAATTTGGCCATGACATTGCCCTGCTTAAAACAAATAGCTTCCCATTTAAACTTGGAATCAAACATAACTGCTCCCAGTGGCTGGTAAGATCCTATGCCACGTGTCTGTGATTGACCTATCTGACATTTCTTCCCCTCCCCTTGTTCACTAAACTCTGGTCACTCCGGCCTTCTTTCTGCTCTGCAAACATTCCTCACTCATTCTCCTGTGGGTATGTTAATGGGTGAAATTGGAGACATGATGCAGAATGGGCAGGACAAGGTAGCCGATGGTGGGTGTTCACAGAGAGGGGCTGAAGGGCCTTTGCCAGAGTGGGGAGCTGAGCCCAGCTTCACTCACCATGGCGAAGAGGTTGTCATAGCCTTTGACCTTGGTAGGCACCTTGGAGAACTTCTGGTCAAATGCATCGGAGATGTTGTGGGCTGGGTCGGTGGAGATGATCAGAACACTCTCCCTCCCCTTGGATAGCTGGACCGCTAAGCTGCAGCTGGCCGAGGGAAAGGTCAAAAGGCAGGGAGTGAGGGGTCAGCCTCTGCTCCCTAGGTCTGCAAAGGGTTATATAGGCCCCAGGGGCAGGGGACCCTGATCAGCAGGGACCTTGAGAGAGGAATATGGGTAGCTGCAGAATCAAGCCTTAATTCCTGTGGAGGGACCCTCTCAAACTTCACCCACTGACCCCTCTGGGTGGCTACAGTAGTAAGGTTCAGCTGTCTGAGTCGGTCTGGCTTGATGCCTACTTCTTCTTTGTTGGTATGGAGTGGCACGGTCCAGCTAGCCTAAATTGACCCCGTGCCCCCTCCCTAAACACTAAGCTAAGGGGTCCCTTGCATTACCCGCTAAACTCAGGATGGTTCAGTCCACTTCTTCAGGATAATTTGCCCCAGGGACCCTCCCCCTCCTCCCAGCAGACGGGGATAGTCTAATCACGTGACCCCTCCCGCCTACCACCTCTACCCCCACGTGGCCTTGGAATGGCAAGGTTCACCCTACTAGGATAGTCCGCCCCGATGCCCCTCCCCCTACTTTGAGTTCACTCTGGTACATTCCAGCTGATTAAGACACCTAAGTAGTCTCCTGGCTCCCGTGCGCTGCGTTCAATGCAGTTCTGCCCTTGAACCCCAACGGGGAGGGTCCAACTCAGGGGGTTCCAGGCCTGCATTCGGCAGTATCTTCAATTTGCCCCAGGTAACTTCTGGAGTTTGACAATCGGGAACACGACGGCCCAGCCCCCTTGCCCGCTTGGGGTGGAAGAGCCAGTCCCGAGCCTCCCCTTCGCCCAGTGGTACATCCCACCCGTCTTCTCTACCCCCCGCCGGAGTTTCCTTACCTGCAGGTGGTCTTGCCAACGCCACCCTTGCCCCCGACGAAGATCCACTTAAGGCTGCGCTGTTCGATGATGTTGCTAAGCGTGGGCTCCAGCGGCTCCACATCAGGCGCATCCTCGAACTCCTCTGCCTCAACCCCCCACCCGGCCACCCCTGCCGCCATCTTGGAACGGGCTCACGTGATCAAGCGGAGCGCACCATGAAAAGCACCTACAGGGGAAATTTCCTACAACATACCCATCAAGTCGAGGAGCCTGGATTAATTTCCTCATGGCCTGACTTTTAGAAGATAATAGAAGCTATATTTCTATTGTCTTCCGCTTCTAGGGTTCACTTTGTCGCCCTTTTGTCTATGTTTCTTCAAAGACTCCCCCTGCCGAGTTGACATATTGGTACTTTTCAGACTACTCCCCTTCACTGATTGGACCTCAGGTCTCCTAGCTCTCCTTTCATTGGCTACAGTTTTTTTCTCACTTTCACCAATCATTTTCTCGTCCCGGTAGCCGCCAACCTCTCCTTAGCAACCAGCCAAACACCCAGTCCAGGCCCTCTCCAAGAAGTTAGAGCTGAGGTCCGCCCTGGCCTGACTCCATAGGTTCAACTCCCTGTCGATCATTTTCCCTATTTTCCAAATTGGTTCCCGATATCTCCTCAGGTTCGTCTCCTCTGTTATCCAATTGGCTGTGAGCCACCTGGCTCTTGACGCAAACCAATCACAGACGAACCGATTAGTTGGCTGAAGACAGGTTCCTGGACTGCAAATAGGTTAGAGGGACAACTCCAGTTGTGGGCAGGGTCCGCAGATCTTTGTCCAGTGCGCCGTGCTGGGCAGTCCAGGGCAGGGACCACACCTGCAACTGCACTCTTTGTCGCAGAAAGGACCCTATTCCCGAAAACCTTCTTGCACTGTTTCCTGTTGGGAGGGGAGACTCCTTCGAATTCCCTGTTTGAACCTCTGTCCTGGGCAGGAATACAGCAGGGTCCCAGGTCCTTGGTGAACACTCTTAACCTTAGATAGACTACAGCCTAGAAATATCCGCAGCTTCACTTGAGTACTCCAGCTCCCCAAATACACCCTTGTTGTCAGACGGGGACCCCAGCTCCACGGAGCCAGCTGTGTTCCCATTCCCAAAGGAGAGCTCCATCTCAGAGGCAGATACACAACCCAAAAAATCCCCATTTCTAGTCGGGGGCGGGGGTCAGGCTAGATATGTCCTCTAGACCGAGATAGGGACCTCGGTTCCGAGGTGTCAGTTGGGTACACAGTCTCTGATGGGGTCCCTTCCCTCAGAGAGATTATCCCTGGTGCCAGAAGGGGATCTTAGCCCCGGAAAGCTAATGTGCCCCCAGTTTCAAGCGGGAACTTCACTCCGGAGAGCCAGCTACAGCCCCAGTCTCAGACAATGGCTCCATTCCCTGGGAGACTATGCGTAATGCCTGCCCAAACCTAGCTGGATTATGAGAACCCGCGTGGCTGGGCGGGCTCGTCGCTTCTGGTTTTACCCCTTATTCGCCCCGCCCCACATACTCCGCCCCCACTGCGGACGCTTGAGGGCCAGACCGCTCTTCCCGGCATGCATTGCCTGGGACGGGGCAAGTCGGGCGCCAAGCGCCTGGCCGGAGCCGCCTTCCCGGAGTCCTTTGCGCGGCACCTGGCGACAAAATGGCTGCCCGAGGGAGACGGGCGGAGCCTCCGGGCCGGGAGGCGCCGGGCCCCGCGGGCGGCGGCGGCGTCGGGAGCCGATGGGCTGAGTCTGGGCCCGGGACGTCGCCCGAGAGCGGGGACGAGGAAGCGTCGGGCGCGGGTTCTAGCCCGGTGTCGGGCGGTGTGAACTTGTTCGCCAACGACGGCAGCTTCCTGGAGCTGTTCAAGCGGAAGATGGAGGAGGAGCAGCGGCAGCGGCAGGAGGAGCCGCCCCCGGGCCCGCCGCGACCCGACCAGCCTGCCGCCGCCGCCGCCGCGGGCCCTGGGGATCTGAAGAGGAAGGGCGGCCCGGGCCCCACGCTCAGCTTCGTAAGGAGCCGCGGGGGTGGGGGCGGGCGCCAGGGCCTGCCTTGGCAGAGGGATTCGGGGCCCGAGAAAGGGGATCGGGATCGGGGTCCACCCTCCAGCCCAGATGAGGGGGCTGTTCGGGTCGCCCGCTAAGGATCCGGAAACTGGATTCTCGACGAGAGGTTTGGGGGGCGGGGGTGGGGACCCCCGGAGCCCGCCCGCGGGGGCCGGGAACCAGGGCATTGCATTCGAAACAGCGCTCCGTGGAGGGGGAAGTCAGGATCCCGGGATTCCTATTTGAGTGGTACTTGAACTTGGATAATGGGACCATCTTCCACTCTGGGGAAGGGGGGGCAAATTCAAATCTGGAATCTGAGCTGTGTGGATTAGAGACTCTCAGAACGCTTACTGTGTGACCTTAGGAAATTTGCTCTATTTCCCTGAGTTTCATTCGCCCAGTGTCCATTTATTGAGCACCTTACCTTATGCTGAGCATTGTGCTGGGTGCTGGATATGCCGTGTTGAACATGACAAGATCGTTGCTTTCCTGGAGTATCTGGGCTGGCCTATCCTTAAATTTCCTATTTACAAAAACGGATATCGTTGCATTTTCTGACGTGGTGGGGGTTCCGTGAGGCCATCCGGGAGGTTAGTGCCGGGTTTGTCTTATAGGAAGGGTTAAACCACCAGTGATTCTCAATTGGGAATGAACACCCCACCCCACCCTACCCTCCACCCCCACAATTTGGCAGTCTGGAGAAATTTTGGGTTGTCAGAACTGGGGGAGGGGTGCTGTTGACATCTGTGAGTAGGGGCTAGAGCTGCTGCTCAAATCCTACAATGCACAGGATGGCCCCCTGACCCCAAGCAAAAATGATCCCAGCTCAAAATGTCACCAGTGTGAGGTTGAGAAACTCTAGGCTAAATATATGGCAGCTATATTGATGGTCATCTCTGAGCTTGCTTTGTTTCTGATATTAAGATCCAGTCCCTGGGGGCTCCTCTCTGGCTCAGTTGGTAGGCCACGCGACTCTTGATCTCAGGGTCTAGAGTTCAAGCCCGACCTTGGGCATGGAGCCTGTTTAAAAAAAAAAAATAAAAATAAAAATCTGACAAGTTTCTTTACTAACAACAACAACAAAAAGAAGAAGAATGAAAAGCAGCTGATTCACAGCCTGGGTATTCATTTGTTCAGAGATGAGGTCTGTGTGGCGTGGAGAAAAAAATGTTGGCTTGAGAGTAACAGACTGGAGGTCAAGTTTTGGATCTAACAGTGTCGTTTGGGGCAGGTGATCTAACCTCTCCGAGCCTCAGTTTGTTCGTTTGTGAAAAGTGCATGGGACTAGTCCCAGCAGCACAGGTCACTTGATGCCTGGTTGAGGGGTAGAGAGGGGATGATGTGTGTGAAACCTGTTTGCCGCACGTGGGCACAGAAAGTGCCGTCAGCGGGAGCAGGTGGAGGACCAGGATGAGCTCTAGAGGGAGACT
Organism: Panthera uncia; assembly: GCF_023721935.1. Taxonomy (NCBI): domain Eukaryota; kingdom Metazoa; phylum Chordata; class Mammalia; order Carnivora; family Felidae; genus Panthera; species Panthera uncia. Next base: position 8,343,732 of record NC_064816.1, on the reverse strand, counting down.
TCTGTTGGAGGGGAAGTGTTCAGAGCTAGGTTCCTAGGGTTGGTGGAGGAACTAGAGGTGGAGGCCGAGTACCCCTTTGCTAAGTGACAGGAACAGTGGTTGTCACTGCCTTTTGCGTTTATTCATGGAGGGGCGCTCTTAAAGGGGCCAGTTGAGGTGCGGGGGAGACGCTGTCGCTCGGCGGTTAAGGATGTTGCTCTGTGACTTAGACCCATCTAACCCTGCATCCAGTTCCGTTGTTTGCTGCCAGCAGGACCTAGGGTAGGGCCCTCTCCTTAAAGACGTTTCCTTATCTGTGAAATGGGGATGGTTGTAACCTTCACCGTAGGGCAGCTGTGAAAGTGAAGGATGACACATCCCAAGTACTTGGCACAGAGCTTAGCATACAGTGAGTGCTCAGTAAAGGGAGCTGTTGCTGACTGTGTGGTCCCTGCTAGGGGAGGGGGAAGCTTCCGGAGGGAGAGTGAGGACAGCCTGTCCCCACTGATGTGGGGCTTCTTCTCGCTTTCAGGGAGGGCAGCCCAGGGGCCCAGGACTGCCAGGGCATCATGGGCCCAGGGCGGGCGCTAAGAGTCGCGTGTGCTCCTCTCTGATTGCTGCGCAGGTCGGCCGGCTGGCGGAGCTGGGCGCGGCGTCGGGACGGGCCACCGGGCCGGGCTAGGAAGGTGTAGTGGGCCTCAGCGCCGCCAAGGGCGGGCCCGACTCCTGTAACCGTTGCAGTCTTCTGTCCCTTCACCCAGGTGGGCAAGCGCAGAGGCGGGAACAAACTAGCCCTCAAGACGGGAATAGTAGCCAAGAAGCAGAAGACGGAGGATGAGGTGAGCAGGCTGGGGGCGGGGGGGGGGGGGGGGGGGGGGGGGGGGCCCCCCCGCCGTGCCTTTCCCTTCCAGCCTCGGTGCCTAGCTGCTGAGCCCTTTCCCTCTCTGTCTAGCACCTGGGGGCTTGGGTGGGTGTGCTGGGTGCGGGTGCGAGGAGGAGGGCTTTCAACAGGATCCCCAGATAACTTGAGTCTGCATATCTTTACCTCAAACCCAGGACCTTGAGGGTGACTTGGGGGAAGGTGGGTGTCAGCTGTCTCAGGACAGTCCTGACCCCCTGTCCCTGGCCTCCTCGGTATCCCCTTGCAACCCCTGTGTGCCCCCCACCCGCAGGTATTAACAAGTAAAGGTGATGCGTGGGCCAAGTACATGGCAGAGGTGAAAAAGTACAAAGCCCATCAGTGCGGCGATGATGATAAGACTCGGCCCCTGGTGAAATGACCCCCTTCCCCCGCCTGCCTACGGCCTGGGACTCTCTGCGATGTACATAACTATTTAATGCAGCGGCAGCGGCGGCAGCCTTTCCCCTCCCCAAGGACTTCTACACAGAAGGAAATCGAGATGCTTCCCGCAGCCGCGGACGATTCTCCAGGACTCTTTTTTACCTTGAGCACTTGCCTCCTGAGACTTCATAGAACAGTGGTTTACTGTCCCCTCTCCTCCTACCTCCTCGCTCTCTCTGGCTTTTTCTGTCTTCTTCCCCATCCCCCCCCCCCCCACCCCCCCCCACCCCACCCCACCCCCCCCCCCCCTTAGCCATCACTTCTGGGAAGTAAAGAACTTGACTTAGTGCCGGAGCTGTGTGCTTGGTCTGCCTTCTTTGTTCTTTCCACCCTAAGCCTCCACTCCCCGCCACGGCCTAGTCCTGCACCAGGTCCTGGGTCTGGCTTGGTGAGGGGACTGTTGGGGAGCACGGGGAAGACAGGAGGGCATCCTCTCCTGTTGGCCTGGACTCTCCTCGGGACCCGTTTCCCCCTACCCCTGACAGAGCCCCCACTGTTGCTCCTCATGTTCAGGATCATATCCTAGCCCTATCTGGCTGGGCCACAGCTGTCAGTTTGTTCATTCAGCAGACACTTAATGAGTGCCTACTGTGTGCCCCAGGGTTTTCTGGGACCTGGGGCCACAGCAGTGAATGGAACAGACCATGTACACTTCCTGCCCTTCTGGAAGGAAACACACACAGACAAAAAGGGGGAAGCCATTTTGGGAGGTGACTGGGAAGAAGTACAGGGTGGAGGCTAGGGGGAGGGTGTCTGTTTCCCTTGACATCTGATCTGAGTCCTGAGGGAAGTGAGGAAGCAGGTGGAGGGAATAGCCAGTGTGAAAACAGGTGGGAGAACATGGGGCCTTTGTGGGGAGCTTCAAGGTGGCCCGTATGACTGAGCCTAAAGTGAGGAGGGTGTGTGGATTATATACAGAGCCTTGTGTGCTAGGGTCAGGATTTGGGACTTCATGCTTAGAAGAAGCCTTGGGGGAGGGGGGGGCAGTATGAGCCTGGGAGCCACAGGTTATATTTAATAGGCCCCTTTTTTTAAGTTTTTTTTTTTTTTTTTTTTTTTTTTACTTTTTTTTTTTTTTTAGAAACAGGAATAAGAGGGGGGGGGCAGGGAGAGGGAGACAGAATCTGAAACAGGCTCCAGGCTCTGAGAGCCCGACGCGGGGCTCGAACTCACGGACTGCGAGATCATGACCTGAGCCGAAGTCGGCCGCTCAACCGACTGAGCCACCCAGGCGCCCCGGCCCCTTTTGGCTTCTGTGTGGAGAACAGACTGAAGAGGGCCCTGGGGCAGAACCCAGAGATGAGGCTGGGCCGGGACCCGGGGAGGGGAAGAGGTGGACGGTTGGGGGTTGAGGAAGTGAGCAGGGCTAGGATCTGGACTCTGGCGGGGCTGCTCTGTCCTGCCAGCTCCCTGCAGCCCTCCCAGGGAGGCTGGGTCAACCCCACCCTTACGTATATGTGATCAGCACAGATGCCACCTTGCAGAACATGACTGTTGACATGTCAGGGGATGGAGTGTCCTAAAGGAAGCCTGACTCCCCTCGTGTCCTTTTAGTGCTCCTTGTACTTCTGTGCCCTCCTGGAAGCTGCCCGGCTGCCTGTTCTCCAGTGAACCCACAAACGCTTTAAGACGCCCGTGCCTCCTGATGATCCCTTCTGGAGTCTCCTAGACCTGGAGTGACATCTGGGTCCCCCCCAGCCTTGGGCCCACCTCCCAGGCCTTCCCGTGCAGGAATGCCGAGCAGCTGGCACTCCTCCCCATCCCAGATTCAGGCTCCCATCCCCCTTCCATCAGGAGGACCACGACTTGGAAGGTGATGGCAGATCGTGAGGGCCACCTGGTGCCTGGGACCTGTGTAGGCAGAGGGACGAAGGCTGAGGGGGTATCCACCTGGCCTCAGACTGACAGATCCAGCCTGTGGGGGATGGGGTGGGCCTTCCAGACACGGAGCACCCAGACAGGCAAGACTCCTTGTTTTAGTGGAGCTAACATTCTAGATGAGGAAACAAGAAACAAAATAGAATACAGAACACATCACACATCGGAAGGTTATACGTTCTATGGGGGTGGGGGGGGTGTATGAAAGGGGGGCAGAGATGAGCGTGGGAGAGATGGCAAGTTTCAGTTGGTCAGGGATGGCCCCGAGAAGGTTAACATTTGCCCCAAATTCTGAGAGCAGTGAAGATCCTCGGAAGTGTTCAAGGCCAAAGGAACAGTAGGTGCAAAGACACCCAGCTGAGAGCACCCCTGGCTCCTCAAAGAGAAGAGCAGTAGCGGGCTTCGGACAAGGAGACCTGCCCCTCTCGCTTCCTGCTAACTTCCTGCTGCAAGGCTTGTCCGGTTTATCTTCCACATTGGCTCAAAGGTCTCTCCCTCCTGTTTTTTGGGATGGTGAGCTGGCCCAGGTGTAACTTCGGCCTCGGGGATGTAGTGTTGGGGGAGGGGACATAGAAGGCCGATGGCGCCACCCTTACCTCCTCCCTCAAAGGCACCAGCAGCCGCTGGATCTTTAAAAAGAAACACAAGTGGGAGAAGTAGGTCGCCCCTGCAGCAGCTCAGCCTCTTTTCTGGAGTGTCAGGAGGCAGGAGATGCTGATGGAGTCCCAGCATCCCCCTTCACTGCATTCACCAGTCGTGACCTGGGGAAAGCCTGAAGGGGAAGGAGAATCAAATTCAGGGTTTGGTGAGTCACACGGTCGTGGCTTCAAACTATTCTGATGCCTGTTGGTTGTGTGATCTTGGGTAAGTCACTTAGCCTTTCTGTGGTTCAAGTTTTTCATCTATAAAATAGGGGTAAAATACAGAAGCATCGGCAGTGTCAAGGTCTTTTTTCTTTTTTTAAGTTTATTTATTTGGAGAGAGAGAGAGAGAGAGAGCGTGGGCGCGAGCACAAGCAGGGGAGGGGCAGAGAGGAGAGACAGAATCCCAAGCAGGCTTTGCACCATCAGCCCAGAACTCGGTACTCACCAACTGTGAGATCATGACCTGAGCTGAGATCAAGAATCTGTCGCTTAACAGACCGCACCACCCAGGCGCCCCAGAGTCAAGTTCTAAAGCAAGGGCAATATTGATGAAGTCAACATTAACCCTGACATTGTTTGAAGCAGCTGTCATTATTCTCTGGGTGAAGCAGTTGGCTTGGGTTGGGGGACGTATGGTGACCTTTAAACGTGGGAGCAGCGTGAAGAGATGCTCAAGCAGAGACACTGTTGTAAACGGAGAGGCCTTTGTCTCCCATTTCAGATTAACAGTGGAGCACCAGCTCCTTGAGTTTCTTTTTTGCACTGTTTCTAGCTGAAGTAAATTTCTAGTTGAAGTAAGTTTGCTGTGTACAGGGCTGTTGTGAGAGTTACATTAGGAAATTGCCTGACAGGCAGTAGGGTAGGTCTTAAGAAATAGTGAAATGAGGGCACCTGACTGGCTCATTCAGTAGTGTGTGACTCTTGATCTTAGGGTTGTGAGTTTAAGCCCCACTTTGGGCATGGAGCCTCCCTTAAAAAAGGAGGGAAGAAGTCTGGATTCAGTACTCAAATCCACTAGATGGGGAGAGGAAGAAAGACTTCCATGATCACACAGGGGCCGATACCTTGGACCACAAAAGCAGGGTGGGTCACTTTATTCTGCCCAACTCTCCTCTCCCCCAAGGCTTGGCGCGGGACCAATGGGAACTTGACTTATTATTTTCTTTTTGAAACTTGACATATTAAAAGAAGGTGAGCATTAAATTTTCTCGCCCATCTCCAACTCTCTCCCCACCTGACCCTTATCTGGAGCAATCCCCAACCCTGAACAGAAAACTCCCACACCCGTTCCCGAAACTTCCCGTCCCAGCCCCTCAATGTCACTCTTCCTTCTGCTCAATGCCCACCTCCGGGGGGTGGGGGGTGGGTGGGTTCCAGACCCCCGGGTTTTGAGTCACAGCCAGAGTCCGTAAGCGCGGCAACGCGGGCGCGCGGTGAGACGGGATTTGTAGTTCTGGGGCCTCGGGGCAAGCGAGGGAAGGCCATTGCGCATGCGTAGGCGGCGGGTTTCCGCACGTGTCTCTCCAGCCGGGTTTCGGTACAGCAAAGGTGGGAAACTGGGTTGCTCCTGTAGGGAGTCTTCCCCGACTGAGTGGCGTTCGGCGCCATCAGATCCTTCTGAAACCTGGGAGGCCCCAGTGGAGAGGTCTTCGGCACCTGTTTTTCATGAATGAACGGAGGGGGGCTGACTTTGCTAATGGAAAGTGGGCTGAGAAACGTGCCTCCTTCCTCCAGGTTGGGGCAAAAACTGACCTGCCTGCCCTGAAACCAAAAAGTTCTTGAGGCAGTGCTGGCTTGCCCTTTGGGATTAGAGGCCTAGTTGATTAAGTCAATTCAGTAAATATTGGTTTAGGGTGTGGCTGAATACAGTGAAAGGACGGCCTTGAGGTCTGGGGTGGGGTGGGGTGGGTAAAAGCCACGTTTTTAAAGACAGTTTACGGCAGGCCTGGTAATGCTTAACTTGATGATCTCCAACCCAGCAAACTGTTCTTATACCCATTTGACAAGTGGGGAAACCAAGGCTCAAAGCGGCAGGAGGTTGCCCACCTTGTTATTGGCCTGGCTAGGAAGAGGGAAACAGGCGCTCCAGGGTCTCCAGCTCCTCCCTACTATCCTGCTCTGCTCTTAAAAGGGGTGCCCTACTTTGTTCTCAGGTGGCGAAATGATTACGAAGATGCCTTTCATCATGACCCTGACCTTGCCTAAATCTACTGGGCTCTTTCACCGTATTCAACTTAGGCCTTTTGCTTCAGCGTTTATTAATTTCATTTAGAATTTCATATTCATGTGGGCTTTTCTCAGATCCGCATAAAAAGTATGAAACGGTACTGGAAAGCAAATAACACAAAATGTGGCAGAGGCTTCTTCAGGAACGCAAAGGTGCTCCGCTCCCTTTGTCCGGCTTTCCTTCCTTTGTCTCTGGGGTCTAAAATCCACCCTAGGCTAAGTCTTCTCTGGTCTTTCCACGAGGGCGCTTACTGTGCTCCTCCCAGGAGCATCCTCTGGATGCGAGGAGAAAGACACAGTTCAATTCCTGGAGGAGTGGGGGGACAGGCGCAACTAGCTGTGGCCGAGAGGTTACCGGGTCCACCAACACCTGAAGTCCCCACGCGCCACCAAACTCCGCTCCCAGCAAAGAGCCGCTGTCAGGCGGGCGTGAGACACGCTGAGAAAACGAGACGCTGGGAAGACCTAACGGCCAGAGAGGCCAGGAGAGCCGCCTACTCTCCTGTCACGTGACCTGGTCTCGGCGGGGACCGGTTCTCCCCGGAGCCAGGCCACGTGTTATGACTGCCTCTCCCCATTGGTTCAGCTGGGCCAGTTTGAACGGTGTACGGAAGCCGCCGCGGCCCATCCACGGCCGCGTTTTTTTTTTTCTTTTCTTTTTTTTTTTTTTTTTTTTAATTCCCTCTCTTTGGCTCCCTCCTTCCGCGCGAGTCTCAGGAGAAGCCGCAGCGCAAGGCGCCGCTGCTGCCACCCGGGGCCCGGTAAGTGGGCCTTACCCGAAGCTTGACGGGCTCGGCCCGGGCTTGCGTTGACCCCCGCCGGGGTCCGGGTCTGCGCCGCGCGCGGCCCGGCCGTCGGGACCGCGCCTGACTGGGAAAGGCCGAGAACCTGGTTTGGGCCCCATTCTCGAGGCAGCGAGAACGGGCCGGGGCGGGGGAGGGGGAAACCGAGCCGGGCTTAGGGGGTGGGGCCTCGGAGCCCGGCCAGACTCTGGTGCCTCGAGAATCGGGCCAGTGGGGCGGCTGGGGTCGGGCTGGAGGGGATCTGGGGGAAGCGTCTGGGGACTGCTTAGGGCCTGATTGGGGAACATCGCGAGGATCGGGTGTGTGTGGGGGGGCTATTTTGGTGGAGCTTTGGCTGGGTCTGGTTGCGGGAGGCCTCGGTGAAAAGTTGGGGGGTCTTCTTGGACCGTGACAGGGAGGGGCGTCAGACTTCGTTCTAGAGGGCTTTGCTGGGTCTGACTTCGAGGCGTCGCTAGGATCCTTTGGGGGGAAGGCTCCGGGCGGTGTTGGCGGCCAGGCCTAACTGGGGGAAGCTGCAGAGATCGGACGAAGTGGGTTTCCGGCTCGAGGTGGTGGGGGGCTTGGCCGAACTTGATTGGGGGAAACAGCAGAGATCCGTCAGCAGGAGTTAATGCTGACTGGGGCAGGGGGCGGGAGGGGGGAAAGACTTGGCCAGACCTGATTGGGGAAAGCGACGGGGACCCGTCCAGGGGTCATCTTTCGTGGGGTGGGCGGGCTTGGCTGGCTGTCTTTCCGAGAGGGAACTCGGACCTGTCTGGGGATTGCTTCGGGCCCGATGAAGGGGAATCTATGGATGGAGTCTGGCTAGGCCAAAAAGAGGAGAGTCTGGCATCCGGCTCAGTTTGGAGGGACAGATTAGAGGAGGTGGCAGGGATCGGGACGATTGGAGCACCTCGAGGCCGTGCATCTGGGGAGGCTCAGGGACCAGACCAAGGCGGAGGAGGCGGCTGGGATCTGGCGGAGCGTGAGGGCTGGATTTCGGAAGAAGAGGGTTCTTTGGGGACCGTGCCTGGACCAGGGAGACCGCAGGGGCCGGGGCGCCGTCGCGGTCTGGGGCAGGGCCGCTGGATGGAGAGGTGGCTGGGGCCTTGCCTAACGGCCGTGAGGCTGACGGAAGCCGTAGGGCCCGCAGCCGGCGGAGGCAGCATGGGCTGCCCTGGGCCGAAGGCGCCGCGCTGGGCCTGATGAGGCCCCGCCGGGGCCCCGCCACCGCCTCCCGTGGCCCGCTTCCATATCCCCTCGCCTGCGCTCCCTAGCCCGAGACTGCGCGGACGTGGATGGCGCAGCTGGCGGGACCCCGCACTTGGGCTGGTGTGGATCGGGCGACCCCCGCCTGTCCGCCGAGGGCGCTCCCGTCGTGCTGCCGCTGCGGCCACCTCCACGGCGGCTCAGCCCGGGGCTCACACGGGGCCCCTGGGACCCAGCGCTGACCCTGGCCCCTACCCCCGCAGCTCACCTCGCGCCATGGACTGGCAGCCAGATGAGCAGGGCCTGCAGCAGGTCCTGCAGCTGCTCAAAGACTCGCAGTCGCCAAACACAGCCACGCAGCGCATCGTGCAGGATGTATCCTTCCTTCCTTCCTTCCGGGCCCAGGGGGAACTGGGCAGACATCTGCAGCCCCTGAAGGCCAGAGGAAGGGGCCCGCTCCCTAATCCCCAGACTCTTGTTCTGTCAGGAGCTACAATTGGCAGAGAAGCAGGGATCCGACCCCTTGGGTCCCACGTGCAGAGAAAATGTGGCCCTGTGGGGGAGGGGGAGGAGGAACACCTTTCACTGGCACTGGGCCGTTTGGTTAGTTTCACCGTCAGGATTAATTTTTTTCAATCGAGGTTTGAAATACTCTGACTTAAAGGTTAAGATACTTAAACCATCAGCAAGTTTTACTTGAAAATATGACTTCCCTTCTTTTTTTAAAAAAGCAGGCGACGTGGGACTGGTGGCGAGCAGGACTGAGTAGCAGCCGCCTCCTTCAGACAGAGGGGCTCAGCCATGCTCCCCCACCACCTGGATGAGTTTCAGGTGCCTGAAGTGCTGTGTTATTCTGGCATGGAGCTTGACAGGTGGGGTCCCAGGAGCTAGCCACCTCATCCCAGTGGGCAGAGGGACTTTCAGCCACAGGACAGTGAGGGGACCCACCAGGGGAAGGCCCTTGTCTCCCAAGTCCCTTAACAGCCTGGCAGAAACTCAAACAACTGAACCAGTTTCCCGACTTCAACAACTACCTGATCTTTGTCCTGACCAGACTCAAGTCGGAAGGTATGTCCTCAGCGCCCCTCCACTCCAGCCGGACCCCGCTTCTTCCCCTGTGGTCCCCTGACCCTCGGCCCTCTTTCCCCAGACGAGCCGACTCGGTCCCTCAGCGGTCTCATCCTCAAGAACAACGTGAAGGCACATTACCAGAGCTTTCCGCCACCCGTGGCCGACTTCATCAAACAGGAGTGTCTCAACAACATTGGCGATGCCTCCTCACTCATCCGAGCCACCATAGGTGAGAGCGGGTAGTGGGAATCGGCCAGTGAGGACCCCTGAGTTCTCGCTCTCAGCTAAGGAGCTTTTTAGCCTGTTAAGAGTATCAGTTCACTGAAGGCTCCAGTACCGTGGTTGGTAGTTCCGTTACGATTGCCATCTTACAGATGAGAAAACTGAGGCACAGAGATGTTAAGGGACTTACCCGGTAAGTGGCAGAGCTCAGAAGTGGCCAGTGCAGGTCTGTGCTCTGAACCACTCCCCCCGAAATAGCCATTCTTTCTTTTGAGGCCATCACTCAGTGTTTAGGCCCTGAGGGTGTAGCACGTTAGAACCCGAGGCCTCCCTGTCCTGAGGAGTTGGGCGTCTCCGGCTATTTCTCCCCAGTAATGAGATGACACGGGAGTTAGTTTTGTGTTGGAGCCTTCCTGGCTCTCGGAGGGCTGCCTGAACAAGTTAAGGGAAGGACGACGGAGAATTCTCTAGCTGTTTTACCCCAAGCTTTTTCACTACTGATAAACACCAACTCAACACTTTGTTACCGGCTTGCTTTTTTTTTCCCCCCACCTTTACTGAGCTGTACTTGACCCCCAATGGATTTATGTTGGTATTCTTTAAATTGTCAGCTTTTTAACGTTGCTTTTAGAAGAAAGTTGTATCTAGCTTTTTTTTTAAGTTTACTTGTTTAGTTAGAGAGAGAGAGAGAGAGAGAGAGAGAATGATCAGGGGAGGGGCAGAGAGAGAGAGGGACAGAGGATCCCAAGGGGGCTTGGTGCTGATAGCACAAAGCCCGAATTCAGGGCTCGAACTTGTGCACCGTGAGATCATGACCTGAGCCAAAGTCGGATGTTTAGCTGACTAAGACACCCAGGCCCCGCTAAAGTTGTAGATAGCTTTTAAATGAAAAGATGTTTGTTTGCCGTAAAGAGCAGGTAACCTTAAAGACATGCAACAAAGACACAAAAATAGTATTAAGTTGGAATAGATACTGGGCCTGCCAGAAGTGCTGATCTTGGGGCCTGCGTCCTCTGTTAAGTGACCCTCAGCCCCGACGATACCCACTGTGAGACCAGTAGAAGGATCTGGACTTCCCGAGTTCACTAGATAGCCAGGTTCTGCTCTAAGTGTTTGAATTAAGGCATTGAAGCTTCCAACATCCCTAGGGACCCATAGTGGGGTTTTTTTCCCCCCTTTTGAGTCACAGAGGGGTTAGGACACGTGGCCAAGTTCGCACAGACAGGGACAGGGCTGGAACTGCACTCCCGAGTCCTCAGAGCCTACCCACCGCAGGTCACCCCTTTTCCAGCAGAAGCAGGAGCCAGAGTCGTCTAGAGTGATGGCAGTGACAGCTTCACCCTGCTGGGGAAACACTGCCACCTCCTGGCTTTAAATCCTATGTCTACGTCACCCTCACCTGTGTTCCCTTCGGCCGTATTCGGCTCAGCCACCAGACCGTCTCACGGCCCTGCCCTCCATTCGCGTATTGCACTTCACATTTGGGTTTCGAATCAGCGGTACGAGGCCTCCCCAAGGCTACGTGGTCCTGCACAACCTGCCTCTGTCACCTCTCAGCCCTCGCCTCCACCTGCTCCCCACCCTCACCACCCCCTGCTCAGCCCCTCTGGCTCCTCACCTGTCTTTGAGCACACCCAGCCTGCCTTTGCACCTGCCCGGGATGCCCTTTCCCCAGGGAGTTGGACAGCATCCCCTCATCTCCTTCAGGTCTTTGCTCAGAGAGCTAAGCGTCACCTGGGCAAGGCCTGCTCTGGCCACCCGTTTTTAAATTGCTGTTCTTGGGGCTCCTGGCTGGGTCCGTCAGAAGAGCATGCGACTCTTGACCTCGGAGTCGTAAGTTCCAGCCCCACCTTGGGTGTAGAGTTACTCAAAAACTAAATAAACTTTATAAAAATTAAAAAAAGATTTTTTTTTAATGTTTATTTATTTTTGAGACACAGAGAGACAGAGCATGAATGGGGGAGGGGCAGAGAGAGAGGGAGACACAGAATCCGAAACAGGCTCCAGGCTCTGAGCGGTCAGCACAGAGCCCGACGCGGGGCTCGAACTCACGGACCGCGAGATCACGACCTGAGCCGAAGTCGGACGCTTAACCGACTGAGCCACCCAGGCGCCCCTATAAAAATTAAAAAAAAAAAAAACGTTAAAAAGATTGCTGCCCTCACTCTCAGCCCTTGCCGGCCATCTTCTCTGCTTTCTTTCCCCCCCCTTAGCTTTTGGCATCTAGCCTCCCAGTTCTTTTGCTGATTTATTTTTACCTCGGAGCCTCTCTCACTAGGCAGTCTGCTCCCAAGGGCAGGGCTTTTGTATGTAGCTCTGTGCTGCTTCCCTGGGCCTGCAACAGCTGGCTTACGGTAGGGCCCCGAGGATCTCGAAAGGAGCGTGTAGGGCTTCTGGGGGACCGCGCGCGGACAGCCTGTGAGCCAGCGGAGCGAGTGCGCGGCAGGCCCGCACCCAGCCTGAGGCGGCGTCCTTTCCCGGCTGCCCCAGGCATTCTCATCACCACCATCGCTTCCAAGGGCGAGCTGCAGATGTGGCCCGAGCTGCTGCCCCAGCTGTGCAACCTGCTCAACTCGGAGGATTACAACACTTGTGAGGTTGGTGAGCGGCTGTGGCCCGCCTGGCCGGGAGCCGGGGAGCCGGGCTGGGGTTCACATCCGTCTGCCCGCTCCTCTCCACCCAGGGGGCCTTCGGAGCCCTGCAGAAGATCTGCGAAGACTCATCCGAGCTCCTGGACAGCGATGCCCTCAACCGGCCCCTCAACATCATGATCCCCAAGTTCTTACAGTTCTTCAAGCACTGCAGCCCAAAGATCCGGTGGGTGTGGCTTCCCAGGGTGGGGGCGGGGGTCTGCGGAGGGGCTGGGCAGGGGCGGAGTCAGGGCCGACCCACGTGCCCCCCTCCCTGCCAGGTCCCATGCCATAGCCTGTGTGAACCAGTTCATCATGGACCGGGCCCAGGCGCTGATGGACAACATCGACACCTTCATCGAGGTGGGCTGCCGGGCTGAGGGTGAGCAGGGCGAGGGCCGAGGGCCCGGCTGCAGCTGATCCCACCCTCCCTGCAGCACCTGTTCGCCCTGGCCGTGGACGACGACCCTGAGGTGCGGAAGAACGTGTGCCGTGCCCTGGTGATGCTGCTGGAAGTGCGGATCGACAGGCTCATCCCCCACATGCACAGCATCATCCAGGTGTGCATGGCTAGCCCGGGCGTGCTGTGGGGTGGGCGGCCGGTGGGGAGTCGCCCCGGGCTGGGCCAGGCCTTAGGCTTTTTCCCACCCTGCCCTAGTACATGCTGCAGAGGACCCAGGACCACGATGAGAACGTGGCCCTGGAGGCCTGTGAGTTCTGGCTGACGCTGGCCGAGCAGCCCATCTGCAAGGAAGTCCTGGCCTCCCACCTGGTCCAGTGAGTGCCACCGCTGCCCTCTGTCCCACCTCAGCCCCCACCCCTCGCTGTACTCTGCCTTCCCTCTGGTTGTCTCCTGTGTTAGTCTCGGTCTGTGTTCTCTGTCTGCGCTTACTTTTGATCCCTGTGCGTTTCTGGTTGGCAGGCGATAAGAAGATAATTTCTAATGACTTAAACATGTGGGGGCTCCTGGGTGGCTCAGTGGGTTAAGCGTCCGACTTCAGCTCAGGTCATGATCTCACGCTCTGTGAGTTGGAGCCCCGCGTCGGGCTCTGTGCTGTCAGTTCAGAGCCTGGAGCCTGCTTCGGATTCTGTGTCTCCCTCTCTCTCTGCCCCTCCCCGACTCATGCTCTGTCTCTCTCTGTCTCTCAAAAATGAATGTTAAAAAAAAAAATTTTTTTTTAAATGCGGTAAATTATAGGTGAAAGAAATGAAAAATCAGCAGAGGCTGCAGGCATAGCTGGATCCAGGTGCTCAAAGGATGTCAAAGATGTCTGTGTAGTCTCAGACCTACTCCTGTGTTGGCTTTGTCCTCAGGCACGACCTTCCCTCATGGTAGTGCTGTGGTCTTCTGCTTACCTTCAAGCTTAGGAACCTCAGAATAAAGAAATTCTCTCTCAACCAGTATCTCCAGCAAAAGTCCTAGGGCTCACCTTCCTTGGCCAACTTGGATCACTCGCCTATCCCCGAGTCATGAATCATTTTCTCCTGAGGTGCGTGGGCACCAGCTGAGGGCGCCTGGCTGCCCTGCCTGTTTCTTCTCTAATCTGGCCCGTCCCAGGGAAGGGCCTCATGTCCTTGCCTTACAGCATGCTAGGGTTCGGCCACCGTTTGAAGCTCTCTGGCGTTTTCAGGGGTCTGGACTTCATTGAGTGGCCAGGTCTGGGTCAAGAGCCCTCGTGGGGAGCCAGGAGTCATGTCAGCTCTGTCCCAGTGACCATGGTTGACTAGGTTGGGATAATAGCCCTAAGTTCCATACACTGCCCCTTGGCTCCTTGTTGCTTCCGTTTTGCCCAGGCTGTGAGCCCTCCTGGGGACCCCTGCGTCCCATCCCAGTGAACAGCCTCTCTCCCCACAGGTTGATCCCCATCCTGGTAAACGGGATGAAGTACTCAGAAATCGACATCATTCTGCTCAAGGTCAGTCTGGGCCGACCGCCGGGCGTGAACAGGCAGGTGAGGGCTGGGGCGTTGGGGCTGCGGGCCCTGGTGGTGCTTAGTGATCTGTCCGGCCTTCCACAGGGGGACGTGGAAGAGGACGAGGCGGTCCCCGACAGCGAGCAGGACATCAAGCCACGTTTCCATAAGTCACGCACAGTGACGCTCCCCCATGAGGCCGAGCGGCCTGATGGCTCGGAGGACGCAGAGGACGATGACGACGACGATGCTTTGTCCGACTGGAATCTGAGTGCGTGGCCTGGCCTGTGGGGCCTGGGGGGTCGGGGGCAGGAAGCCCAGGGGCTGCCTCTCGGGAGGTGATGAGGGGCCTCCTCAGAGCAGATCGTGACGACTCTAATCACGATCTCTGATCCTGGGGATACGGTCCAGGAGGCTGGCAGCCGCCCAAAGAGCCTCCCTGCTTCTGCCCCCCTCCCCTACCCCTCTCGTCCCAGGGAAGTGCTCGGCAGCTGCACTGGACGTCCTGGCCAACGTCTTCCGGGAGGAGCTGCTACCCCACCTTCTCCCCCTGCTCAAGGGGCTCCTTTTCCACCCTGAGTGGGTGGTCAAAGAGTCGGGCATCCTGGTGCTGGGCGCCATCGCGGAGGGTGAGTGCCCCGCCGGCCTGGTAGGGGCCTGGCCCCTGAGCCCCTCACTGGTGCGGGACGGTACGGGGTGGCCCAGGCAGGGCTGTGTCCGGGGTGTGGCCGCACAGCACGGGCGACGCCACCCCCAGGTTCTCTCTGAGGCCTGCCCTGCGCCCTCCAGACAGCTCTGGGATGTGAGTCTTCCCCACGGCCCGTGGGCCTGAATGGAGCCCCCAAACCCCACAGTGCACGCCCCCCGCCTTGAATTCTCACAGACAGCGGTTCTGCGAGGCTGTCGGCATGGTTACGGTCGGAAAAGCGACAGGCAGCCTGCAACGCTTGCCCCACGGCTGGCAGCCCGGTCCCCCGGGCTCAGCGCAAGCCCGATGACGTGGGGCGCATAGATGAAGAAACTGGGGTGCGGGGAGATTTACGCCGTTTCCCCGGTCACCCAGGGCGCGGCTGGGCTTTAGCCTGCCGCCAGCTCCCAGGCTGGCCTGTGAATCGGAAGAGTCCACTGGTGGTATTTACGCAGACCTCTGTCCTTTTCGCGCCTTTTGCGCTCCTTCGTCCCGGTGGGACGTTATAGCTTGAGTTACAGGTGTCACCAGTGCCCGCCTCAGCCTCCAGGCCTCTCATAAAAAGTTCAGACGCGACAACAGGAGCCGTGTGTTTAAAGTTTATCTAAGGAAAGATTTCCTCACATAACCGGCCCAACGTACGTTACGTTAGCACGGGAACGTGAATTAACGGGTTATGTCAGGCGTCCTAGTTTTTAGCGGAAAAGGATCTCGAGGGATTGACCCATAACTGGTTAAAATAGTTCTTGGGTCTTGGATCATTAGATGGCGTGCTGTTATCTGTGTTCTCCGAACAAGAGATTCATGTGTGGCTTTTTTTCTTTTTAAGAAAATGTGAAAAATAGAAAAAGCACAAATACCCCAGAAATGTTTCAAAAGAAAAGTACTTGGGGTGCCGGGCTGGCTTATTCAGTGGAGCGTGTAGCTCTTGATTTTGGGCTCGTGAGTTCGAGCCCCACGTTGGGCGTAGAGTGCAGGTTGAAAAAGGAAAATTACGGGGCACCTGGGTGGCGCAGTCGGTTAAGCGTCCGACTTCAGCCAGGTCACGATCTCGCGGTCCGTGAGTTCGAGCCCCGCGTCAGGCTCTGGGCTGATGGCTCAGAGCCTGGAGCCTGTTTCCGATTCTGTGTCTCCCTCTCTCTGCCCCTCCCCCGTTCATGCTCTGTTTGTCTCTCTCTGTCCCAAAAAAAAAAAAAAACAAAAACAAAAACGTTGAAAAAGGAAAATTACTTCCCGACCATTTTGGTCACCGTGCTGCCCGGCCATCTGTGAATTAATGAGTGACTGTCACGGGGTAGAGCCAGTGGAGGGGAAAGGCTTGTCCTGACGCTGCTTCCCATCGCGGCTTTGCCTTTCACCGTTTCTGTGACTGAGCCATCGTGTCTGTGGTTCAGCCTCCCAGCCTCAGTGTCCCCCTCCCCCATGGCAGGTGCCACTGAGCTCTGTGCAGAGGGTGAGGTGTGGCCAGGCCCAGCTGGGCTCAGGCTTGCCCTTGTGCTGCTGCTTGCAGGCTGCATGCAGGGCATGGTGCCCTACCTGCCCGAGCTGATCCCGCACCTCATCCAGTGCCTGTCGGACAAGAAGGCCCTGGTCCGCTCCATTGCCTGCTGGACGCTGAGCCGCTATGCCCACTGGGTGGTCAGTCAGCCACCTGACATGCACCTCAAGCCTCTGATGACAGAGCTGCTCAAGCGCATCCTGGATGGCAACAAGAGGGTGCAGGAGGCGGCCTGCAGGTGACCCTCAAGCCCTGGCCCCACGGCCCCCACCCCTGCCCCACTGGCTGCCTCCTGGGAAGTGATGATACTCCTGACCCTTGACGTCACGCTGATCTCTCACGTATTCGTACTGGCTGATCCCGGGTGCATGCCCTCCCCACAACCCCACCCAGGGCCCAGCCCCGCCTGCGGCCGCCCCCCTAAACCCCTTCCCCACTCCAGTGCCTTCGCCACCCTGGAGGAGGAGGCCTGCACAGAGCTGGTGCCCTACCTCAGCTACATCCTCGACACCCTCGTCTTCGCCTTCGGCAAGTACCAGCACAAGAACCTGCTCATCCTCTACGACGCCATCGGCACCCTGGCTGACTCTGTGGGCCACCACCTCAACCAGCCGGTGAGGCCCCACGGCATCTCCCTCTCTTGATCCTCACACCCCTTTGCATCCAGTGACCTGGCGGCAACCTCGTGTCGCATGCCGGGGACATGGCCGTGACCTCGAGAGGCAGACAGACGGACCCTGCCCCCGCCCTCGCCCTGCTCCCGGTCTAGCGGGGGAAACGGTTATGCGACAGCGTGGCAAGTGCTGTGCTGGGGAAACTCGGGCCTGCGGGAACCAGGAGGCGCCGACCTGGGCTCCGAGGGGGGCGGAGAGGGGAGGCCGGGGCTAGGGACGAGAAGGGCCTGGGGGTCTGGCTGGATGGCAAGGCCCTGTAGGGCCCCATGAGCCACAGCAAGGAGCCCAGACCTCATCACTTAGGCGATAGGTGCCTCTGAGTCACGAAGAGCCCTGCGGGTTCCAGGCTGCCACCCCCGTGCGGGGGGCCCCAACTTCACGCTTCCTTTTCAGGAATACATCCAGAAGCTGATGCCTCCGCTGATCCAGAAGTGGAACGAGCTCAAGGACGAAGACAAGGACCTCTTCCCTCTGCTAGAGGTGGGTGGGCTCCAGGCCCTCTCCCAAAGCCCTGCCTCATCCTTCCTGAGTTCACCTCTCCTGCCTTCCGCCCAACCAGTGCCTGTCATCGGTGGCCACCGCCTTGCAGAGCGGCTTCCTGCCCTACTGCGAGCCAGTCTACCAGCGCTGCGTCACCCTGGTGCAGAAGACCCTGGCCCAGGCCATGGTGAGCATCGCACCACCCCTGCCCCGCCCTGCGGCTGCCCCAGCCGGGGCCCGCTCCCCTTACCCGCCTGCCCCATCTGTGCCCAGATGTACACCCAGCACCCTGAGCAGTATGAGGCCCCCGACAAGGACTTCATGATCGTGGCACTGGACCTGCTCAGCGGCCTGGCCGAGGGCCTGGGCGGCCACGTGGAACAGCTGGTGGCCCGCAGCAACATCATGACGCTGCTCTTCCAGTGCATGCAGGTGGGCGGGCCCCTCGCAAGCCTGACTTGCGGCCCGGGGTGTGCCCCGCGGACAACAGGAGAAAGGGACCCGTAGGGAAAAAAAAGCTTGTGCTTATTTTAAAAAGTGATTCAAAGAAGACATGAGTAAAATCTCGTTGAAAAACAAGGAGCTCCCGGCTGGCTCAGTCCGGGGAGCATGTGACTCTTGATCTCGGGGTCGTGAGTTCCAGCCCCATGTTGGGCATAGAGATTCCTAACAAAAACAAAGGTAGAAAGAGGAAATAGGAAAGCATAAGCCCCTCCCACTTGACGTATATGCGCACCCCCAGGGTCTCCGGATGGGCAGCAGTTAACCCCTGCCCCTTCCTATAGCGGTACCGTGAGCAAAGCCCTGCAGTTCACGGGCCCCGAGTGCCCGTGATGGGGCCTTGAGCTTCCACGATGGGAAGTGGCAGGGTCAGGCCGTTCTCCCGGGGCTGCTCCTCTAGCTGGCCTGCTGGGAGGGATTAGTTTGGGACCCCTGCTGGTTGGGGGGAGGGGCATCTTGCCACGCCAGCCCTGCTCTGACCCCCCAGGACTCCATGCCTGAGGTCCGGCAGAGTTCCTTCGCCCTCCTGGGAGATCTCACCAAAGCCTGCTTCATCCACGTCAAGCCCTGTATTGGTATGATGCCCATCTCGTCACCCCCGTGACCCCCAGCCCTGGCCTCGAGTGATGGAGAAACGACCCTGGGAGGACAATGACCAAATCGGGATGTATTCGTACTGTCTGATGGGGTCTGCCCGGGCCAGGCCCGGGAGCTCACCCTGGCTGGCCCCCCTGCCCAGCACTCTTCTTTCTCCCCACCAGCCGAGTTCATGCCCATCCTGGGCACCAACCTGAACCCTGAGTTCATCTCTGTCTGCAACAATGCCACCTGGGCCATCGGCGAGATCTGCATGCAGATGGGTGAGTGTGCTGCAAGTTGACGGGCCCCGCGCTGTCACCCACATCGGTCTGTTCCCTGTTGAGGGCAGACCCCTGGCCGTGCCTGCCAGGCCCCTGGGGAGAGAGCCCCGGTGCTCCTTGAGGATTGCCGCAGTTGGTCTGGCAAGAAGACCTCTCTGAGTGGTTTCCGCCGGGAGACTCCCAAATGGCTGAAAGGCCGTCTGTGATTGGTCTTCCTAAAGAGGCGGGACAGGCGGCCTGTTCTGGCTGGACTTTTGGCGACCTCCCGGCCCCACGCAGTCGGCCCACTGGGATTGGTTGGGAGACTTTGGCGGCTTTCTCCCTCCCCACCTACCCCCACAGGGAATCTGGGTAATGCGGTCTCGCCCCGGTGTTGGAGCTGTGACTCCAAGGAAGCTTCTGGCGTTTGGAAGGCTTGGGTCTGCCCCTGGTTGGCCACGGGTCCTGAGCCGGGGACCAGCTGGAGAATGTTCTCCGTTCCCTCAGCGGTTGCAGGGGGTCAGTGTGTAGATGCAGCTGAGGTCAGCATGGGTGGTCTGGGCCGTGCGGGGCTCTGACTGACCGGTCCCCCAGGGGCAGAGATGCAGCCCTACGTGCAGATGGTCCTCAACAACCTGGTGGAGATCATCAACCGGCCCAACACCCCCAAGACGCTGCTGGAAAACACAGGTGGGCACCAGGCCTGAGCTGTTGCCGTCCCCTTACCTGGATGGGGTTCCCAGCCGGGAGGGTAGTGCCGAAGAGACCTTGGGAAAGAAGCAGGGAAGGTTTCTGGGAAGACGTGGAAGGGGGTTCTGAGGAGAGCCCCGAGAGAGATGTGGGCCTCGGGGGAGACCCCGGTTGGGCCTGTTCCCTTGGGGCCCATGGGGCGGGGCTGGTGCCTCGTGCCAGAGGCCCCGCCACGTACCGTCCCGGGGCCGCTCGGGGTTGCAGGTCGCCTGACGGGTCCCTCTGCCATTCCAGCCATCACCATCGGCCGCCTGGGCTACGTGTGCCCACAGGAGGTGGCACCCATGCTGCAGCAGTTCATCCGGCCTTGGTGTGTGCCCCCCTGCGTGGGGCCTGCGTACGGTGGGCCGGGCGGCAGGGCGGGGGGGGGGTGGCAGGCCCGCCCCTAAGTGCACGCGTCCCGGCCCATCGCCCGCCGAACCCTCGCTCCCGCCACCCGCTGACCTGCCGCTCCCCACTGACCCCCCCCGCCCCCCTGCCCCCCCCCCACCACAGATGCCCATCCTGCCCCAGCCCTGCCAGCTCACTGCCTGCTGCTCACCTCCCCCACAGGTGCACGTCCCTCAGGAACATCAGGGACAACGAGGAGAAGGACTCGGCCTTCCGAGGCATCTGCATGATGATAGGCGTCAACCCCGGGGGCGTCGTGCAGGTTGGGGCAGCTGGGCCTGGAGGGAAGGTGCGGGGGCCGGGCCCGGCGGCCCCTCACACGGGACCTGTCGTGTTTCAGGACTTTATTTTCTTCTGCGACGCCGTGGCTTCCTGGGTGAGCCCGAAGGATGACCTTCGGGACATGTTTTATAAGGTGGGCTCCCGCGTGGCCCTGCCGCGATCCCTGGGAGTCGGCAGCTGGGAGGGCCTCAGGGGGAGGGAGGCCGAGCTCCTCTCGCTCTGGCCTGGGGCGCCCCTCACCCCCTGCCCCCCGGCCTCCCTGCAGATTCTCCACGGCTTCAAAGACCAAGTCGGGGAGGAGAACTGGCAGCAGTTTTCTGAGCAGTTCCCGCCTCTGCTCAAGGAGAGGCTGGCCGCCTTCTATGGGGTCTAGATGAGCCTCGCGACCGCCAGGTGAGGAGGCTGCCCGCGGGGGCGCTGTGGCTGTTGTAGGGGGGCGGAGGGGTGCAGGCCCTGACCCCCGCCTCTCCCCACAGGTTTCTGTCTGCGTCGTTGGAGGGGTTGCTGGGGAGCACGCTGCGTCCGGAAGTCGCCGTGCCCTGGTCGAGGGGGGTTAGGGAGGAGTGAGCGGGACCCAAATCCAGACGCCTTCCCCGTCCACCTACCTGCCACGGGTGTGTGTGGCCTGCCGGCCAGCGGGCGAGTGGGTGGGGTCTCCACACTCATCCTACAAACAGGGGAGGGGGGTGGGACTTCTTGGCAGCAAGGGCCCTTTGCTCAATCGGGGTCACCTCGGGCAGCCCACCTGGGCCAGCCCCGTGGGAGGGAAGATTCAACACGGCCGACCGAATCCGGCTTAGGATGAGGCGAGGGGAAAGCAGGCGGGGAGGGGGGTCCTTGTAGAGACACGTACACTCACATGTACACACGTGGCCACACGCATGTGCGGCGCTGCAGCCAGCCGGGCTGGGCCAGCCGCCCCACCATTTCCCCGACTGCATGGAGACAGTAGAATTAGTGAACCCCTGAGTTAACCCGTAAGGCCTTCCGTGTAACCTGCATCTAGAGTTTAAGAAGCTTCTGCTGTTTTGCCGGAATTGGTGACTGGGGAGGGCTGGGTGGGTTGGGGGGCCTCCGCCGGGACCCTGGGGCGGGGGAAGAGGACGGCTGTCTTCAGGCCGCCCGAGTCAGCTCGCGCACGCTTCGGACCTGCTCCGCACACTTCCTGCCGGCTCTGTGGCATCCACAGCCCGTGCGTCCCCCTCCTTGTTGTGTCCCAGCCGGAAGAGTGGGGACTGCCGGAGTGGCCGAGGCTGGCCAGAGGTTGCCCTTTCTCCCCCCACTGTGCTCCAGTGACTTTTGAAGACGCTGGGCCAGGACCTTTTTCCTGAAGAGGGCTGGGGGCAGCCAGAGCTGCTGACCTCTACTCCCTGAGTCTCTCCATAAGCAAGTGCGTTTCAAGGGCAGTCTGTTTCTCTGTGCTTCTTAAGAGCCCTCCTCTCAGGTTCCAGCCTGAGTTTTAACACGAGGGCTGGGGCCAGGGCATTTAATTGGTGGGGACAGAGGATGAACGTTCAGGCTTTGCCAGCAAGAAGCAAATGAAGGGCTTTGGAGGAGGAGAAGGTGGTACACCCCCGACCCCACTCTCTCTGTCCCTGGGGCTTCCTGTCTTCATGGCTCCCAGCGGGCTACAGGACCCCACCAGATAGGGGCAGTGATTCTAGGGAGCCTTCTGGGAATGGTTGGAGATGCAGTCACAGTGTGGGCGGCACTCCTAGAGGGGCGAGGGGGGTGTGGTCACTTCTCACTTGGCCTCAGAACTGAACCGGGCCCTGCAGCCCCCTTAATGTTTTCCTTTTTCTCCTCCCTTACTTTTTGCTTTTCTGGGGGTCGTTTTGTGGGGCTTTGACTGGATTCCTACATCCTGGGACTTGTTCCATTCATCCCCGCAGGGCCCTGGACCCGGCCCCGTTACAGCCTTGTGTCTTCTCCCAGACAGGGTCGGGCCCTGCCTCGATTCCAAGGGGTACATGGTGCACATTCCATAAACTCGGCTGGCTTCCTTACCCTGTCAGACTCCCAACAGGTCTCTGGAAGCCATTTGTTTAAAAAAAAAAAAAAAAAAAGGAAAAAAAAATTAGGTACCATTGAATTTTCTGGTAATCCAGTTTTTGGGGGCATCCTCTACTGGGCCTTGGGGGTTGTGGGTGGAGCGGCTGGCTGCTGGGATTGGTAACCCCTTCTCCACCCAGGATGGGGGGCTCCAGCCATTCAGGAAAGGGAGCCTGGTTCTAGTTTTCTTTCTTCTTCTTCTTTTTTTTTTTTTAAGAAAACTATTTAATTTTTTAATTTATTTTTGGTTGATTTTTGCACAACGAAGTTTCAGCTTCTCAACCTTCTTCCCTGCCCAGGGCTGCAGACCCTGACTGGCCTCGATCTGCAGTTCCTCTGTTTTCCACATCCCTCCTTCCCCCTCCCCCTCCTCCTCCTACGGGCTCCAGGGTCTGTCCATTTGTTACTGTGCCGTGCTGGGGATTGGCGCCGAGGTGGCGTGAGATTCCACTTGTGTAGAACTTTGTTGAGTAAAGATCAGTTTCTTGTGGAACACTTGGTCTCCATCCAGCCTCCTGTATCCTCGGCTTTGGCAGTAAAGACGTGGAGGGGCTTGCCTGGGACGCTTTAGAAGTAGGGATGCACAGGACTCAGGAAATCATTGGCGGAGCAGGGAAGTAGGTAAGCATTAACAGCGTACGTTTCTTGGTACCTGGAGCCTCTCCCCTTTCTTCCCAGTGAAATGGAAAGGTGAAAGGGAATGACTAAGATTAAATGTCCTAACACACACGTGTAGTGTGTTCTCCAGAATGTAATTACAGGTCTCTTGAATTCAGTAAAAGGGAGCCTTTAGTGTTGCAGATCCCCATCCGCCTTAGACCAAACTAAGGGGCAAAGCCTTGCAGCACTCCTCTCCGCCTAACCCCACCACTCCGGGTCATGGGGCAGGTTAGATGTTTTTATAAAAAGCTCGGCACCAGGCCTCTTGGAGGTGTAATAAGTAAGTATGAGTGACCGTTACTGAGTCAAATGAAAAACTGCTAAGCTCTTGGGGACACACAGCCTCAGAATACAATCTTGTTGCAACCTCAATAGGGCCCAAAGTCACGTGCATCATCTTGGGGGAGAAAAGCGGACACGGACATACATCCGGCATCCATTCAACATACGTTTTTAGCGAGGGCACAGGAGATAAGCAGTGCAACAGTCATCTGTCCCATAGAGAAAAAGAGGGGAGGGGAAAGAACATTGGGAAAATGGTCAGTGTTACCGTAGGGTACTGTGGGGAGGCCTCACTGTGAAGGTGGTAACCGGTTAAGCATCCGACTTCTGCTCAGGTCATGATCTCGAGGCTCCTGATTTCAAGCCCCGCATGGAGCTCTGTACTGACAGCCCAGAGGCTGCATCCGATTCTGCGTCTCCCTCTCTGCCCTTCCCCCGCTTGCACTCTCTCTTTCTCCCTCTGTCTCAAAGATAAATGAACATTTAAAAAAGAGTGAGGCAGAGAAAAACAGCAAGTGCTCTGGGATATTTATGTGGCTCGGTTAACACCGCCTGGCTCAAGAGAGGCTTTCAGTAAGTAAGAGAGAAATAACGATTATAGGGAATTCAGAGGTTTGTTTCACCGGGGACTCTGCAGTACAACTGCACCTTTCTGGCTCCGGAAGGAGAGACAGGAGTTGAAGTCCCTATAAAAAGCCCCAGACTTTGAACTCCGAAGAGAGACTGCATTTCTAAGCCCGGTGTCTCCTGTGAGCGATGCCTTTGGCCGAGCCGCGTCAACCCGGAGTCGGCTGGCCGTCTGTATCAGGACCGCCACAGATGCCTGTTTAACAAACGCTGGTTGCAGGAACCTACATTTTCCAGCCCAGGGCCCACGGAGCTGCACCGTGGGAGCCCTCAAAACAGTGGCGTCCTACGGCCCGGCCGGTTTCCGCGCGCGCCACTCGCTTCCGGTCGGCGCTGCAACATCATTAAGCGGCGCCGGAAGTGCCTTCGCGCTGCCTAGGAGACGGGACGCGGGGCCGTCGGCTGACAGGGCCGGGCTGGCCGCGCCCACTCGGTCGCCATGGAGCTTCCCCCAGGGCCTCGCGACGATCCCCGCGCCTGGGACGATGACTCGGACCCGGAGCCGGAGCCCGACCCCGACGCGCAGGCCGAGGCTTACGTGGCCCGCGTGCTCAGTCCGCCGAAAGTCGGGCAGGCGCTCCCGCGCGCGCCTTTGCTGTCGGCTCCGGTCGCGTCCCCTGGCGCCCTGGAGCCGCGGGCGGCGTCCAAGGGTCCGCCCGTGGGCGTCCCGGGCCTGCTGAGCCTTCCTCCGGAGCTGCTGCTCGAGATCTGCGCCTACCTAGACGCGCGTCTGGTGCTCCACGTCCTGCCGCGCGTGTGCCACACGCTGCGCGACCTCGTGCGTGACCATGTCACCTGGAGACTACGCGCGCAGCGCCGCGTACGCGCGCCCTACCCAGTGGTGGAAGGTGCGCGCGCCTGGGGGGCCGGGGTCAGCTGCCCAGATTGGGTTTGGGGCGGGAGATCAGATACCTGGGGTGCTGTGAGCAGAGCCCTAGAGCAGGCTTCCTGGTTGTTCCGGCTTGGGTGGAGGCTGACTGAGGTAGTTACCGATGGTGCCAAAGCCCCTGACCTTCCGGGTGGACCGTGAACCAGATGCTTGGGGTTCCGGGGCTGTGGAGATTTATCCTGGGGGGTTGGGGTCCCTGAACTCAGGACCCAAGGATCCTCAGGCTTGGGGTCCGGTGGTTGACACAGGGACTTGAAGTCTCAGCTTCTGGACTCTCTTGGGGGCTCAGGGTAAGCCAAAGACTCCTCTGAGTATAGAGGCTGAGCTAGCAACTGGTGATCCAAAGCCCCTCACTCTTAGAGTCTTGACCTAGGTAGGAGTGAGGAATGGTCTAAAGGTCCAGAGCCCGCAACCCTTGAACCCAATCTAGAATTTAGATACCCACAATCACAGATCCCCAAGCCCAGGGTCTAGCCTGATCTTAGGCAAGGGCTGGTGGTAATTCATCCTGTCCCTGAGGTCATTGGTCCCTGGGGGATAAGACAGCTTTGGTGACCTTGAATTGATGGGACTTTTCTGAACAGCTTGATAAACATAGTTGCTGGAGCCCCATTATACCACTGACTCTCTGCACCTGGGGCTTGAGTTCTACATCTTGACAGAGCTCCCAAGTTTACAGATAACTAATTTGACAACACTTCATTGGGTCTGGTTAAGATCATTGAGGCAAAAAGTCCTAGTTCCGAGGCTTAGCCTGAGGGTTGAGGCAGGACCTTCACGTCCTGAGGCTACTATCCTCAAGGTTGGGGGGGGGGGTGCTGAGGCCTGGGAAAGCGGCACTGAGTCTCCAGTTACCCAATTTTTGGAAACTGGGGTGAGTTGTTCTAGACCCGCTTGGAAGGCTGGTGGGCTGGTGGTCCCAAAGCTAGATCCCGGGCCTCCTTGGGTGGGGTGAGGGCTCCCGGGGCGGGGGGGGCGGTTTCCAAGTCTGGTGAAGGTTGGGCTTCCCGGAAGCCAGAGGTGGGCTTGGAGCTGGTGTGGATGTCGGGATTCCTGCCCACTGGGGACTGTGCTCACGGTGCCCCACAGAGGACGACTTTGACTGGCCGACGGCCTGCATTGAGCTGGAGCAACACCTGTCGCGCTGGGCCGAGGACGGGCGCTGGGCCGAGTACTTCTGCCTGGCCGACGGACACTTTGCTTCCATCGACTCCGTGCTGCTGCTCCAGGTGAAGCAGGGGCGGTGGGGGGCAGGCAGGGGTGGGCTAGGGTGACCCCGACAACACCGCCTCACTCTCTTCCCAGGGTGGGACGCTTTGTCTGTCAGGCTCCCGAGATCGCAACGTCAACCTGTGGGACCTGCGGCAGCTCGGGGTGGAGCCCAGCCGAGTTCTAGTCAAGGCCCTGGGCACCCAGAAGAACAGCACCCACAAGGTGAGGGGTTGGGAGGCCATAAATAAATATTTTTAAAAGGGGGGGGGGGTTTCCTGGGGGGGGCTCAGTCGGTTGAGCGTCCGATTCTGGATTCCGGCTCCAGTCATGATCTCACGGTTCCTGAGTTTGAGCTTCACTGGGCTCTGCACTGGCAGCGCAGGGCCTGCTTGGGAGTCTCTGCCCCTCCTTGAGCTCTTTCTCTCTCTCCCTCTCAGGTAGAGAGAGAGAGAAATAGATAGATATTAAAAAAAAAAAAAAGGAGGCCAGACAGGGGTAGGAGGGGAGAAGCCTGGGTAGGGCGCCGTGGCTAAGGGCGTGAGTTTTCTTTGGCACTGGACCTCAGAGATTTAAATCTTGCTCTGCTACTGTTAGTGTGACATTAGATGAGACGTAGGGCTTCTCTGGGCCTCCGTTTCTACTTTGTGTGGGGTCCGGATGAGAATGAATGGGATGAACGCACACGAAGAGCTTCGCTTAGGCTGGGACACACCGCAGGCGCTCGGTGGTCATCAGTCAGACCTTGAGAGGCACAGGGCACGGCAGGTGGCAGTTACGAGGCTGCCGGCGGGGATCACAAAGCTCTGAGCATGGCTGGCATCTCGTGAGAAATGGCTGGGGAGGGCACCTCCACCAGTCATTGAGGTGGTCTAGGCAGGTGGCCAGGAGCTTGGTCTCAGAGCCAGGCTACTGGGTTCAAATCCCCACTCTGCTACTTTCTGGCTGTGTGACCTTAGGCATGGGATGCAACCTCTCTGTGCTCCAGTCTCATTTGTAGAATGGGACACAATTACAGTACTGTCCTCAGAGAGTCTGGCGGGGGGGGGGGGGGGGGGGAGTTAGTCACCAGCCAGTGCTTTGTGCATGTTAGCTCCTGAGACAGGGGCTGTTTTTTGTGCCCATCTTCTCAATGAAGAAACTGAAGGAGGGTACTTCATTTGCCCAGGCCACGGAGTGAAGGCCCCATTTTTTTTTTTTTTTAATTAAAAAATTTCTTTTTTAACATTTGCTTGTTTTTCAGAGACAGAGACAGCAGAAGCGGGGGAGGGTCAGAGAGCGAGGGAGGGAGACACAGAATCCGAAGCAGGCTCCAGGCTCTGAGCTGTCGGCATGCAGCCCGATGGAGCACGAGATCATGACCTGAGCTGAGGTCGGCCACTTAACCGCCTGAGCCACCCAGGCGCCCCTAGTGGAGGCCCCGTTCTTAATCGCATTGTTAGGTGGCCTCAAACCACCACTGCTGCTGAGTCTCACGGGGATTTAGGAATATTCTGTGTGGGTGTGTACCCCCCCGGGCTCTGGAGTCAGACCCACGGACCTAAGTCCTAACCTCTACTTGGAGCTGACTTGTTCTGGGTCCCTGGGTCAGTTGTCTCCATCCTCTGACCCTAAATTTTATTACCTCTGAGAGGGGGATGATCGCAGGTCTGGTCCGTAGGGCTGGGTGTGGTCGCTGGCAGCGCTGGACCACCGCGTGTGCTCCGGTTCCTGGGACAGCACGGTGAAGCTCTGGGACATGGCGGCAGACGGGCAGCAGTTCGGCGAGATAAAGTGTGTGGGGTCCTGGGCAGCAGGGGCAGGGCAGGGCCGGGTGCTGCGCAGTCGCAGCCCCGACCTTGCGGTCCGTGTGTTCCCAGGGGCAAGGCGGCCGTGCTGTGTTTGTCCTACCGGCCTGACATCCTGGTGACTGGCACCTATGACAAGAAGGTGACCATCTACGACCCCAGAGGTGGGCTAGGGGCCCTGGGGCCTAGGTGGGGAGAGCAGGGCCACCTGGGGTCTCCAGGGTCATGCCGGGGAAGGAGACACTTGAACCTCACAGCCTGGCTGGGACGATAGTCACAACCAGAGGCTGACCACTCAAGAGTGGCCTGGGCTGTGCTGGGGGCAACCAAGGCAACTGGTGGGGGGGCCGGGTGTTGGGGCAGAAGCCCCCTTCTGCCTGCGGCGAAGGATGGGAGGGCTCCGGAGGAGGGGCCTCTGAGCCTCAATGCTGTGGGAGGTGGAACAGCCCCCGAGAATCCTGGGTCCACCACTTCCTCGCTCTCAAGCTCGAACCGCAGTCTCCGCATCTGTAAAATGTGGATAATGACTCCAGCCCCCTAGGGTTAATTGGAGGAGAGGACGGTAAGAGCCTTGGTGGAGTAAATGTTCACATAAAAAGCCTAGGATAAACACTGCCCAGCATATGAGCCTTTTCTGTTGTCTATTTATTCTTCTTTTACTTGAAGGGCTGGGGCTCTTGGCCCAGGCACAGCCAGAGCAGGGTGATGGGTGATGGTGGGACTCGTCTCCAATCAGTCGGCAGGAGGAAGCGTTTTATGCTGGGACTTGCCGAGGTCTGCTCTGCACTGTGAGCAGATGGGGTTGCGATGGGAGATGAGAGGGCAGAGACTTGGGGGTCCTGGATGGCCCAGATCCAGACGGGACAGGAGAAGAGAAAGACGGGACCACTTGCAGGATGCGGGTGGGCGGGGCAGACCAAGGATTCAGCCGAGTGGGGAGGGGCCTGGGGCCCCCTCCGAGGGGCTCTGACGTCTCCCTCCTCCCTGCATCACTCGCGAAGCGGGCCCGGCGCTGCTGAAGAGCAGGCGGCTGCACTCCAGCGCGGTGCTGGCGCTGCTGGCGGATGACCGTCACATCATCTCGGGCAGCGAGGACCACACACTCGTGGTGTTCGACCGCCGGGCCAACAGCGTCCTGCAGCGACTGCAGGTGCGCCCTCCCCTGCGGCCTGGAGGGACGGGGGCTTCGGCTTGGCCTGGCCTGAGCTGCCGTGTCCCGCGTCCCTCCCACAGCTGGATTCCTACCTGCTCTGCATGTCCTACCAGGAGCCCCAGCTCTGGGCTGGTGACAACCAGGGCCTGCTGCACGTCTTCGCCAACCACAGTGGCTGCTTCCAACTCGTCCGGGTCTGCCGGAGCTCTTGCCCCTTGCCCAACCGTCCCTGGGCCTCCTCCCTACCTCTCGACCCCTGGGTGGTTGTCGGGCTGGCGTTGGGAGAGCCCTTACCTGAGTGTCACCTGTCCCTCTTTTCCGCAGTCCTTTGACGTGGGCCACAGGTCTCAGATCACAGGCATCAAACACTCACTGGGGGCCTTGTACACCACGTCCACCGACAAGACCATCCGGGTGAGGCCCCAAGACAGGCCCCCTCCCTTCCCTGCCCCCCCCCCACCCCCCCCCGCCCCCGCCGCCGGTCAGAGGTGCACTTCCTGACCTTTGCGAATCGCCCCTCACCAGGTGCACGTGCCCACGGATCCACCGAGGACCATCTGCACCCGAAGCCACAACAATGTGCTAAACGGGGTAAGGCCCTGCCCTGTGCACCCTCCCCAGCTGCCCAGAACGGCCCTGACTACTTCTGTCCCTGCCCTCCCAGATTTGTGCCGAGGGCAACCTGGTGGTAGCTGCCTCTGGGGGTCTATCGCTGGAGGTCTGGCGGCTGCAGGCCTGAGCAGGCGGACGTGGATGTGGATGTGGGTCTGCCGGCCCGCAGGCTGGGCCAGGGCTTCTGTTCTCGGGGGACCTTCCCCCACGCCGGTGCCGCCTCCGCCCTGTCCCAAAGGCCTGGGGCCCGAGGAGTCCGGGCCACGGTTAGTCAGTGTCCCCGGGCTGCGCCCCGCGCCAGGGAAGGTGAGGCTGCCGTTCAGGCCCACCCAGGGGACTGCTTGCTCCCCTCCCTTGGGCCCAGTTTTTGTTACGGTTTGGACACCTGCTCTCCCTGGAGAGTAAAGGAGAAATAAACTTGATGTACTGGTGTCACCCGAGGGCTCTGCCTGTGCTTGCTCGGGGCGGGGGGGGGGGGGGGGGGTTCTGCGAGACGGTCGTGAAAGCCTTGGCAGCCACTACTTACGTCTGCGGGCGCCTGTGCCCGCTTGAGTGCATTTCTGTGATCACGTGTGTCCGGGTGTCACTAGGGAGGTGACCCTGTCTGCGCACATCTGTGTGCTGGCGGATGTGGGTGTGTGTGAGGGAGGAGGCCCTTGAGAGCGTGCGCACATCTGTACGACGGCACCTGTGGGCGCGTGTGACGTGAAGGCGCGTGTGATGTGTGTCGGCATGTAGAGCGGGACCCCGACCCTAGGTGTGTTTGTGCAGTAGGAGGGGGAATCTGCTAGTGCTGCCCAGAGGTGCAGGGTGGGGGCGGTGCACGCCCTTCCATCTGGGAGTCCAGGTGTGTGTGCTGTTTGTTGTGGCCGTGACCCTGGGGTGGGTGGGGGAGGGAGGCTGGGCCGGGTGTGTGTGTGGGGGGTGCGAGTCTATGGTCCCCCTCTGTCCCCGTGAAGCCTGGCCAAGCCACGTCCCGAGGATCATTCACTTCCTTTTTATTGAGGCCTCCTGGGCGGTCGGGGACGTGGGTTACAAGATGGCACAGGGCTTCTTCTCCTTGAAGGGGTTGGTGGCAGCCGGGATACCCACAAGGAAGGGGTCGCTCTTGGCCTGCTCCGCGCAGAACTGCAGCAGGTCACCAGCCGCCTTGGACACCTGCGGGCCAGCCTGTCAGCTGGCCCCGGGCTGTCCGCCCGCCCCCTCTCCCGGACACGCCCATGCCGCCCTGGTCCTCACCTTCATGCGGTCGATGCCCGCCTCCACCCGCAGCTGCTCCACGGCCCGGCGGGCCTGCCCGATGTCGCTGCCAATGGCCACCTTGCTGGACATCTGCACAAAAGCGAGCAGGGTCATAGGCAGTGGGCTCGATTCCAGACCTTGAGCCCTAGGGGCTACCTGAGAGTCTCCCAAACACCTCTTGCGTCCTCTGGGGACTGTGGGAAGGGGGTGGCGGTTCCCCAAGCCCCGTCAGGACCACATACTTCAGCTGAGGACTCCGGCGGATTCCCGGCGGCTCAATCCTCCAGCGGCCCGGTTCTGGCTCCCTCCCTTGCCAGCCCGGCCTCTCAGCCCCCTCCTCTCCTCCCCCACCCCTGCAGAGACTTTGAAGCCTGGACACTCGTGGAGTGAAATGTCAGCGGCAGCAGCTGCCTCAGCTGAGGGGGGTCCCTGCCCCAGGGGGCCCAGTGGCTGCGCTGGTGTCACATGTCACCTTGGCTAAGGGGAAGGCGGGGTTCCCGGCCTCCGCTCCCCACCGTGTATAGAGTGTACCCTGGCTCAGGTGCGGGCCCGCCTCTCCCCCCCCCATCTACACTCACCCCCGGGATCTTACCCACAGATTATGCTGATGGCTCCACCTGTCCCCATCCCAGCCCCGTCCCTGATTTCAGACCTGCCCAAAGAGCTTCCTGCTCTTCAGTCGGTCACACTGATGTCTCGGGGGTCTCTCATCAAACCCGGCCAAAGCTGGGCTCCAGATTATCCTCTCCCCCCCGCCCCAGATCTTCTGCCCCCAAGTTCACCACCATCCACCCAACTGCCCTGGCCCAAATCTTGAACCCCTTTAATCCTCCCTTTCTGGTGTCCCCACATCTGATCCTTTCCCAGGAACCCTCAGATCAACTTCAAATTAGGTTCTCAGTCTGGTCACTTCTCTCCACACCTGTTGGCATCTCCCAGGTCCTGCGCCCACCTCTGCCGGCTCGGACCTGTGCAGTTACCTCTGCTCTGGTCTCCCCTGCTCTTCCCTTCCCCACTGCCCCCGCTCCCCACCGCCCTTCTCAAGGCATCCAGCGGGATCTGGTAAAAAATGACATTACAACACGGATGCACCTTGAGAACATTATGTTAAGTGAAATGAGCCAGTCACAAAATGACCGATAACGTACGATCCCGTCTATGTGAGGTCCCTAGAGGAGTCAAATCCATAGAGACAGGAAGCAGATGGTGGGAACCAGGGGCCGGGGGAAGGGTGAGGAGTTAGTGTTTCCTGGGGCAGAGTTTCAGTTTGGAAAGATGAGAAGGGTCTGGAAATGTATGGTGATGATGTTTGTACAACAGTGTGAATGTGCTTAATGCCATGGAACCGTACGCTTTACAGTGATTATGATAATAGGGGCGCCTGGGCGTCCTACTTCAGCTAGGTCTCTCTGCTGTCTGTGCGGAGCCTGCTTGGGATCCTCTGTCCCCTCTCTCTCTGCCCGTCTCCTGCTCTGTCTCTCAAAAATAAACATTTAAAAATGATTATGATAATAGATTTTGTTATATACATTTTACCACGGTGGGGGCGCCTGGCTACCTCAGTCAGTGGAGTGTTTGACTCTTGATTTCGGTTCAGGTCATGGTCCCAGGGTCGCGGGACGAAGCCCTGCATCGAGCTCCGTGCTGGGCGTGGAGCCTGTTTGGGATTCGATCTCTCGCTCTCTCCTGCTGCCCCTCTCCCCCGCTCTCGCACTGTCGCTCTCTAAACAATAACAACATTTAAAAAGGAATGATGTGTCTGGCTTCTGTTTAATGAGCTCTCTGGCCACAGCTGGAAGATGAATCAGAGGGAAGGTAGCCCAGCGTGGAGGCTGAGAATGAGAAGCACCTGGATACAAATACCCATTGAGTTGCACACCTGAAACTAATATAATGTGCTATGTCAATTCTATTTAAAAAAAAAACAAAACACCTGGATTTGAGACCTCCTTTGTGGGTAGCCCTTGGTGGCTGTGCTGAGGGATGGATGTGGGTGTGAGAGAAGGGGAGACATCAAGTTCAATTCCCCGGTTTTGAACGTACCAGGTGTGTGGAGCGCTCATTTGCTGAGTTGAGGGCTCTTTGTTGAGGTGTGGAAGACTTCAGGGAGATCAGAGTTAGGAGGAGAGGGACTGAGGTGGTGAGTTTGAGATCCAAGTGGAGACTGTCAAAGATGGTCTCTTCTTCCAATTAAGTAGGCTAATCTCTGGCCTCAGGACCTTTGCACTGGCAAAGGTTTCTTTACCAACGGGGGACGATGGGGGAACGGCCTCCCCAAATCTTCACATATGGGGACTTTCTTGGCCTTCTGGCCTTGGCTCAATTGTCACCTCCTCGGTGTCCTTCCCTAACTACCTGTCCCTGCAAATAAGGCCACCGGTTACCCCTCCATCCATCCCTAATTCAAAGACACATCATCATTTCTGAATCCTCAATAACACTTACCGCTATCGTTGTTACCTTTCTAGCTCCCCGAACTGTGGACTCCAGTAGGGCAGGGCCTGCATCTCATTCACTGATAAAGCTGCCGCGCCACACACAGGGCTCAACGTATAGTACAGACTTCATAAATTGTAGAGTGACTTGTTAAAAGAATCCCCCTGGGGGACCAGACCCAGTCCAGGGCTCTGAGGACCCATAAGATACAGACCCCGCCTTCGAAGGTCTCACAGCCTTGCTGGAGGGAGACGTCAGCCTTGGATCCCAGAGGAGGTCCCTTACTTTGAGGAAGGTCAGGGAAGGCTTCCCGGAAGAAGCGACAGCCGCTGCTGCCAGGGGAAGATCAGAGAGTTAGGTAGCTTGTGGAGTCTCTGGAGACCTGTGAGGCACGAACAGGGATCACTAAACCGTTTGATGAGAGACGCCCAGAGGCAGAAACTATCTGACATCTCCTGATGACTCGAATCCTGTCCAAGGGCGACGTCTAAGAAGCCATCTTTTCCCCCAACGGGACAGAAACGAACGGGAGAGCGCCGCGCAACGCGGTGGGTGTCCAGCAGGCGGCAGTAAAAGTAGGACTCTTCATCTCGGGCTGACAAGGGGCGAAAGGGAACAACGGCTCCTCGCGGCTTCCATATTACGGAACGCACGCGCAAAGATGGACGCGTCCTGGATTACGGAAGTCACAGAGAGTCATGTGACCAAGCAACTTCCCGTCCCCTTCGGCAGCTTCTCCGAAGCCCTACTTCCTGCACTGTCTTACAGAAGAGCGTGCCGGGGCTTAGCGCGTTTCGAGGCCGCTGGAGGCCTGGCCTGGGGTGGCTGTGATCTGAGAGTGCGGCCGCAGGAGCATGGAGGGTCCTCCGGAGGGGGAGGCACCTGCAGCGGCGCTGGCCGCTGTGCTGAAGCACAGCTCGGCGCTGCCGTCCGAGAGCGCCCAAGTCCGAGGCTACGACTTCAACCGCGGCGTAGACTACCGTGCGCTACTGGAGGCCTTCGGCACCACTGGCTTCCAGGCAACCAACTTCGGGCGCGCAGTGCAGCAAGTCAACGCCATGGTGATGCCTGGGGCGGGACTTCCTGGATGGAGGGGGCGTGGTCACCAGTAGCAGCAATGCAGCACTTGAAGGGGGCGGGGGCTCCCTGGAGAAGGAGGAGTGTCCTTTGTTGGGCGGTCCAATAGGTGGAGAGAGGCAGGGCCCGTTCCGGGCGGGAGTTTCTGCGCTGGGAAGAGGACGTCGTTCCTGCACCCTCATCGCGTCCTACTTTCCAAATGATTCCAGATAGGGGGCAGGTTATAGGTGACCAGTGAGAGTTCTGGACGGTGCAGTTGAGGAGGAGCCTGAGTCAGGACGGGGTCTGAGCTCGGATTTGCTTTTTCCGATAGGGAAGGAGGCCGGGCCTGCAAAGGTCATGCTCTCCAATTCCTTGAAAGAGGGGTAAAACCTGAGCGTGTGCCCTGAGATTTGGGCTGTGAATGGGGAGGAGCCTGCACAGGGGGCGTTCGTTCCCTGGTTCCAGGTATTCCAGGTAGAAGTAGTCCCCCATCCCTGAGTGGGCAGAACCTGGGGGCGAGTCCTGTGGCTAGTTTGGGGTCAGAGGGTGAGGGTAACTTGACCCCTCCTTTACATCTAGATAGAGAAGAAACTAGAGCCGCTGTCGCAGGATGAAGACCATCATGCAGACTTGACCCAGAGCCGCCGCCCACTTACTGGCTGCACCATTTTTCTGGGCTACACATCCAATCTCATCAGTTCAGGCCTCCGTGAGACCATCCGTTACCTCGTGCAGCACAACATGGTGGGGACCTGGTGGGATTGTGGCCTTGGTCTTAGGGGCAAGATTATCGATCATTTAAATGACATAGGGAGACAGGGTCATTTTTTTTTTTTTTTTAAGTTTATGTATTTTGAGAGAGCGAGCGAGCTGGGGAAGGGCAGAGAGGAGAGAGAATCCCAAGCAGGTTCACCACTGTCAGCATGGAGACCAATGCGAGGCCCCAAGCAGGTTCACCACTGTCAGCATGGAGACCAATGCGAGGCTTGAACCCATGAACTGTGAGATCATGACCTGCTCTGAAATCAAGAGTCAGACGCTTAACTGAGCCGCCCAGGTGCCCCCCACAGAGTCAGTTTTAAGCAGAGGGACGCGATCTAATTTTGTTTTGTAGTAGAGCTTCCCCCAAGGGTCACTGGATGAGAGTTGGGAATTACGAGCCATGCCTGGGATGAGGACAGGCCCCTTCCCGGGCCAACCTCACTGACTTGCTACAGGTGGATGTCTTAGTGACCACAGCTGGCGGTGTGGAGGAAGATTTCATCAAGTGCTTGGCACCCACGTACCTGGGCGATTTCAGTCTCAGGGGGAAGGAGCTACGTGAGAACGGGATCAACAGGTGGAGACCCTGAGTGGTGCTGGGCAAGGGAGCTGGGCTGAGGGTGTTGGGACCCGATGCCCACATGCCTCATGTTCACAGGATTGGAAACCTACTGGTGCCCAATGACAATTACTGCAAATTTGAGGACTGGTTGATGCCCATTCTGGACCAGATGGTGCTGGAGCAGAACACAGAGGTGGGGCAGGAGTGACCTGGGGGCAGGCATGGTAGGAGGCAGGGGAGGCACTGCCGCTTGAAGCCAATGTCTCCTCCTAGGGTGTGAAGTGGACACCTTCCAAGATGATCGCCCGGCTGGGCAAGGAGATCAACAACCCAGAATCCGTGTATTACTGGGCCCAGAAGGTGAGGGCCTGGGTGGGGCAGATACCAGGCCTGGGCACGTGTTAGCTGGTTTCATCTTCATAGCCACCTGGGGAGCCAGAATGGTTTTCCTCATCTCCACTTTTAGGTGAAGAACCTGATGCAGAGGTTAGGTGGTTTGTCTGAGGTTGCACAGCCAGAGTGTGGTCTTGGTATCCTGGCTCTATTCCTAGACCACCTGGGATCAGTTGGGGTCGTGCCTCGAAACCCTCATGGGGCAGGGCACATGGTCCCACACTCCTCAGAGGCTGAGCTCCAGCAGCCGGAATAACGAGAGCTCCCAGTCTTTGTCAGACACGATCCTTAGCGTTTGCCTTGGGTTTCATCCCGTATGCCTCTTCATCTGTGAGGGAGGTGCCGCCTCAGCACTTTAGTTGAGGAAACGGAGGCCCAGGGAACTTAAGCACTCTGCCCAGAATCAGGCAGAGAGGAGGGGATCCCACTGGGATGGGGACCAGCCTGCCCACCCTGGGCTCTGAGCCCCAGCTGCTCTCCTGTCTTCCTGTTTCCCAGAACCACATCCCCGTGTTGAGCCCAGCGCTCACAGATGGCTCCCTGGGCGACATGATCTTCTTCCATTCCTACAAGAAGCCAGGCCTGGTCCTGGACATCGTTGAGGGTGAGGTGCTGGGGCCACGGAGGAGTGGGGGAGGAGGGCTGGCTGGGCCCATAGCCTGACCATGGCGCTCTCCTCCCAGACCTGAGGCTCATCAACACACAGGCCATCTTTGCCAAGCGCACTGGCATGATCATCCTGGGCGGGGGTGTGGTCAAGCACCACATCGCCAACGCCAACCTCATGGTGAGTGGGGTTAGAGTACCTGGTCCCTAGCGAGGGTGGCACTTGGGCTTGCCATGCAGACATGCCTGTGCCATGTGCCAGGGAGACAACCGTGGACTAGACAGGCCATAATCTCTGCCCTCTCGGACTGAGGTTCTAGACAGGGTGAAGGGCAGCACACCAGGGCCATGCACGTCAGGTGGCAGTAACTGCTATGGGAAAAAAAGAGGGATGACAATTGGCAAGAGAAAGGAGTGCTCTTCAGAAAAGGTAGGCTCTGGGAAATCCAACCTGTGAGCAGAGAAAACAGCCAGTGCAAAGGCTTTGAGGTGCCTGATTTAAGTCAAGGAACACTTAGGAGGCCGGCGAAGGGGAACGGGAAGTAAATAACCAGTCAGGCCTCCAGGGCCACCACTCGGGTCCTCACAGGCGCCCTCTGGCTTCTGTGGGGGGAACAAACGGCCGGTTCTGGGTAAGCAGTGATGGGACCCGGACCAGGGCGGGAGTCTTCTGTATATTTGGTGGCAGTCCTTGCTGAACAGATGCAGGAGAGTAGTTGCTAGATAGCAGGTGGGTTGGGGGCAGCTCTGGCCACGCATTGACATGGGCCTTTCCTTTGAAGCAAGGGGCCACTAAGGGCTTCCTTCATGCAGGACACATCCCTCAGCCTCTAGCTAGTCCCCTACGTCCGTGTCTTTCTGCCTGCCTGTCTCCAGTGACTGCCTGACCAGCTCACCTTGCCCCTCCCCACAGCGGAACGGGGCCGACTATGCTGTCTACATCAACACGGCCCAGGAATTCGACGGCTCGGATTCTGGTGCCAGGCCAGACGAAGCAGTCTCCTGGGGCAAGATCCGGGTGGACGCACAGCCTGTCAAGGTGAGGGTGGTCAGCTGGGGGGCGAGGCACAGTCTCCCAGAATGCGGTCACAGGCCCCGCGGTTCACCCAGATCCCCTCTGCAGGTCTATGCTGATGCCTCCCTGGTCTTCCCCCTGCTTGTGGCCGAAACCTTCGCCCAGAAGTCGGACGCCTTCACGCCCGAGAAGAATGAGGACTGAATGGCTACCGCACCAGCGAAGCCTCCCCTCTATTTATTAGCGTGCAGTTCTCCCCTCACTCCTTGGTCAGCAGCAGGTCTCCAATAAATGGTCTCTGTGAGCCTGGAGTCTGTGCCCTTGGTGGCGGCGGGTCCCCCGACTTCAGCCCGTGCCACCCTCCGCCTCATAAGCCTCTTCCCGCCAGCAGTGGACGCTGCCCCCCACGGCAGTCAGCAGGCAGGGCTCCTGGGGGTGGTAGGACAGTGACTGCACCACACCAGGACCCACAGGCAGGGCCAGTGCCAGGGCACCCTGTGGAGGGAAGGATGGGGGGCAGTTACCGGTGCAGGTCTCTCCCCTGACCTCCAGCCACCTGCCTCGGATCGCTTCCCCGGCACCGCAAACCTCACCTGCCCCAAAATGAACCCGTCTGGCGTTCCATCCCTCCAGGTGCTGGGCCAGACACCTTGGGAGTCTCTCTCTCTCTCACACCTCCCACCCCTTTATCACTAAGTGCTCCTGGCTCTGCCTTTAGACCACGTCCAGACCGCGGATGCCCTCCACATTCACAGCCACCACCTTGCTCCAATCTTGTGTCTCTTCCCAGCTTCTCTCCCCACGCTGCCACTGTCCGGGCTCTACTGGCCCACTGGGCAGCCTCCATGCTCACTTCCTTCATCACCTTATAGTCCTCGCTCAACACATACGGTCCCTCGAGCAGGCTCCAGATTTCTCTTCCCACTTCAAACATGTCCCTGCGTGTGCCCTTCCCTTCAGGGTGACTTCCTGTCTACCAGACTCTTGAGAAGTAGGCAGAACACCGGTGTGTTCTTAGTTCCCAGGCGCCACCCCCTCCCCCCCCCCCCCCCGCCCTCCGTTTCCTCCATCCTCTTAGGGGGCTTACTTTCCCTGGCCAAGCCTCAGCCCTGACCCCATTAGGCCAGAACTGTCTGTTCCCAGCCTGACATCCCCACCAGACACATCAGGACAGGGCTCACAGGGTTGGGGACTGGGAACGGCAGGGATGCTCAGAGATAGCTCAGGTTTCCTGAACCACAGCCCCATCTCAGCTTGGCTTCTGTGACCTTGGCTAACCTGGCCCTGCAGCTGCCGCCGCGACCCCACAGTACTTGTATCTCCTGACCAACGCGGGCCACACCTCCAAGCCTAAGCACACAGTTCCCTTTGCTGGGAATGTCTTTCCTGCTTCATCCTGCCACTCACTCCTCCCAGCTCCCAGCTCTAACAGCATTGCCTTTTCCCGGTGTGGGAGTGACGGAGGCACCCTGGTACAGAGCTGGGGTGAGAAAGCTCACCTCTACCAGGTCCCAGAAGTACACCTTCCCGTCCTCGGAGCAGCTGACCACGTGTGTGTCACGCTCACTCAGGCAGCAGTCCAGCTTGTACTCCTGGTTCTTATGGCCTGTGTACCTAGGGGTCAGTGGGATCAGAAGGGGCTGGGGCTGGGGGCTGGGGGCTGGGGGCCACATCCTTGAGGACTCACTCGCCCAGCAGTTCCCCGGTGTCCTTGTCTAGAAGCCGCAATGTGGAGTCCAGGCTGGACACTAGGGTGCACTGCCCGTCCCGGCTGAAGCAGGTACAAGTGATGGGGCCTGGGGGGGGTGGGGAGGGGTGCGGGTGAGTGAGACCAGGGCCCCATTTGCTGCCCCCGCCTTCCCTGCCTGCCCCACAGCCCGGCCACACTCACTGCCCACGTAGTCCGAGAAGAGCTGCCCCATCCTCAGGTCGTAGCGCCTCACCCGGCCGTCCACGGAGCTGCAGGAGGATGGATGCAGCTGAAGCATCACCCGGGGCCAGTAGGTCCATGGCTCCAGTCCCAGTACCCTCCTTGACCCTGCCAGGACCCTGGGGGCAAGGCTGGGCTTGCCCTTCCTGTGTACCCTTCACTGTCATGCTCACACTCAAGGCTAGCCGTGGAAACTCCGCACTAAAGTGAACTCACGAGTGTAATTCCGAGACGCTGGCTTTGAGACTTACACACCCAGGGCCAATCGGGACCCACTCCACCTGTTTCTGATACCGACTGAGCATGCTCTCTGGGCTAGTCCTTGGGACACAGCTGCCACCCAGCCAGGAGCACTTTCTGCCATCGTAGAGCCCCACTGACTGAGAGTAATCTAGGAAGACCTCTCCGAGGAGGTGACATCTAAACTAGGACTTGAAGGATAAGGAGACAAACGTCTGTGGTCCAGGAGACGTGTGGGAACAGGCCAGCAATAGGCTGGGAAGCCCCAACTGCCCCCACAGGGGGGAATGGCACTCCTCTGGTTTTTGGCAACACTTGGGCACCCGGGCTTGGGCTTGGGAATTTTAATTGTTCGCCTCCCGCAACTAGAATACCAACCCAATGTGGGTGGAGATTTTTCCCGATTTCATTCACTGCTGTGTGTGCACTGACTAAATCATATGCAGGTGATGCTCAAAAAACACTAGGAGTAATTAGAAAGGGAGTCCAGGTAGAGGAAGAGCAAAGGCAAAGGTCCTGGGGTGAGAGCGTCCTTAGCACATGAAGAGAAATGAGACCAAGAATGAATAAAAGCTGAAAAACCAGCAGAGACCAGACTGTACAGGGCCCTGTAAGCTGAGGGGAGAAGAGGAGATTTACAATCTAAGCAGAGAGGCAGCGGTGATCCCCCATGGCACCCGGGAGGGGTGAGGTCCTGGCTCCACTCACCCTGCCAGGATCTCATGGTCCGACACCTTCACACTGGATATGCCATCCCTGGCTTCGTCCAGCGTCTGCACTGGCTCAGGCCTTCGAGCTCGGCAGTCCCAGCAGCGTATGCTAGAGTCGATAGAGCCTGTGAGGCCAGCATGACGGTGAGGTCAGGTTTGGGCTGCAGGGGCAGCACCCTGCCTAGGCCCCAGACTCACCAGACAGGATGACCGTGGCCTCTTCATTAAACTGGACCGTGTTCACCTTCTGAGAAACAGGAATTGCCACTCAGAGGAGGCTGGACTTTGGAAGACTGGGATAAAGGCAGGGTTCCGGGTTCCAATGCACGTTAAGGCAAGGGCAAAGGCTAGAGACAGGGGAGGTGAAAGGTTCTGGGGAAACTGCATGCTGGGCCATGGGGAAAGGATGCTTGCTCTGTAGTGGGGAGGGGTGGAAAGGTTCCCTGTCACCAGCTACACAATAATGCGGGTCCTCTCCGTCATCCACGCCTTAATGAGGCCCCTCCTTGCTCGTACTCACCCCCGCGTGGCCCCGGAATTTGCGAACGACCTGCCCTGATGCCACATCCCACAGCACCACCGCCTTGTCCCCGCCGCCGGAGCAGAGACTGCTGTTGTCAAAGGAGCTAGACGGCATAGGAGGGAAGGTCAGTGTTGACGTCGGATCCCGACCTCGGCACCCGTATCGCGGCCTGGCCCCCAGCTCACCCGGCCGCGTCCAGCACCTCGTAGCCGTGGCCACTGTAGGTCCGCAGCAGCGTCCCCCGCAGCGGGTTCCACAGCTTCAGGGTCTTGTCGCTGCCGCACGTCAGACAGTAATTGCCATCCACTGGGGAACACCAGGAGGGGATTATAGGGCCGCGGGCCTCAGGAGGCAGGAGGACACGGAATGAAGAGGGAGCTCACCATTAAATCGTACAGCTCGCACTGCCCCCTGCCCGCAGTCCAGCGTCTTCACTCGTTTTTGCGGCAGCTCCGGGCCCCGCGGTTTGGGCTCAGGGAAAGCCATTTGTGTCAGGACCCTTCCCCACCGCCCTAAATCGGTTGGCACCGAAGATTTCGAGCCCTCGGAACCCACGCTTGGGTGTAACCATGTGGTCTTCCGCGGTCTACTTCCTGTCTCTCACTTCCGGTTCAGATGTTTGGCTTCTTGAAGATAGTTTTGGGAATACTGGAGCCTGATTCCAGCTTCCAGGTTTCTTTCCCCACTTCTTGTTTTCAAGGAACATTTTTGGTCTCTTCTAATTGTCTGTCCCCTGCCTGGGAGGAGTCCTGGCCCCCGCCGCCGGGAACGGAAGCTCGAAGTCTGTGGGTGCTACTCTAAAAGCCATCCTCCGTTTCCGCGCCGGAAACTGCAACTCCCGCTGCGGAAGAGGCTCGACCTCCGACCCGCCATGTCCACTAACAGTATGTCGGACCCACGGAGGCCGAACAAAGTGCTGAGGTGAGGACCCCCACGTCATGGGAACGGGGCTCGGGTTGTGGGGCGAAGCCCAGGGAAGCGCTTGTCCATCTCGGGGATGGGACTTGAGTGCCTCTGACCCTTGACCCTGCCGCAGGTACAAGCCCCCGCCGAGCGAGTGTAACCCGGCCTTGGACGACCCGACGCCAGACTACATGAACCTGCTCGGCATGATCTTCAGCATGTGCGGCCTCATGCTCAAGGTGGGCGGCGCCGAGTTTCCTACGGCGTAGCTCCGCCCGACAGCGAAGCCTGTGGGGCAGCGGATTCGGAACGAAGCGGGGCTGCCGCTGAGGGGGCGGGGCCTGGCCGGGGGGGCGGGGCTGAGCCAGGCGAGGATGTGAGGGAAGCGAGGGGTCTGGGTGGGTACGTGGGACGTCTGTCTAA
This sequence comes from Panthera uncia, assembly GCF_023721935.1. NCBI lineage: Eukaryota > Metazoa > Chordata > Mammalia > Carnivora > Felidae > Panthera > Panthera uncia. The sequence goes on along the minus strand of NC_064816.1, from coordinate 8,301,659 downwards.
GGTTGGGGGCCAGGTTTTAAAGCGGTTTGGAGGGGACTCGAAAGGATGGGGTTCTTAGCATCATGAGGTGTGTTAGAGGCCAGTCTTCTTGGGCCTGAGAGTATGTGGAGGGGTCAGAGACGCACGCCGAGAGAGTAGGACCAAACACTGGGTGCCTGGAGTAGGCTAGGAGGAATGGGACTGAGGGACTCTTGGGGGCAAGGTCCAAGCTGCTTCAGATGGAATCAGTCGGTTGGAACCAGTGCCTGGTAATGCCCCGCGGGTGGGGGTGGGGGGTCATTGGTGTGCCTTTCATTGACCAAATCCCACCCACCCACCTACCTTTCCCTAGCTGAAGTGGTGCGCTTGGGTCGCCGTCTACTGTTCCTTCATCAGCTTTGCCAACTCCCGGAGCTCTGAGGACACTAAACAGATGATGAGTAGCTTCATGTGAGTCTGGGCCTAGAGAAGGAGGACTGCTGAGTTAACGGGGAGTGGGGGACCCAAGCCTACCCCTCCTGGACTGACACCTGTCTCCTGTCCCAGGCTGTCCATCTCTGCCGTGGTGATGTCATATCTGCAGAACCCTCAGCCCATGACGCCCCCCTGGTGATGTCAGCCTAGGACCACTCTGTCTGCCTTCCCCCAGGCCTGGCCCCTGGCTGCCCAGCCTCCTGCCCTCAGCTGCTGTCCTGGGCTTCCATGAATGCGGTAGTCTCAGGGCCCGCAGCTGGCTGGAGGGAACCTGACCCTTTCCCTGGGATTCCACTTCTGCTGGGCAGAGGGGAATACCCTGGGCCTACCCCTCCTGCCTGCCTTCCCCAACCTGCCTGCTGCGGTGGGAGATGCTGTCCATGTTTCTAGGTGTATCCATTCGTTTTGTTGTTATTGTTGTTGAAACCAGTTAAATAAAGTTTTGCATTCTGGCTGTTCTTTGTGACCTCTCTTTTCTGTGCATTGTGGGTGATCTTCCTCGTTGGGGGGGTGGGGGTGGGTGGGCTCCAGCTCTTCCACTCAATCAGGCCTTTGGTGGGGCTCTAGCCTGGAGCCTTCTGGTGGTTCACTTGCTTATTTCACAAGCCTTGTGACTTAAGTCAGCTGCTAGAGACAGGGGAGTGACCCCTGTTCTCTGGCAATTTAGCACATGGGCTCTGCTGACCTGAGGAATGTGGGCTTTGATTTTCTTATCAGACGAATTGGGTAATATCAGCCAACTGGATGGACTGACAGGGACTGGGAAAAGCATGAAAGGCTGAGACCTCCCCCACTGGTCACTCCCCACCTGAGTACCGTGGGTATTTCTTTAACAACTAGGCTGGATACCTCCCAATCTCAGCACTCTCAGGGCAGTTCCCGTATCCGTAATCCTCGTAGGACAGAACAGGACCGCCATCAACCCCTGCTCCTAGCCAAGCTAGGTCCCTCCAAGACCCCAGCCTTAAAGGTCAATGGGACACCCTAGGATCCTGGGCACACACTCCCACCTCCTAGCCGAAATTACACCCATGGGAAAATCTGAGACCGATGCATCCACGGGGACAAAGGGGCACTCCGAGGCCACTTGGAGGCAGGGAGACACTAAAGGCTCTTCTGGCAAAACCAGCACCCTCGGTGGGGGGGGGGGGCACGCCCAACGCCTCCCTACACTCCTAGCTCCTCAGGGGTAGCCAGAAGTACAGCCTCAGCCCAGGGAGGCGCCAGGCCCCGGCCGCACTTTAGCTCCTCCCCCGCCAGCAACCATTGGCCAGGTCGGGTCCTGGGGGCGGGGCGTTTGCCCCGTCTTTGCCGGGCCCGGGAACCCCCCCCTCCGGAGGCGGCCGCGGTGGCGGTGGAGGCAGCGGCGGCTGCGGAGCCATGGGGGCCGACGCGCGGCCTTTGGGGGTCCGCGCTGGCGGTGGCGGCCGGGGCGCGGCGAGGCCCGGGACGAGGTCCCGCGCGCTCCCGCCACCGCTCCCGCCTCTCTCCTTCCTCTTGTTACTGCTGGCGGCGCCTGGCGCTCGGGCCGCGGGATATGAGGTGAGCGCCGCCCGCGGGCGGAAATGTACAGAAGCTCGAGTGCAGCCCGAGTAGGATCGGGAGGTGTGGGTGGGTTTGTTCTGTGGGTGCCTAGTGAATGATTTGCTAATACGACAGTGTGGTCTCAGGGCATGCTTTCCGTCATTGAAAGGTCTGGCTGTGTAGTCTGAGACTAGGGCTCTCTGTACCTGCCTCCCTGCTTCTGTGGGTTGGCTCGCCTGGACTTTGCACGCACCCAACTGTGTGATTGAACATATGTGTGTATGTGGGTGGGGGGGGGGGGGGGGTGTTGCTTGAGAGCTGGGACGCTGGAGTCAGCCTGTCCCGAGTTGCAGTCTGGCTCCCTGACTTCCTGGCTCGTGACTTGGGGCAAGTCACTTAACCACTCTGATCCTCAGTGGTCTCATCTGAAAATGAGATAATATCGCCCCCACCCCCCAGGGTGGCTGCTCGGTATTTGCAGATGCTTGATAGACATTAGCTACTGCTATTACCATTTCCCCACCGTGTGAATGAGAGCTTCCCTGAGGGACTGTGTCCAGTGGGAGCTTCTCTGAGTGTGTCCTCCCTGGAAGGGCCGAGCCCCATTTCTCTGAAGCACTCACCTCTAGATCGAGACTTATCTTGTGCCCCCACCCCAAACCCCTACCCCAGCTTGTCTCTTAACCTTGGGTAATTGACAGGGTGTGTGTATTTGGGGTCCCTGTGCAGACATGCCCTATGGTACATCCGGACATGCTCAATGTGCACCTGGTGGCCCACACACATGATGATGTGGGCTGGCTCAAGACAGTGGACCAGTACTTTTATGGCAGTGAGTAAAGCGTGGGGGACTTACCCCTGGGACTCCCGTGGCCCCTTTGAGCCCTTCCAATCCTTTCTGGGTCCTGGACATTAGGGTGGGGACAATGCCCAGCTTGGGCCCCTGTGTTGAAGAATATCCCCCCTTGGCTCGTTTGTCCCTGACTGCCTGACCCCTGTGCCCACAGTCCATAATGACGTCCAGCACGCAGGTGTGCAGTACATCCTAGACTCGGTCATCTCTTCTCTGCTGGTGGAGCCCACCCGCCGATTCATCTATGTGGAGATTGCCTTCTTCTCCCGTTGGTGGCACCAGCAGACAAATGCAACACAGGAAGTTGTGCGGGACCTGGTGCGCCAGGGTGAGCCTGCCCCAAGGAAGTGAAAAGAGGAAGCCCAGCTCAGCTTCTGTTTCTGACACACCGAAGCTTCTGAGATTTTATCATGCCGTGTGCAGCCTGTCTGTGCATGTGGCTCCGCCTACCTGGGATGTCCCTTACTTGTAGAACTCCTATGCATCCCGCAAGGCCCCACCTCCAAGGGATCCTCAGGGGAGCCTGCCGGGCAGAATGCCCTCTCTTCCATATCTGGCTTCATTGGCCTGGGAGTGACCCCTCTTCTCCCTCCAGGCCTGGGTTCACAGGCAGGTCTTCCTATCCCCTGCGTTGCCAACCCTGGCCCCATTCATGGCCCTGCCAACTGTCTTTGTCTTTCCGGGCACAGGGCGCCTGGAGTTTGCCAACGGTGGCTGGGTGATGAATGATGAGGCAGCCACGCACTATGGAGCCATTATAGACCAGATGACACTGGGACTGCGCTTCCTGGAAGACACCTTTGGCAAAGATGGGCGCCCCCGTGTGGCCTGGCACATTGATCCCTTCGGTCACTCTCGGGAGCAGGCCTCGCTGTTCGCACAGGTGATTTCCTGACCTCTCACGAACTGCCCATTCACCAGCTCTGACTTCTCCCTTGGCCACTCAAGTCCCACCCTTCCCTGCAAGCTCACAGGGACCGGGCCCTGTTCCCTGGCCCTTTGGCCCCTTGAGACCCTGCCCCTTGGATGAGTTGTGAATCCCATTACTGCTACACGCCCCCCCCCCCCCCCCCCCCCCCCCCCAAAAAAAAACCCCGCTTCTCTGCTCTGCCTCGGCCCAGGCCGACTCCACTCCGGGCCCCACACCTACCCCTCACTGGAGCCCCCACCCCCGTTTGCTATGATCCCAGCTCCTCCCCAGTCCAGGTGACAGGTGGAGGCCTGCCCCTCTTTTCCACCAGTTTCATAATCTTTGCCTTGACCCGGCTCCCTTTCCATGCTCTGATTCCTTCAGGCTGCATAAGGGGGAAAGCCTTGAGCTAGGCCTGTTTCCAAGCTAGGGAAGGTGGAGGTCTGTTCTAGCGTTAGACCTACCCCTCCAAGCTCTCCCGCGGTGTGATCTGGTCCTTCCCCAAGCTTCGAAATGGGCTGGAGGCCTTCTGGTTTCAGACCTGCTTTTCCTCCCTGTGCTCCGACCCGCCCCTCCCATGTGGAGGGGTCCGGCGGTGGGTGATGAGAGGGCTGGGCATCTACTCCTCCTACCCTCTGATCCCGCTCATCCCTCCCCACCTCCAGATGGGCTTTGATGGCTTCTTCTTCGGGCGTCTGGATTATCAAGATAAGAGAGTTCGGGAAGAGAAGTTAGAGATGGAGCAGGTTTGGCGGGCTAGCGCCAGCCTGAAGCCCCCAGTGGCCGACCTCTTTACCAGTAAGGAGTTGGGGTGGGGGCAGGGCTGGCCCCAGGGGCCTGGGACCTGGGACTGTGCTCAGAGGGCCCTGGGTGTGTTTTTATACTCTGTTGTCATTGTCCTGAAACTCTTAATAATTTACGAACAAGGACCCAGCGTTTGCACTTGGCATGGGGCCCTGCAAATTCTGAAGCCCCTCCTGGGTGGGGCGTGGCAGGCTTTGACCCCAGGGCAGGTCTGGGGCGCAGGGCCTCCTCCTGAGCCTGGTGTGGCATGCAGGTGTGCTCCCCAATATTTACAACCCACCTGAGAAACTGTGCTGGGACACGCTGTGTGCCGACAAGCCGATCGTGGAGGACCGGCGCAGCCCTGAGTACAACGCCGAGGAGCTGGTCAATTACTTCCTGCAGTTGGCCACTGCCCAGGTAACCCTACTGTGCAGGACCCATGAGGCTGGTGTTTGTAATGCATCAGGCACTTTCCACAGCCTGGGCGTTCCCTAACACCTCCTTGGAACCCTCGGAGGGAGGGAACACTTCCTTCCCTATCACCACGTTCCCCTTTCAGATTTGTATGCATTTCCTTTTTTTTTTTTTTTTTTTAAGTTTGTTTACTTATTTTGAGAGAGAGAGAGAGGGAGTGTGCACGAGCAGGGGTGGGAGGCAGACAGAGAGAGAGAGAGAGAGAGAGAGAATCCCAAGCAGGCTCTGAGCCGTCAGCATGGAGCCGGATATGGGGCTCGATCTCACTGACCATGGGATCATGACCTGAACCGAAATTAAGAGTCAGATGCTCAACCGACTGAGCCACCCAGGCTCCCCTGTGTGCATTTCTGATTACAAGACTGACAAGGGGCGCCTGGGTGGCTCAGTTGGTGAAGCGTCCGGCTTCCGTGCAGGTCATGATTTCACGGTTCAGGAGTTCCAGCCCCTCGGCGGGCTCTGTGCTGACAGCTCAGAGCCTGGAGCCTGCTTCGGATTCTGTGTGTCCCTCTCTCTCTGCCCCTAACCCACTCGCATTCTGTCTGTCTCTCTCAAAAATAAATAAACATTAAAAAAAAAAAAAAAAGACTGCTGATGACCTTTGCCACCCCAAATGCTCACCGGGGCCATGAGACGGCATGACACTGTGCCTCAGTGCCCTCATTTGTGTGCTGGGCCCAAGAGACTTACTCAACAGCTTGTGGCTGTTTTCACATGTGTCCCTGTACTCCCACACGACCCACTTCCTTCCCTCCTCTGTGTGCACCCACACTCTTGACCACATGTATACCAAGAGACAGCTGAACACAGGGGTGGTTTAGGACCCTCCGGCCTGAGAATTCTCCATTCCATCCACAGGGCCAGCACTTCCGCACCAACCACACCATAATGACCATGGGCTCAGACTTCCAATATGAGAATGCTAACATGTGGTTCAGGAACCTCGACAGGCTCATCCAGCTGGTCAACGCCCAGGTAATTGTGCCCATCTCGTGCGCATGAGTGTGCTTGTGTCCCTGGCCTTTGGGTCATATGCATAGCAATGGGTCCTATCTTAGTTTTCTACTGCTATTATAACAAATTACCAACAAACGCAGCGGCTGAAAAACAGCAGAAATATATTACCTTCCGCTTTTGTAGCTCAGAAAGTCTGACACAATTCTCACTGGGTTAAGATCAAGATGTCAGCAGGGCTGGGTGCCTTCTGGAAGCTCTGGGGGAACGTTTCCTTGCCTTGTCCAGCTTCCAGAGGCCAGCCCCATTCCTTGGATCACGGCCTCCCCATCCTGCAAGCCAGCCGCACAGCATCATCACTTCTCTTTCTTACTCTCACTCCCGCCTCCCTCTTCCATTTTTAAAGACCCATGATTACATCGAGGCCTGGCAGATCTTCCAGGATAAGCTATTTTAAGGTCCGCTGATCAGCAACCTTAACTCCACTCGCAATCTTAATTTCCTTTGGCTGTGTAACCTAACAGGTTCTGGGAATCAGGGCTCAGACACCTTTGGGCCTTTCCCATCTGAAACGTCCCCTCCTGAGGCACCTGGGTGGCTCAGTCACTTAAGCGTCTGACTCTTGATTTCACGGTTCGTGAACGATCTCGAGGTTCGTGAGTTGGAGCCCCGAGTCAGGCTCTGTGCTGATGGCGCGGAGCCTGCTTGGGATTCTCTCTCTCTGCCCCTCCCCTGCTCGCTCTCTCTTTCTCTCTCTCAAAATAAATAAAATTAACGTTTACAAAAAAAGAAAGAAATGTCCCTTCCTATCAGTTCCATCCCCAGGGTTGTCTGCTGGCAGTCTCCACGTCCACACCTTCTGCTCACTGCCTGCGCTGCTGTTTCACCAAAACCGCTCAGGAACATCACCAGGGGCCTTCCAACAGACGTTTCTCGGTCCTCCCCATGACCCTGCGGAGACCTGAACACCTTGATCACTTTCTCCTATAAATACCATGTTCCTGGGCTGTCACTGGTTTTTCTCCTGCCACTCACTGCTTCTCTGCCCACTCCACACTCTGTTGGAAAGAGTCCCTTAGTTCCTATCCTTAGCCCGCTGCTTCTTGGTTCAGGGACCTTGAGAAGGGTTCTAAGCACTCTGCCTTAGTTTTCTTCTCTAGAAAGTGGGCACAATGGTGGCTCCCACCTGAGAAGGCTGTTAGGGTTTAATGAGTTTATTTAATGTCTTTTGTTTTGTTTTGAGAGAGCACAAGCAGGGGAGGGGCAGGCAAACATTGGGGAACAGAGGATCTGAAGCGGGCTCTGCGCTGACAGCAACGAGCCCAATGCGGGGCTCGAACTCACAAACCGTGAGATCATGACCTGCGCTGAAGTCGACACTCAACCGACTCAGCCACCCGAGGGCCCCTTTAAGGAGTTCATTTACACAGATTAGTAGAACAGTGTCGGGTAAATAATATTATGGTTGTTTATTATTATTATTATTATCATTATTATTATTAGGGGTAGAAATAAAACCTTCTGCTTTTCCTTTAATACACAAGCTGCGAAATCTCCTCCTCCAGGAAGGCTTCACCAAACTCCAGGTGGAGCTCTTGTCCTTTCCGCTGTGTACACGCAGTTCCCATAAATACCTGTGATGCCACATCCAGGCTGATCATAACCAACTGTGTTCACAATGCCTCTCCTCTACGTGGCTGCGAATTCCATGAGAATGGGGCTGGCCTCTGCTTCTTAGACTGGGTCTGAAATCCTGAGCATATTGAAGAATCAAGCGATTGTTTGCTGAGCGAATACTGTGTGTGTGTGTGTGTGTGTGTGTGTGTGCGCGCGCGCGCGCGCGCGCGCGCAGGTGTAGACATGTGCACGCACATAAAGGCATGTGGTGCCACTCACTTCCTTTCATTCACTCAAGTGTTTAGTGAGCACCTGCTGTATACCAGGCACTGGGTTCACAGCACAAGCAGACCAGACATCTTTGTTTTCACGGAGGTCACCTTCTCGTGCCTCCCTCCACCTCCGTCAGCGGAAAGTGTGCCTCCTTTAATTATAACAGCGGTGTCATTTAGCAATAACCTGACAGTGCTGAGGGATTATTCCCGCCCTATAATGTCACACTTAGTTTTTCCACAAACATTTTTAATAATAAAATTGGAGGGGCGCCTGGGTGGCTCCGATTTCGGCTCCCGTCATGACCTCACGGTCCGTGAGTTCGAGCCCCGCGTCGGGCTCTGTGCTGACAGCTCAGAGCCTGGAGCCTGCTTCGGATTCTGTGTCTCCCTCTCTTTCTGCCCCTCCCCTGCTCAAGCTCATGCACGCACTCTCGCTCTTTCTCAAAAATAAACAAACATTAAAAAAAAATAATAATACAATTGGAATTTTTAAAACAAGCTTAGTAAAAATTTCAGGTTTATTCTTGCATCCGTGAAATTCTTTCCGTGCTGGTAATATTTAGCTTCTGGAAGAATTCAGTTTCACACTTGGCCACTGTTTTGCGCCCAAAATGTGTGTTAAGAGAATCTGAACCCCCCGCACGCATGAATGCGTGCACACGTGTGTGAGGATGTCGGTGCACACCTGTGGGCCCCCTGGGAAGGTGCGGACTCCCCAGGGCTCACACACGGACACCTCCCCCCAGCAGCAGGCCAACGGGAGCCGCGTCAATGTTCTCTACTCCACTCCCGCCTGTTACCTCTGGGAGCTGAACAAGGCCAACCTCACCTGGTATTTGGGGGGCGGGGGGGGGGGGGGGGGGGGTTGGGGGGGGGGGGGGGGGGTTGGCATGGCCTTTGGGTCCTGACCCTGCCCTCAACACCTCTGCCGCTGCAGGTCTGTGAAACAGGATGACTTTTTTCCCTACGCCGACGGCCCTCACCAGTTTTGGACTGGCTACTTTTCCAGCCGGCCGGCCCTCAAACGCTACGAACGCCTCAGCTACAACTTTCTGCAGGTGGGTGGGTGCTGAGCCCAAGCGGGCGCCCAGCGCTCCCGACAGGTCCAGGGCCACGACACGCCCTCTCTGCCCCCCAGGTGTGCAACCAGCTGGAGGCGCTGGCGGGTCCGGCGGCCAACGTGGGACCCTACGGCTCGGGAGACAGCGCACCCCTCAGTAGGTGTCGGGGCTGGCGAGGGGACGGGAGCATGTCCGAAGCTGGACGCCAGACCCTCGCCACCCCCTCGATTCCCTTCATAAAGCTCCTAAGGACGCGGCCCTCACACACGTGACCTGTCCCGTGTCCTTGGGGTCGGGACTGAGAGCCCTGCAGAGACCCCACCCGCTTCACAATCTGCTTGCAGATGAGGCGATGGCCGTGCTCCAGCACCACGACGCGGTCAGCGGAACGTCCAAGCAGCACGTGGCCGACGACTACGCGCGACAGCTGGCTGCCGGCTGGGACCCCTGCGAGGTGCGCGGGGTGGGGCCTGGGAAGGGGCGGGGACAGGGAAAGGCCGGTACCGAACGGAAGGGCGGAGACTGTAAGAGGTGGGCAAAGTGGGGTGGGGGCTAGAAGGGCTCGTAGGGGCGGGGCTTGGGACAAGAGAGGCGGGGGCAGGAATGGGGCGGGGCCTGGCAGCACTCCTGGGCGGGGCCTAGGGCGGGGTGGGCGGGGCCCGGGAGGGGATGGGGAGGAGACCTGGGTGGGCATCTAGAGCCGACCCACACCCTCACGCTCCCTCCCGCAGGTTCTTCTGAGCAACGCGCTGGCGCGGCTCAGCGGTTCCAAGGAGGACTTCACGTACTGCCGAAACCTCAACGTCAGCGTCTGTCCGCTCAGCCAGACAGCGAAGAACGTGAGCGGGGCTCCGGGCCGGAGGGGCGGGGCCGGGAGCCAGGTCTGGTGGGTGGAAAGAGCAGGAACCTGAGGACAGCGGGGCGGGGCCCGGAGGAGGTGGGGCTCAGACGGAGGGTCTCTGGAGGCACCCGCGGGCTGCGAAGTTGTTTTGTTGGAGAAGCGACCTGTGATCACGTGGGGCGCAGTGAAACTGGGGTGGGACGGAGACCAAAGAACCCCGTGGGGGCTTGGATCACCCGAGGGAGTTGCCGCCTGTGGTGGGTGGGTTTCAAGAAGGCCTGCTGTAACCCTTGCCCGTTCTGACCCTCCCACACCAGTTCCAAGTGACTATTTATAACCCCTTGGGACGGAAAATAGATTGGATGGTGCGGCTGCCAGTCAGCAAACACGGTTTCGTCGTGAGGGACCCGAATGGCACAGTTGTGCCCAGCGATGTGAGCCCATTCAATGAATATTCGTCCTATGAGTACCACCCCCCCCCCCCCATCGTTTCCTCCTGCCTTGGACACCTCCCCCTGAGCATTTCCTCCCCCCCCCCCCCCCCCCCCCCCCCAATTATCTGCCTTCATGGATACCTCCTCCCATGGACACCTCCCTCTCTTGGGTAACTCGTTCTCGTGAATATCTTCCCCTCCATCAATACCTTGTGCCTGGTACTTTCTCTTTCTGTGAATATCTTCCCCCTCTGCCCCTTAACATCATTCCCCTTGGCCACATCTGTCTCCCTACCCATCCCCCTGCCCTGCCTCCTGAGCAGTCTTCCCCATTTTTAATGTCTCCTCATGACTTTTTTTTTTTAAAGATTTTATTTAAATTTTTTTTCAAATTGTATTTATTTATTTATTTTTTCAACGGTTTTTTTTTTTTTTTTTTTTTTTTTGGGACAGAGAGACAGAGCATGAACGGGGGAGGGGCAGAGAGAGAGGGAGACACAGAATCGGAAACAGGCTCCAGGCTCCGAGCCATCAGCCCAGAGCCTGACGCGGGGCTCGAACTCACGGACCGCGAGATCGTGACCTGGCTGAAGTCGGACGCTTAACCGACTGCGCCACCCAGGCGCCCCATCAAATTGTATTTAAATTTTAGTTAACATAAAAGGATTTTTTAAAAAAAATTTTTAACGTTATTTATTTATTTATTTATTTATTTATTTTTGAGACAGAGAGAGATAGAGCATGAACGGGGGAGGGTCAGAGAGAGAGGGAGACACAGAATCTGAAACAGGCTCCAGGCTCTGAGCTGTCAGCACAGAGCCCGACGCGGGGCTCGAACCCACAAACTGCGAGATTGTGACCTGAGCTGAAGTTGGACACTTAGCCGACTGAGCCACCCAGGCGCCCCTAAAAGGATTTTTTTAAGTAGGTTCCATGCCCCAGTGTGGAGCCCAACGGGTGACTTGAACTCATGACCCTGAGATCAAGACCTGAGCTGAGATCACGAGTTGGATGCTTAATTGACTGAGCTACCCAAGGCACCCCGGGATTTTATTTTTTGAAGTAATCTACATCCAATGTGGGGCTCGAATTTACAACCCTGAGACTGAGTCGCAAGCTCTACGGACTGAGCTAGTCAGGGGCCCCAAATTTTATTTTTTTAGTTTTGTTTTGAACGCTTATTCTCTCCATCCTGGAACGCCTCTTCCTACGAATCTCTTCCTCCCCCAAGAATCTGCCTTTCCCTCCTTCCCTTGCTTCAAGGATCTCTTTCTTCCACTTCCTCCCTCACTTCTCCTTCTCCCACAGTCTCTACACCCTCCAAGCAATGCTTTCTCCCCACTTTATGAATCTTCTCTGCAATCTCTAACTCAGAATTTCTGACACCCCATCCTCCCTGGCCAACGCTTTAATTTCTTCCTCCCATTTGGGGCTCCTTCTCCTGATGGAGTTTGACCCGGCCTATGTACAGCTCAATAGGTTACTCACAGTCTCTTGACTCTGTTTCCCTCTTCCCTTACTTGAGGTGGTGATGCTTCCTAGCTCAGACGGTCAGGAACTGCTTTTCCCAGCCTCGGTGCCTGCCCTGGGCTTCAGCATCTACTCAGTAAGCCAGGTGCCTGGCCAGCGCCCCCACGCCCACAAACCCCAGCCCAGATCCCAGCGGCCCTGGTCCCGTGTCTTGGCCATCCAAAATGAGGTGAGACTGTCGGGATCCCCTTCCCTGTCGCTGTGACAAATTTGAGGTATCATGGCGAGCCTCATGGAGTGGATCAGTGGATGAACTACATCAGTTCGTGGTGTGGTTACCAGTCTCCCGTTATGTGTCCTCCAGTGAGTGACCACTTCCCTTTGAACCTCAGTGTCCCTTCCTGGGACTGCTGTGCGGACCCAGTGTAATCACGTGTGACACTTGACAGATACGAAAGAGCTGACGGTGGTAGGGGTTTGCAAATTAAATGAGGCAAGTCAGAGCCTTGAGGGAGGGAGCCACGTGGCCACTGGGAGTGGAGGGGCGGGGGGTGGCACGGAGAAGGACCCAGGCAGGCAGGGAGCAGCGGAAGCAAAAGCCCTCAGCCAGGAGGGTGGCGAGTGTTCAAGGAACCCTCTGTGGCTGGAGGGGCGGGTGTTGGGTGACAGGTCAGACTGTGCAGGACTTGAGGGCCCAGGGGAAGACTTGGGCTTTTACGTCCAAGGAGCCACGTGAGGGACAGGGCTTCACTAAGACTGTCATGGGGCCCCAGCACTTTTGCCTTTGTGGGTCCCTTTTTCCATTAAAAAAAAAAAAGTTAAAAATTATATTTCAGGACCAGGTGGGTATAAAAGGTGAATATTATTAACCAGTCTTCGTTATAACATACTCCTTATTATTACATTTAAGTTTTCTTCTGATTCCAAGAGAAATTAAAATTTACACATTTCCGTTGGCCCCTAAAAGTCTCTTGGGTGGTGGCACTGTGGTTACTCCGTCAAACGCCCAAGTCAGCCCTGGGTCCCAGCGGACCCCGGGCTTAGGGTGGTACTTAGGGTGTCACTGGCGCCCTCTGGCGGCCGCAGGGCGAACTGACGGGGAGGTGAGCCCGGAAGGGGTCAGCGGCATTAGTCCCAGAAGGCCACGGAAATGGTTAAGAAGCGATCAGCTTAAGGAGAAGGTAGAAGGTAGACCTGTTAGGATTTGTTAATAGGGCCCGGTGAGGAGATAGAGGGAGGGAGGGTACCTCCTGAGCCCCAGGAAGGATGACGCTGCCCTTGGCTGAGATGATGGTCATTAACGTCTGTCCGCCTTTTCTCTGCAGCACATCCGGGCTAGGTTTGACCCTGACACAGGGCTCTTGGTGGAGATGGAGAACCTGGACCAGAACCTCCTGCTGCCTGTTCGCCAAGCCTTCTACTGGTGAGGCGGGGGGGGGGGGTACCCCTAGTCCAGGGAGGGGGTGTAAGGAAAGCTGGGGTCACCTACCTTGACTCTCACCTGCCCCGGTCCAGGTACAACGCCAGTGTAGGCAACAACCTAAGCACCCAGGTCTCAGGTGCCTACATCTTCAGACCCAACCAAGAGAAACCGTTGATGGTGAGCCGCTGGGCTCAAACGCGCCTGGTGAAGGTCGGTGCCCAGGGATGAGGAGTGGGTGTGGGGGGGGGGGGTCGGGGGGGGTGTGGGGGGCGGGTGTAGGATTTACACCTCCATCATATCCAAAGACAGCTAAGACCTGAGGGGAATACTTGAGGATCTCCCCACTGGGCGGGTATTCATGGCTGGTTGAGTAACAGCCCTGTCTTAGAAGCAAGAACAAAGGCTTTCACATCTGCTGTGGGTGTCGGGATTGTACTTGGCCTTGGAAGCTGGAGGTGGGGTGTATTCGGTTGGCCCGGGAATGGGGAGGGCCCGGTGGAATTGCTTGAAGGCTTCACTGAGGATTATATCTGAGGTGGGGATTTGAGAGTTCACACTTGGATAGGGCTTGGCTGAGTCTCCCTTGGGGTGGATGTCTGAGGGTGCATCTGGCCGGGACAGGGCCCACCCTTGTGGGACCTCTCGTTGATGTTTCCTCGTAGGGCAGGGATGCCGCAGGTAATGGCAAGGTTCACATTTGCCCTGCTTCCCCTTGAGGTGAACCTTCCGCATACCTGGGTCGCTGTGTTAGGATATAGTTTCGCCTGTAGTAACAGTTGCCAAAATTCATCGTGCCTAAAACAGGATCGGCTTTCTTTCCATCTAACAGAAAGTCTGGCTGGGCCATCCAGGGCAGGTGGGGTGATTTCACAGTCGTCCAGACCTCTTCTTCTTCTTTTTTTTTTTTAAATATTTTTTTAATGTTTATTCTTGAGGAAGAGACAGGGTGTGAGCGGGGGAGGGTCAGAGAGAGAGAGAGAGAGAGAGAGAGAGAGGGAGACACAGAATCCGAAGCAGGCTCCGGGCTCTGAGCCGTCAGCACAGAGCCCGACACGGGGCTTGAACCCACAGACGGCGAGATCGTGATCTGAGCCGAAGTCGGACGCTCAACCGACTGAGCCCCCCCAGGCGCCCCCATCCAGACCTCTTCTGTCTCATTGCTCTACTTTCCTCAACATTCAGCTTCTACCTCCTGGCCCAAGATGGCTACTCAAGCTCCAGCCATCGTACTTGCATTTGAGCCAGTGGGAGAGGGAAAGAGGCAAGGAACGTTGTTTACGCCAGGTTGATGGTTTTCCATGGAGCAAGCCATGGTCACACAGCTACCGATAGCCTCAGGGAAGACTGGACAATGTAAAGACAATGTCTTTAGTCCGGGTAGCCACTTGCCAAACTAGAATCCCGTTCTAAGGAGGGAAGATGGGGCAATGGTGGGCAACAATCCTATTGCCACACTCAAGAATGACGCGGTCACATCTGACGGAGGAAGTGTGGGCATCACACCTAGGCAGGTGGGAGAGGTGGGGGAGGTTCCCATGCTATCGGTGGGGTTGACCCGGGTGTAGGCCTCTGTGAGGTTTATAGCAGGGGTGGATATTTGCAGGGCTCACCCGTGCTCAGTTGTATGCTTAGACCTGCCCTCCACCCCTATGTGCCTGCAGACACCCTTGGTGCAGGAGGTTCACCAGAACTTCTCAGCCTGGTGTTCCCAAGTGGTTCGCTTGTACCGAGGACAGCGGCACCTGGAGCTCGAGTGGACGGTGGGACCAATCCCTGTGGGGTGAGTGGCACCCGCTGGGACTGGGGGGCTGGGCGCAAGGGCAGAGTGGCGCCGGTGGAGCTCACAATCTCGCCATCCCCTCGGGTATAGTGACGGCTGGGGGAAGGAGATCATCAGTCGCTTTGACACGGTGCTGGAGACGAAAGGACTCTTTTACACAGACAGCAATGGCCGAGAGATCCTGGAGAGGAGGTCGGGGTGACCGGGGGCAGCCACGGGTGGCCTGCGGTGTGTGGAGGGCCCTGGGATCGTGGGAGCATCTGCTGATCCTCTGAGTGGGGGAGGGAGGGGATGACGGGGGAGTGAGGAATGGATGAACCGGGGAAGGGGAGCTGGAGCCCAGGCCTGACCGAACCCCTCCACCTCCCCAGGCGGGATTATCGACCCACCTGGAAGCTGAACCAGACTGAGACAGTGGCGGGAAACTACTATCCAGTCAACAGCCGCATTTACATCAGGGTATCCCCCCCCCATCCTGCTCCCCACTTCTCAGCACCCCTCCACAGAGTGGGGGGTCACCCCTCAAGCTGAGCGTCTCCCAGCTTTCCTTGGTGGTCTCCCCCATCCCCTGTGGGGCCTGCCTGGGGGCCGTGGCTGCCTGGCTGTGGGGCCCCTCACTCTCCTCCCCCCCCCCCCCCCCCCCCCCCCCCTGGCACCACGCCCCCGGGGCCCCCCCCCCCCCCCCCCCCCCCCCCCGCCCCCCACCAGGATGGCAACATGCAGCTGACAGTGCTGACTGACCGCTCCCAGGGGGGCAGCAGCCTGAGGGATGGCTCTCTGGAGCTCATGGTGAGTGGCCAGAGCCCTGAGCCAGTTCCCACTCTGGTGCCTACTGGACCTTGAAGCCTGTGTCCGTCCCCGTTCTCTGCTACGTGTAGCGCCCCACCCCCCCGTAGCTCCCACTAAGCTGAAGCCTCTGTTCCTACGTGACAAGTTTACTCCTCCCTTTTGTCCCCTCCCTACCCAGCCCCCCACCTCCTCCAGGCCCTGACTTGCCTGCCCTGTCCCGTTAGATCCCTACCTCCCTCTGTCCCAGGCCCTTGCTAGGTTGACTCCCCACTTCCGTGGCGACCCTCTACCGGACCTTTCTCTGCGTCCATGCTTCCCACTCTTCGGTTTCTCTTGAAATTTCCACGAGCCCTGGGCCAGCAGTTGGCCAGAGGGACCCCTCACCCTGTCCTGTGGACTCCCTGCAGGTGCACCGAAGGCTCCTGAAGGATGACGGACGTGGTGTAGGGGAGGCGTTACTGGAGGACGGGTTGGGGCGGTGGGTGCGAGGGCGCCACCTCGTGCTGCTGGACAAGGTCCGGACCGCGGCCACCGGGCACCGGTTGCAGGCAGAGAAGGAGGTCCTGGCCCCACAGGTGGTGCTGGCCCCGGGTGGCGGCGCCCCCTACCATCTGAAAGTCGCCCCGCGCAAGCAGGTGAGGGGCCCTGGGCCGCCTGGTAGGGGGCCCCAGTGAGCCGCGGTGGGTTTTCCCGGCCTTATGTGGGTCCCACTCCGCCTGCTCCTAACTCGTCCCGGGGAGGCCATAAGCTAGTCCCACCCCTCAGCTCAGCCCCGTTGCCCCGCAGGCCCCGCCCAGTACCAGCCTGTTCAGTCCCCTCTGCCGGGACTGGGTCCAGGCACAGCCTCCTCCCTCTCCCCTTCCAGCTCCCGCCCTCCTCCCCCTACGTTTGGTCCAGCCCTGCCTTCAGCCCCGCCCCCCATCTCAGGGGGTCTCCGGCCAGATCAGTTCGGCCCTTACAGCGGCTCGGTCCCGCCCCCAGCCCGGCACCGCCCTGTTCCTGGGTCTCTTTATAAGGGGTCATCGCCCCTCCCCGACTAAACCCCGCCCCTTGCGTCAGAGCCCCGCCTCCTAGCCTCACTGCCTCAGCCCCACCCCGCTTTCCGCAGTTCTCGGGGCTGCGCCGGGAGCTGCCTCCCTCCGTACACCTGCTCACGCTGACCCGCTGGGACCAGAAAACGCTGCTGTTGCGCTTGGAGCACCAGTTCGCTGTAGGCGAGGACTCTGGCAACCTGAGCTCCCCCGTGACCTTGGATTTGACGGTGAGGCGGGCGGAGGTGGGAAGGAGACAAGACCCAGGCAGAGAAAGGAGGGAGAGGCGAAACCCCGCTCTGTCCCTACTCAGCCCTGCCCGTATCCACTGCCTGCAGGACCTCTTCTCCGCCTTCACCATCACCTACCTGCAGGAGACCACGCTGGTGGCCAACCAGCTCCGGGCCAGCGCCTCCAGGCTCAAGTGGACACCAAACACGGGTGCGGGCCTGCCCGGGGGGGGGGGAGCTGGGAGCTGGGAGCCGTGTGGGGAGGTGTGGGAATGTTGGCCAGGACCCAGGTGTAGAGAGCTCTAGTGTTCCGATCCTGGTTAGCAGTTTAAGGGTCTTAAGTGGGTCCGAGCAAACTAGCAGTGGGTCTTGAGGGTTTGAGATGGAATCCCATGGGTATCTAGTTCTGGGGAAAGGGGTGTGTCTGTCACCCGTGGGGTTGGGGTTGGCATGATGGTCTTTAGAATAGGGCTGGAGGGTGTGATGGAGATGGCCAGGCACTGGAGACAGATTTGGGGATCTGGGGATGGTATTCAGGGCCGGGGGGGGGGGGGCAGTTGAAAAACAGGTCTGGGAATAACGCCCCAGGGACAGATTTGAGAGTGTATGGCCATGTGCAGGCCCAGGGAAGGAGCAGGGGGAGGGGGTGAGACAGAGGAAATCTGTGGCCCTTACTCCTCCCTTGCTCCTCCCCAGGCCCCACACCCCTGCCCTCTCCCTCTCGGCTGGACCCCGCCACCATCACGCTGCAGCCCATGGAAATCCGTACCTTCCTGGCTTCGGTCCAGTGGGAGGAGCATGGCTAGACACGCTGGGAGCAGGCGGACTCTCCCCCTCCTCCTCCTGCTGCTTCTGCCACCAACAAAAGCCACTAAAATGCCACTACCAGGGTGATTGAGTGGGGTTTTTTGTTGCTGTTTTTTGGAGGGGATTTAATTTGTGACCTAGAAAAGTCAGCAAACATTATGTGACTCTTGACCTGAGGCCTTGCAGGAAAGTCACTTACCGGCCTGAACCCTGCCTCCAGACTACATCATTCACACCCCACCTCATCCACCACTCTGTCTTCCACTCCTCCTTCCCTCCTTTGTCCACTCAGGCTGTGGCACAGCTGTCCCTAGGAGCCACTGGGGGGCGGGGGGGGGGGGCTGCATTGGATATGGGCCCAGAGAACCGAACATACCTGGCGGGTGGAGGTAGGGGGGGCTTCCAGACCTGGCTTTGGGGGAGCCAGGCCCTGAGGGCAAGGAATCTAGGAGGTCCTGGTGAGGGGGGTGGAACTGGAGCCAGGCCCCAAAGAGGGGCCTGGGGCAGGGGGACTAGAGCTGCAGGGCTCCCAGGAGCAGGCGGAGAGCCCGGTGTACCCTGGTGTGCTCTGGGGTGTGTTACCGAGGAAGGAGGCTTCGG
Source organism: Panthera uncia (assembly GCF_023721935.1). Classification (NCBI taxonomy): domain Eukaryota; kingdom Metazoa; phylum Chordata; class Mammalia; order Carnivora; family Felidae; genus Panthera; species Panthera uncia. Next base: position 8,283,347 of record NC_064816.1, on the reverse strand, counting down.
GAGGAAACTGGGGGTTTAGACTTGAAGGTGAGGGACTTTCCCTCCAGTAAGGACAGCCTTGTGCAGGTCCCTTAAAGGCGCATGGAGGCCAGGAGGGCATCCCAGACCAACCTGCAGTCGGATGCACCTCCAGAAAATGTTTTTAAGTCCCTCTTGGGTGGCAGGCATGAGCCTGGGTAGCTAGGAACCCCCAGGGAGGGCACTGTGGGCCTGGATGAGGTCCCAGATGGGGCCTGGGTGCTGGATGGGCCTCGAAATTTTCTCTAAGTCTCCCCATAAAGAGATGGACGAGAGAGGCCCAAGGAAGTGGCCATCCTGTCTGGGGTCCGGTCACTTGATGCACCTCTTTTTAAACTTTTTAAAGTTTCCCTCCAGAAGGGAAAGGCAGCAGAGCCAGCCAGGGTAGTCTGGGGATTGTGCCCCAGGGCCATCTGCTGTCCTATGTAGGGTCCCATCTTAGCAGGTACCCACCAAATTTGCTTGTAAGTATTCCTCTGGTGGCAGGAAAGAGGCTGGCCAGGAAGTGCACCCTAGGGATGACATCCTCGGCCTGGTAGGCCATGGGATCTCCTGAAAATGTATCCAAATCCCCCTCCAATGGCAGGCGCTGTCCTGGCTGGCCAAGGAGATCCGTGGAGGTTGCCCTGGGTCCTCCCTCAGTCCCACATGGTGCCCGATTGCTGGCTATACCGCTGTAAACCTCTCCAGCTCTTCTCTGGTGACAGGGACAAGCACAGAGAGACCGGCCAGAGAGACTCGGGGTGGGTGCCCAGGGCCAGGCTGTGGTTCTGCACCGGACCCGCCTGGTGGTATCTCCTGAAAACGTATCCACATCCCCATTTAGAGGGAAGACCGTGGGGACACGTGGGTGGCTCAGTCTGTTGAGGGTGCAACTCTGGATTTTGGCTCAGGTCACAATCCCGGGGTCGTGGGATCAAGCCCTGCCGTGGGCTCTGCACAGAGTGTGGAGTCTGCTGAAGATTCTGGCTCCCTTCGCCCCTTCCCTACTCTCGCTCTCTTTCAGGACAAAAACAAAACCCAAAAATAACAAACGGAAGACCCCCAACTGGCCTGGCTGGACAGGTAGACTCCTGGAGGATGCCTTGGGCTCAGGTGGTGTCACTCTTGCGTCCCGGTCATTGGGAACGCCTCCTGAAAACTTTCTATGCCCTTCTGTGGAGGTCCGGACTGCACTCCGGTTGCTGGATGCCCTCCTCCTTCCCCTCATTGTTCTCGGTCTCCCTCTCGGGGAGGCAAGCAGCCCTAGCCATCCAGGGAGGCCCAGCCATGGTCACGCGTGGGCCTTATTCACATATGCCACTGGAAAATGTTTCCACCTCCCCCTCCAAAGGCAGCAGCCAGCTGGGCTAGGGACCAGCGGGGAGGGTGTCCCGGGCCCACCAGGTACTCCGCCTGCTATGGGCCAAGATAGGCAATTTGGGTGGAACCCACACAAAGCGGCACCCGGGGAGGTGGGAGTGGGGGTGGGGGGCGGGTTCCAAGTTCATCCCCGTCGCGCTGGTTGGCCCGCGCCACCTAGCGGCTGCTTTTATATCGTCCTCGGAGCTCAGCGGTGTGGGCCTGGGATGGGATCCGGCCATCAAACCCAAGGCGGAGTTCCAGGAGGCGGACAGCAGTGTCATCCCGGCTGCATGGGTCCCCCTGAGATTGTCACATAGAGGAGAGCGGCATCTAGAAACTGCATGGATGCGCTGGCTGGCACACGGTGGTCCCCTCTGCACGTGGGGACTCCTTTTGGGACATTGCGGGTGACAGTCGTTTGTCCTGGGCTGGGCCGTATTCTCACCTGGTGCCTGATTATTGGGCGTGTCTCCCGAGAATTCTTCTAGATTCTCCCTCCTGAGACCGGGATCGTGGCCAGGAAGCCCTTGGGAGCGTTCCCCTCCCCTGGCTGCCAGCCAACCTGCGTGGACCCCTCGTGGAGCAGGGTCGCTGGCTGTGCATCCTGAAACTTTGCCTTCGGAAGAGGAGACGCTCGGGCCCAACTGCAGTCCCGGTGGGGCCTGTTCTGAGACACTTCCCTCAAATCTCTAGAGGTCTCCTTGCAGTGGCAGGGTCCATCCCGGGCCGGAGGGATGCAGGGGTGGGCTCACTGGATCTGGTGGCCGTCCCCAGCGGGCACTTGGTAATCTGAAGCACTTGCCTGAACCGGTTCCAATTCTGCCTCGGGCTGGGGTGGGGCACTGGCTCCGGCAAGTGGAAAAGGTGTGAGTAGGGATGCCCTGGGGGTGTGGGCCTTCCAAAAAGCATTCTAAGTCTCCTTCAGAAGGCTGAATCCTTTGGAGGCTTCAAGGGGGGCTCGAGGAGGTTGCTACTGGTAGGTAGCTGTCCTCAGTGGGATTCCAGTCATTACCTGTCCCTTTTGAAAATGTTGCCTGAGGGGAGGAAGGCCACCGTCAACTCCCTACCCCAGGGAAGAGCAGTCACGTGTGGGGTCCTTGGATGCACCTCCTGAACACTTTGTTTTTTTGTTTCTCTCCATGGTAACAAGCCAGCCAGACAGGGAGGCCCTCCCACCCAGGGAGGGGGGCCCAGGTCCGGTCCCCAGCCCAGATTGGGCCCAGTAGTTGGTAGAAACATTTTCAGGGTGCTTAGGTGTCCATCCTGCACGGGGGATAAGAGATCCCTTCTACACCAATGGTGGAGAATCAGCTTGTCTCGTGTCAGTGGTGACTGGGGGAGGCATCCGGATCTGGCTACGGTGATGCCATAGGTCCTGGCTGTCACGTGCACTTCCTGCAGGCGTTTCTAGTTCCCCTTCCTGGAGGGGAGGCACGGTGTTGGGGCCAGTTAGGGATGCACTATGAGGGTTCCCTGGAGAAGAATGTGGATCTTTGAAGGGCCTGGTTGTCGGAGGTGCCCCCTTAATGTTTTAAGTCCCCATCAGTGGAAGCATCGGCCCATGTCGCCAGGTCCCATGTTAGCCCTGGTGATCTGATTCAGCTCATGGAAACATTTGCAATTCCTGGTCAGCCTGGCAGGCTTGCAGAGGGCATCCAAAGCTAGGCCTCAGACCACCCTGGGTTATGGTCACAGAGAATGCCTCCCCAAAGTTTTCTTAGTCCCTCTTTGGAGGCTGGGAATGGCTTGGGCTGGATGGGGAGGGCTAGGAGGAGGACCCCAACCAGCCACAGTCCCACATGGGGCCCATTTTAGTATGTTCCAAATTTTCTAAATCTCCAGCGTGAGTGAACATGCTAAGGACACCCTAGGAGAGTTCACTGGGCACAGCCCCCATCTTTCATGAGGCATGGCTGTCGGAGGGGCTTTCTGGAAATTTCTCTGAATCTCCGTTGTGTCCTGGGCTTGGGCCACGTCTAGCCAGGGAAGCCTGAGAAGGTGCTCTGGGCGTAACTGTGGTCCCACACGGCTTCTACACATTTGGAGCACCTCTCGAAATGTTATTCTAAGTACCCTACGGAGCTCATCCAGAGCTAGGGTGCAACCCAGGGTGGCTTCTCTATTAATTTGCTAGGGCTGTCATAACAAAGTACCACTCCAGGCTGGGCCCTTAAACAGAAATGTATCTCACAGTTTAGGAGGGTAGAAGGTAGAGCTCAAGGTGTGGGCAGGGTGGTTTCGTTCTGAGGTCTGTGAGGGAGATTGTGTCCCCTGCCTCTCCCCCTGGCTTCTGGGGGTTTGCTGGCCATCTTAGGTGTTTCCTGGTTTGTAGATGCACTCATCTTCTCATGACCTTCTCCTTGTGGGAGCCTGTGCCCAAGTGTCCCCTTTTTATAAGGTCACTAGTCGTAAAGAATTACCCCGAAGACCCCATTCATCTTAATCACACGTGCAATGACCCTATTCCCAAATAAGATCAGGTTCTCAGGTACTTGGGGTTAGGACTTCAATATTTGAACTTTAGGTGACACAATTCAACCCATAATGGGTTCCAAACATTGGAAGCGCTCCCTGTAATTTTCTTAATCCCCTCCCAGAAGTTGGGCCTGGCTTAGGGCAGATAGGCTGGTGAAAATCCCTTTGGCCACCCCCCCATCTTGGGGTCCCACTATATATATATATATATATATATATATATATATGTATATACACATATATATTTATATTTTATATTTTAAAGAGACAGAGTGTAAGTAGGGGAGAAGCAGAGAGAGGGAGACACAGAATCTGAAGCAGGCTCCAGGCTCCAAGCTGTCAGCCCAGAACCCGACATGGGGCTCGAACTCATGAGCCATGAGATCATGACCTGAGCTAAAGTCGGACGCTTAACCAACTGGTTAAGGTGCCCCTTCCCCGGATATTTTTAGTTCCTCTATGAGAAGGAAGACAGTCCAGGCAGAGCAGGAGGCCCAGGGAGAGCACCCCAGGACCACACGTGGTACTGACTGGTGGTTGGCTGTAGAAGGCTGCCTGCACAAATGTTTCTAACTCTCCCTCTGGTGTTCTTGGGGTGCATCCAGGCCCTACATGAGACCATGGCTGAGCTCAGCATCTTCCCCCAAATTCTCTGGTTGCTGGATATGCCCGCAGAATGTTTTTCTATTATTATTATTATTATTATTATTATTAGAGAGCGAGAGAGCAATGCACATGAGCAGGGGAGGGGGAGACAGAGAGAGAGAAAGAGAGAGACTCCCAAGCGGGCTCTATGCCTGCCATGTGAGATGGTGACCAGAGCCAAAATCAACAGTCACAGTCACTCAACCGACTGAACCGTCCAGGCGCCCCTGCCTGCAGAAGATTTTTCGAAGTCCCCCTCTACATATCTGTCCTTTTGCCAGTGCCTTAATGTATTGACTACTGGAGCTTTACGTTTTATTTTTTTTTTTAATTTTTTTTTTTTTCAACGTTTTTAATTTATTTTTGGGACAGAGAGAGACAG
>NC_064816.1:8256784-8278473 GCF_023721935.1 Panthera uncia | reverse complement strand
TTATTTTTGGGACAGAGAGAGACAGAGCATGAACGGGGGAGGGGCAGTGGAGCTTTACGTTTTAAAATCAGGGAGTGTGACACCCCCAACTTTTTTCTTTTTAAAGATTGTTTTGTCTATTTGGGGTACCTAGAGATTCCATGTGAATTCTATCTTATTTATTTTTTAAAAATAGGCTTCATGCCCAGTGTGGAGCCCAGTGCAGGACTTGAACTCATGACCCTGAGATCAAGATCTGAACTGAGATCAAGAGTCTGACACTTAACCAACTGAACCACCCAGGCGCCCCTCCATGTGAATTTTAGAATGGATCTTTTTTTTTTTTTTTCCCATTTCGGCAAAAAACACTGCTGGGATTGCACTCAGTCTGTAGATTAACTTGGGGGGTGTCAACACCTTAACTCTCCCAATCCATGAACACAGGATGTCTTTCCATTTATTGTGATCTTTTTCACTTTCTTTCGGCAACATTGGTAGTTTTTAATGTATGAATCTTGTCTCCTTGATTAAGTTTATTCCTAAGTACGATAAAATCTTGGATGGCGAGTAACTTGTTCGACGAGTGTTCTGCAAGATGAGCAGACGTTTCTCATATATTTTAACTTGATACACGAGCGGTGTCTTGCAATACTAGTAACACATGATGCCGAAAGTCACAGGATCATAAGTGAGCCAATAGTTCTTGAATTTTGCTTTGATGTACAAGTGCTTTGGATTACAAGCGTGTTTCCAGAACGAATTGTGCTCAAACCAATGTTTTACTGTATTTTATTCTTTTTCATGCTTGTAAATGAAATTGTTTTCTTAAACTTTCCTTTTTGAATCGTTCATCGTTAGTGTACAGAAACACAACTGAGTTTTGCTTGCTTTGGATCCTGCAAATTTGCTGGATTATTTTTTTGTATGTGGAATCTTTAGGGTTTCTCACATGTAAGATCGTACCCTTTTTTTTTTTTTTTAAATCATGTTAACTGTCTTTGCTGCATTGAGATGCTCATGTTTTTTCCCCTTCATTCTTCTAATGTGGTATATTACACTGATTCTCTGATGTTGAGCCATCCTTGCATTCACGTTTAAGTGCACTCATGACCCACTTGGTCATGGTGTATAATACTTTTAATGTGATGAATTTGGTTTGCTAATTTTTCTTTAGTATTTTTGCACCAACATTCATCAGGGATATTGGCCTGTAGTTTTCTTTTCTTGTCTTTGTCTGGCTTTGAATTCACCAGTGAAGCCATCTGGTCCTGGCCCTTTCTTTGTTGGAAGGTTTTTGACTAACGATTCAGTTTCAGTACTAGTTATTAAGTCTATTTAGATTTTCCATTTTTTCATGATTCAGTTTGGGTATATTGTGTGCTTCTAGGAACTTGTCCATTTCATCTAGGTTATCCAGTTTATTTGTGTACAACTATTCACAATTTTCTCTAATAATCCTTTTTATCTGCAAAGTTGGTGGTGATGTCACTTTTTATTTATTGTAGTAATTTGCATCTTCTTTTTCTCTTAGCCAACTGAGCGAAATGCTCATTTTTTTTATTTTTTCAAAGAACCGCCTTTTGTGTCATTGATTTCTATTCTTTATTTCTCTATGGCCTATTGCTTTTCTGTTCTTTATTTTTTAAAAATCTTCGGGATGCCTGGGTGGCTCAGTCGGTTGGGTCAGACCTCGGGTCATGATCTCACTGTTTGTGGGTTCGAGCCCCACATCGGGCTCTGTGCTGGCAGCTTAGAGCCTGGAGCCTGCTTCAGATTCTGTGTCTTCCTCTCTCTCTCTCTCTGCCCCTCCCCTGCTCTTTCTCTCTCTCTCAAAAATAAATAAACATTAAAAAAAATTTTTTTTAAATCTCTTTGGGGCCCTTGGGTGGCTCAGTTGGTTGAGTTTGGGACGGAGCTCTGCGTCGGGCTCTGTGCTGAGTATGGAGCCTGCTTAAGATTCTCTCTCTCCCCCTTTGCCCCTCCCCTGCTCACGCTCCCTCTCTCTCAAAAAAAAATCTCCTTGTCTAGTTAAGTCTGACATTTGTTCCTCTAGGGACAGTTTCTGTCAATTTCTCTGAGTGGGCTGTGTTTTTCTGTTTTTTTTTGTATGCCCTATGAATTTTTGTTAAATGTTGGGTATTTGAGCACCTTCATATGGGAACTATGGAAATCAGAGTCTTTCCCTTCTCTAGAGTTCGCAGGTTTTTTTTCTTTTAATTGTAAAAAGATGTAGTAGTTTTGAGACTCTTCTAAACTGTTTTGGCAAACCCTATTCCTTGTGTGATCACTGAAGTCTCTGTTCCTTTAGCTTGTGTCTAGCATGCTCATACATACATATAATTTTTATTTATTAAGCGATCTCTCCCCACAACATGGGGCTTGAACCCACAACCCCAAGATCAAGAGTTGCACGCTTTACCGACTGAGCCAGCTGGGTGCCCCTAGCTTATGTTGTGACAAAGATTCTTTTTTTTTTTTTTTTTAAGTTTTATTTATTAATTTGAGAGAGAGAGAGAGAGAGAGAGAGCATGAGCAGGGGAGGGGCAGAAAGAGAGAGAGAATCCCAGGCACTGACAGCCTGGAGCCTGACATGAGGCTCAAACTCAGGAACCGCAAGATCACGACCCAAGCTCAAATCAAGAGTCAGAGGCTCAACCGACTGAGCCAGCCAGGTGCCCCGGACAGAGATCCTTGAATATCAGGAGTCCCTCCAAGTCTGCAGACCGGCTCTGCTCTGTCACTCTTTCAACACTTGGCTAGACTTGTCCTAAACCTGAGGTAAAAGCTTAATGTCTTCTTAGCCTTTTTTTCTGAGTATGTACCTCACCTGGGCATGAACGTGGCTTTCAAACTCCCCTGTACAGAGCTGCTTTTCAATGTCCTAACTTCCCAAAGAGTTTGATCCCATCTTCTCCTCGGACCTCAGATGGTACATTCTCTTGCACCAGGCATCTGCAGGTCTGTCTGTATTCACCTTGTAGCTTTTATAAGCCATCGGTTCACTTGGTCCACCTGAGTTTCTAGTTAGGTGAAAAAGACAAGTACTGGGGCGCCTGGGTGGCTCAGTCGGTTAAGCATCTGACTTTAGCTCAGGTCACCATCTCGCGGTTTGTGAGTGCAAGCCCCGCGTCGGGCTCTGTGTTGACAGCTCAGAGCCCGGAGCCTGCTTCAGGTTCTGTGTCTCCCTCTCTCTCTGCCCCTCCCCTGTTCGCACTCTCTCTCTCTCTCAAGAATAAATAAACATAAAGAAAGAAAAGAAAGAAAGAAAGAAAGAAAGAGAGAAAGAAAGAGAGAGAAAGAAAAGAAAAGAAAGAAAGAAAGAAAGAGAAAGAAAGAAAGAAAGAAAGAAAGAGACAAGTACCTTGTGTCAATCCTTCAAGATCCTCCAGAAAGGTTAGAACAGACCCACAATAATTTGCAAATAAGGTCTTCTCTGCTCCCTTGGGTTCAACGGAGGAGCTGGGAACCAAGCTGCCACGGCTTCAAGACCAAGGCCACCGATGTGCTGGGGAGAGAGTCAGGAAGGGGTAAGTGAAAAGGCACAACACTTTCCCCCCATTTGAACGTGGCTTTTTCTTGAGTAGGTATTCATTTGGTTGCTGTAAACCTCGACTTTCCAGAGCTCTGCTGGAACTCTGGTTCACTTCCTGCTTCCTCCCTGCCAATGTTTCTGTGGGGGAGCAAGAACTTGGAGCTTCCCAGCCACCATGTTGCTGACACTGCTCGAATAGTTTGCTGCTCCCTCTTTGTCCCGGGTCTGACTCACAGAGACAGACAATGCACCGAGCGATTACATCTCTTGTAAATCAAGTTTAACTGTGTGTTTACATAATAGTCATGGGCTGCTTGAGTGGAACAATGGCAGAACCGAGGAGCTTCGACAGGGATCAGAGACTGCCCAGATGAACGGGTCTGGGACCTGGCCCTTTGGCAGAAAGTTTACCTGATTTACAACACCCGGCACAGGAAAGATGCTTCAAAATTAGAACTGCCTTGAGACCACAATCTCTGAGCCAACTGGCAAGGGTCTGAAGTCAGTCTTTTATCTTTTACTAGCTTTTGTGACCACTGGAAGCTTGCTAAAATGTACCGCAACCCCTTGCTTTTTTAAAAGACAGGAAACAGAATTACTTTACAGAATTTGCTCAAGTTTTACCGTATTAATCTGTGGGTGCTCGTTTCCACAAAACGATGGAAATGGTGCCTGAGAGGCCTTGGTGTTGCTAGTTGCTGGCCTGCTGTGACAAGGCTATACTGTTCTGCTGTTGAGCATAAACTATCTTACAACCCAAATCCCACAGGTTCACTCTCTGTGATGGAACAAGACCAACACGAGGCCGCTGTCATGTCTGTAACTGAATTACACAAGAAAACTGCCCCAGCCACAACAATGACCACATGTATCACTATTCTGACACAGACGATTAACTATTGTTGTGTTTTTTTTTTTTTTTTAATTTTAACGTTTATTTTATGTTTGAGAGAGAGAAGAGACAGAGTGCGAGGAGGGGAGGGGCAGAGAGAGAGGGAGACGCAGAATCCGAAGGAGGCTCCAGGCTCTGAGCTGTCAGCACAGAGCCCAACACGGGGCTCGAACCCACAAGCCGTGGGATCATGACCTGAGCCAAAGTCGGACACCCAACCGACTGAGCCACCCAGGCGCCCTGACCTATTGCTTCTTTTAACCCCATTCCATTTGTTCTTTCTAGATCTACTGATTAAGATACCCAATCACAGAATTACATTGACTTTTTTTTTTTTAATTTTTTTTTTTAACGTTTATTTTTGAGACAGAGAGACACAGAGCATGAACGGGGGAGGGGCAGAGAGAGAGGGAGACACAGAATCGGAAGCGGGCTCCAGGCTCTGAGCCATCAGCCCAGAGCCCGACGCGGGGCTCGAACTCACGGACCGCGAGATCGTGACCTGAGTTGAAGTCGGACGCTTAACCGACTGAGCCACCCAGGCGCCCCTTACACTGACTTTCTGATATCATTAATCAAAGTTCCAATTCTTGGAATTCCCTCCCCCTCCGCCAACCAACTAATGTAAGCCCAAATCAGAGATAGTAAGTCCATCCATCCTACCAGCCTCTACTGAGACGCATCACGGTTCCTCATGGTGTATGGTCTCCACCATTACAACGTATCAGCAACTCAACTATGTTCTACTGTAACTGTGTTCCTGGTAATCTTTGGCTGCATGGCATTGATGAAAGCAGGACCTAAGTTCCTACTAAACTAATGTCATTTTCATGGGAAAAGATGTTAACTATATGGAAATGAAAGAATTTAACCTTAAAAAATTGCTTTGGGGGTGCCTGGGTGGCTCAGTCGGTTGTGTGCGACTTCAGCTCAGGTCATGATCCCACGGTTCATGGGTTCGAGCCCTGCATCGGGCTCGGTGCTGACAGCTCAGAGACTGGAGCCTTCTTCAGATTCTCTGTCTCCCTCTCTCTCTGCCCCTCCCCTGCTTGTGCTCTCTCTCTCTCAAAAATAAATAAACATAAAAAAAAATTCTTTTAAAAAAATTGCTTTGGATCCTAGAAGAAATCAAATAGTTCAAACCACAAAAAAGGAATTAATCAATGATGTAATAAAAATACTGAAAAAAGCATCTTGAAGTAAGTGATTATGAAAATAGAATATCAAAATTTATGGAACGCACACAAAAACTTTAGGGTCAAATTCATACTTTTAAATACATTAGAAAGGAAGGAAGACCTAAAATCAACAATCTAAATTTCAACTTCACTAAACCTTAAGGAAAAGAGTATCAAAAGTAACACTGAAAATAACAGAAATCAATGAAGTAGAGAAAACCAATAAAAAAAAATCCACAAAACCAAAATTTATTCTCTGACAGGATAAATAAAATTGTAAAAATCAAAGCAGCACTAACCAAGAAATAAAGAAGACACGAATTACAAAAATAGAAAACCAAGGAAACAAATATACATGCTCCAAAAAAACAAAAACAAAAAACCCCCAAACTCCGCCCCTCACCCACCCAAATCTACAAACATACCTGAGATTTTTTTTTTTTTTTTTTTTTTTTTTTTTAAGCTATAAAGGAATCCGGGCACCTGGGTGGCTCAGTTGGTTAAGCGTCTGACTTCAGCTCAGGTCATGATCTCACGGTCCTTGAGTTCGAGCCCCGTGTCAGGCTCTGTGCTGACAGCTCAGAGCCTGGAGCCTGTTTCAGATTCTGCGTCTCCCTCTCTCTCTGCCCTCCCCCACTCACGCTCTATCAAAAAATGAATAAACGTTAAAAAAAATTTAAAGCTATAAAGGAATCATGTAAACCTCTTTACGACAACAGATTGGATAATTTATTTGAAATGGACAATTCCTAGCAACATTCACACCTACTAAATCAACTCAAGAAGAAACACTGAAAATCTGAACAGGACTCTATTAAGCTAAGAAGTTCAACTAGTAGTTAAAACATCTTCACACAAAGAAAAGCTGTGGTCCAGATAGCTTTACAGCTGGAATTCTAACATACTTTTTTTTCTTAAATTTTAAAATGTGTATTTATTTTTGAGAGAGAGATCACACGCACAAGCGGGGGAGGGGCAGAGGGAGACAGAATCGGAAACAGGCTCCAGGCTCTGAGCTGTCAGCACAGAGCCCACGCGGGGCTCGAACTCACAAACTGTGAGATCACGACCTGAGCCGGGAGGTTTAACCCACTGAGCCACCCAGGCGTCCAGTTCGAACATACTTTAAAGAAGAAATAATACCAGTACCAAACTGATGAAACAGGAGGAACTACATTAGAAATAATTTTATCAAATCTAGACAAAGATATCACAAGAAAAAAAAACGGCAGGAACTCTTTCACACTGTATACTTGTGTCAAATCGCCATGAATATTAATTAATTAATTTAGACAGCGCATGAGCACAAGTCGGGGAGAGGAACAGGCAGAGAGAGAGAGAGAGAGAGAGAGAGAGAGAGACTCTTAAGCCGGCTGCACATTTCAACATGGAGCCCAACACGGGCTCGATTCTATGACCCCTGAGATCATGATCTGAAATCAAGTTGGATGCTCAACTAGCTGAGCCACCCATCACCACGATGTATGTTTTAAATATCTTATAATTTTATTTGTCAATTATACCACAGTAAAGGCTGGAGGGGGAAAACACTGATACACAAGCAGGTTTGGGCAGACTGAAAAAAAGGGGGGTGGGTGGGAAACAATTAGATTAATGACCTTCGCAAACATAAAATCTCTTAACATACTGAGAAATGAAATGTGGCAATACATATAAAGGTTTATACAGTATAGCTAAGTGAAGCTTTTCCAAGAAGGCAAGTGTGGATTTAACATCTGAAAACCAACGTAAGGTATTAAAAGACTAAAGAGAAAGTATATAATAATCCCCAGAGGAAAAGAAAATGAGAAAAATCCAACATCCATTCACTCTACAGCTTCTCCTCAAATGATATCTAGAAGGAAATTTCAGGGGCACCTGGGTGGCTCAGTTGGTTAGGTGTCTGACTTTGGGTCCGGTCAGGATCTCGCGGTTTGTGAGTTCGAGCCCCGTGTGGGGCTCTGTGCTGACAGCTCAGAGGCTGGAGCCTGCCTGGGATTTTGTGTCTCCCTCTCTCTCTGCCCCTCCCCTGATCGCTCTCTTTCTCTCTCAAAAAACAAAACAAAACAGAACATTGGAAGGAAACGTCAATCTGATGAAACATGAAAAACCTACAGGTAGCATCGTACTTAGGGGTGTAAGACTGAATGCATTCCTCCTCCGACTGGAAACAAAACAAGTACTCTCTCCCACGACTTCTATTCAAAACTGTCCTGGAACACCAAGCTAATGCAAGGCAAGGAGGGAACTTAAAGGAACAAAGGCTAGAAAGAAGCAAAACTCTTTATTTGCAGATGACACAATCTTGTCTGTAAAAATAACCATCGAAACAGGGCACCTGGGTGGCTCAGTCGGTTGAGCGTCCGACTTCAGCTCAGGTCACGATCTCGCGGTCCGTGAGTTCGAGCCCCGCGTCGGGCTCTGGGCTGATGGCTCAGAGCCTGGAGCCTGCTTCCGATTCTGTGTCTCCCTCTCTCTCTGTCCTTCCCCCATTCATGCTCTGTCTCTCTCTGTCTCAAAAATAAATAAACGTTAAAATGTATTGCTAACTACTAGTAATGAAAAATCCAGAACTGAAATTAAGAATGTTCCAGTCACCACAGCATCCAAAGAAAAAAATACTATTCTGCAATGACAGCATATTCTGCAATGACTAAGCTCTGTGGGATCCTCTCCCCAGCAAAACAAATATAAATGATGAGCCGCTTTAAAAACCCAATCCTTTTAAGGCTCTGGGAAAGTGTCATGAGGGTGTATAACAAAGAAACATTCAATAAAACCTCAGAGTGAGCACGGCTTGGCTCCTGGAGCCTGCTTCAGATTCTGTGTCTCCCTCTCCCTCTGCCCTGTCTCTCCCTCCACTCTGTCTCTCTCTCTTTCAAAAATAAACATTAGGGGCATCTTGGTGGCTCAGCTAGTTAAATGTCTGACTTTGGCTCAGGTCATGATCTCACGGTTCGTGAGTTCGAGCCCCGTGTTGGGCTCTGTGCTGACAGCTCAGAGCCTGGAGCCTGCTTCGGATTCTGTGTCTCCCTCTCTCTAAAATAAACATTAAAAAAATTTAAAAAACGTTAAAAATCTATACATATATATGAAACAAGTAGGCCAGCTAGTTTACCAGAGAACCAGGGGAAGAGCGAGATAGGAAAGCCCTCTTAGGATTAGAGCAAACCTCAAACCCTGGCCTCGAAAACTACCTCTACAAGGGGGGCAGGAGTGAAATTGGATCAGACTCTGGAGCAATTCATGTCTCAGTGTCAAAAACAATAAAGCAGCCAGCCTGCCGTAACGTGTGATCAGGGAAAGACTCAGTGAGATCCCTGCCCAAACCAGCCATCCCATTGTGACTGGAAGCAACAAGCTCTTGTGACAAGAGGAACGTCAGAGGCTCATATGTGGAAAAAAACAGATGTCACCAAAATGTCAGCTAATCACCGACCACATAAACACGCAAACAACAAGCAGCTCCGAAAAGTCTATAATCTAGAATGTCCAATTTTTTTTTTAAATGTTTATTTATTTTTGAGACAGAGACAGAGCATGAACGGGGGAGGGTCAGAGGGAGAGGGAGACACAGAATCCGAAGCAGACTCCAGGCTCTGAGCTGTCAGCACAGAGCCCGACGTGGGGCTCGAACTCACGGAGTGTGAGATCATGACCTGAGCCGAAGTCGGACGCTTAACCGACTGAGCCACCCGGGCGCCCCTAGAATGTCCAATTTTCAACTGAAAACGTAGAATACGTGCAAAAAACCGGAAAGGATGGACTTACAGACAGAAAAAAAGGCGGACAGCAGAAACTGCCTGTGAGAGGGTCTAGACAGATGATAGATTTAACAAAGACTTTGGGGCACCCATTATAAATATGCTCAAAGATCTAAGGGAAACCATATTTAAAGGAGTAAGGGAGGGTATGATGATGACATCACATTAAAGAATATCAACAGTGAGAAGTTACAGATGAATAAAGATTATGCAATCTAAAGAGCAGAGGAGAATGAAGAAAACTGAATAGAGCTGCGGGAAAATGTGGAATACTGAGTGCACAAATATGCATAATGGGACCACCAGACAGAGAAAGGAGGATATTCCACTATTATTGCTGCAAACAAATTCTCTGACCCTTTCTCTTCTTCCACTCTTTTCTGGGACTCCCATATTGTGCATATTGGTTGGTTTAATGGTATCCCTTAAGTTCCTTGGCTTAGTTTACTTTCCTTTATTCTTTTTTTCTTTGCTCCCCAGACTCGAATTTCAAACGACCTGTTTTCAACTTTGCAGATTGTTTCTGCTGCTTGTTCAAGTTTGCTTTTGACCCCTCTGGTGGATTCTTTCAACTCAGTTCTTGTAGATTTCAGCTCCAGAATTTTATCTTTTCTTAAAGGTTTATTTATTTTTTAATGTTTACTTTTAAGAGACAGAGTACAAGCAGGGGAGTGGCAGAGGTGGGGGGGGGGGGGCGGGGGGTCAGAGGATCTGAAGCAGGCTCTGGGAGCTGTGCTGATAGCAGCGAGCCCGAGGTGGGGCTCAAACTCACAAACTGTGAGATCGTGACCTGAGCTGAAGTCGGATGCTTAAATGACTGAGCCACCCAAGCGCCCCAAGGCTTATTTTTGAGAGAGTGTGAGCAGGGGACAAAGAGAGGGGGGACAAAGCATCCGAAGCAGGCTGCGTGCTGACAGCAGTGAGCCCGATGCGGGACTCTAACTGAGGTGAAGTTGGATGCTCAACCGACAGAGTCCCCCAGGTGCCCTGGGCTCCAGATTTTCAAAAATGATTTCTCTTTGATAGTCTCAATTTCTTCATCCATTGTTCTTTGGACTTTATTTTCCTTTTAAGCTCTTTAGGCGTATTATTTTAAATTCTTTGTCTACTAAAGTCTGAGGCCTGTGTTTGGTTAGGCTTGGTTTCTGGAGATTGAGGGTTTGATTTTAGTGGGCCAGGTTTCCAAGTTTCTTTGTATGCCTCATCGTCCTTTGTGGAAACTTGGGCATTTGATAAAACACCCACATCACCTCTGTGCAGACTGGCTCCATGCAAAGAAAAGACTGCCTCTTCAGCCCAGCATGAAGGCCTTTTCTGGGCAAGGGTCTTCCCTCGGTCTGTGGGTGTGCTTTGTTCTCAATTCCCCTGTAAAAATATCTGCTTTTAATTGTATTAATTTCTGTAAGAGTTTCACAAGTCCAAATCCTAGACCATTTGAGCACCTCCGCATTGACTCCACCGTTTTTTTTTAGAAGATTTTATTTTTTTTATTTTATTTTATTTTATTTTATTTTTTTTTAAAATTTTTTTTCAACGTTTTTTTATTTATTTTTGGGACAGAGAGAGACAGAGCATGAACGGGGGAGGGGCAGAGAGAGAGGGAGACACAGAATCGGAAACAGGCTCCAGGCTCCGAGCCATCGGCCCAGAGCCTGACGCGGGGCTCGAACTCACAGACCGCGAGATCGTGACCTGGCTGAAGTCAGACGCTTAACCGACTGCGCCACCCAGGCGCCCCAGATTTTATTTTTTTTTAAAGTAATCTCTACACCTAACGTGAGGCTCGAGCTCACAACCCCGAGACCAAGAGTCGCGCGCTCCGCTGACTGAGCCAGCCAGGCGCCCCAACATAATCCCGTGTCGTATGTGGTTTGTGGTCACCTTTATCACTGCAATTCATTCCACCTCTCTCTCTTTGACCACAGATGTCACCCTGGCAGTCTTTGGCAAGAAGGCACTGACAAAACCATGATGCGAATTTTTGGCATCAATAACGGAGGACGAGAAATTTAATTACAAAAATTATGACTACAGAATAAAAAACAAGATTGGAGGAAAAAATATCTGAACTCGTCTGCACACGATGACCCTCGGAATGCATAAGGCTGACAAAATTACAGGTTGGCTTGAAAAGCCACGATTGCAATGGGACGTTTTAATATATCCTATCAGGAAATGGAGAAGATAACATTTGCTAATATCCAACAGTTAATAAAGAATTTTAAGGACCATGGACAGAAACAGTGGTTTGAGCTTTAGAAAATGTTTTAAATCACATAAAAACATAATTGAAAATACACCGAAGACTTATGTTCAGATGTGAGTAATCAGAAACACCCACAATCTGCCTGGTAAGGAGAAGGTGCTTATTTTCACACGAAAAGGCTTATTTTCACAGAAGTCACTGTACAATGCGGTAGAGGAATAAGTTGCCATGGGGTTCCTCTTGGCTGCATGTTGTAGCTGTACTGGTGTAATCAGAAACACACAGTAATTAGGAGTATTAACACAACAAGGGGCTTACTACACAAATTAGACCCTATGCAAATACAATCCAGAGAAGAGGGAAGTCAGCGCTTTAAAGAACATTCTCCACCATGACGGTCTGGTGGACACCTGATGGCTTGCGGGAAGATCCAAGTGGCATCAACCTTTGCCAGGTCGTAGGCCTCGTGGCGGCATCTGTGGAAAGCTACAGCTCTGAGAAAAGGGAAGTCAAGTAGCTGGCGGTGGTACTGAAGATACTCTTGACGGGCAGGGCAAAGAATCAGCAAAATGGGCTGGAAGCTGTAGGCAAAATTCCCATGGTATCGATCACTGTCTGTACCGTGATTCCAAAAACTAAGGCCTTCTTCCTTTTTGCCTTCCGACTCTCATGCAAGTGAGGCTACCGGTGAATTCTAACATGAAACTATAAAGAGAGCAGATTCTAGAAAATTAGGTCGCAACATTACCCATGTTGACCTAACGCATTCCAGGAGTGCTATCTCCAATGCTACATTTTTTTTTTTTTTTTGGTCTCTTAAAGTATAATCTCCAAATCACAGTCGGAAGAAATGACAGAGTCAAGGGAAAAGATGTAAACAGCAATTCCAATGAGATTATACCCTATGATAAACTCTGCATACTTACAAATTGATGCCTACAATTTATTAACCAGGAAAGAAAAGACTCTTTGGATTCAAAAAAAACAAAACAGAAACCATTTCACATATGAAAGGAGGAATATTTATAATAGACAAGGAATATCCAGTACCTGTGACAGGAGGTCAATAAGAAAATCCCAACAAATACCCAAATGTCATTATACCATGGCCCCTTCACGTTCAGAACAGTTAAAAAATTATATAAAAATTAATACTTACATATTACAAATACACCGTAACTCACCCATAGATCCAATAGACTTGAAAAGGGAAAGACAAAACTTTTACAAACTGATTTAAGGAAAAAGACTACCTACTAAGCTTCCGTACTATTGCTTAAACAATGCTCACAGAATTGTCTCAACTCAACGTTCAGCTGAAAAGCAACAACCAGAAGCTACAGTTCAGAGACTGAGTTTCAGAACAAAATTCATTATCTTCAACTTCTGAAGCATGTCTTTCATGTTGTGAATTCTCTGGAGGTACTGTATTTGGATTTGCATCAGACTTTCCCACATTTCTTACATTTACGTCATTTTTCTCCAGTGGTGTTTTTACGTGACTCTGTGTTTGTTAAGACTGAACGCTTTCCTGTACTTTTCAGTTACAATTTACCTATCTTGTGTGCATTCTCATCACATGTTTATGTAAGGATGTGGGCCAATTGAAGGCTTTCCCACAGTGCTTACATTCAAGAAGTTTCTCTCCAGTGTGAATTCTTTCATGGCTTCTAAACGAACTGGGTCGACTGAAGGCTTTCCCACATTCTTTACATTTATAAGGTTTCTCTCCAGTGTGCACTCTCATGTGTCCTCGAAAGGTCGTACGATAAATGAAGGCTTTCCCGCATTCCTTACATTCATAGGGTTTCTCTCCCGTGTGAGTTCTTTCATGTACCTGAACATAACTTGAACAACTGAAGGCTTTACCGCATATTTTACATTCATAGGGTTTCTCTCCCGTGTGAGTTCTTTCGTGTATCCGGAAGGAGCTGGGGCAGTTGAAGGCTTTCCCACATTCCTTACATTTATAAGGTCCGTCTCCAGTGTGTGTCATCATATGTCTGCGAAAACTGGTGAGGGAAACGAAGGCCTTCCCACATTCCTCACATTTATAGGGTTTCTCGCCAGTGTGAGTTCTCCCGTGTATTTGCAAACCTAGAGGAGAGCTGAAGGTCTTCCCACACTGTTTACACTCGTAGGGCTTCTCCGCGGTGTGAGTCCTTTCGTGCCTTCGGAAGGACGTGGGACAACTGAGGGCTTTCCCGCACAGCTTACATATATAGGGCTTCTCTCCAGTGTGAGTTCTCACATGCACTTGAAACGTGGTGAGCCAATGGAAGGCTTTTCCGCATTCTTTGCACTGATAGGGTTTCTCTCCAGTGTGAGTTCTTTCGTGTGTTCGGAAGGAACTGGAACAACTAAAGGCTCTACCACACTGCTTACATTCGTAGGGTTTCTCTCCGGTGTGAGATCTTTCATGTATCCGATACGAGCTGGGACAGCTGAATGCCTTCCCGCACTCCTTACATTTATAAGGTCCGACTCCAGTGTGTGTGATCATGTGTCTTTGAAAGCTCCCGAGAGAAATGAAGGCTTTCCCGCATTCCTTACAGTCATAGGGTTTCTCTCCGGTGTGAGTTCTCTCATGTTTTCGAAGAGAGCTGGGACAACTGAAGGCTTTACTACACTTTTTACATTCGTAAGGTTTCTCTCCCGTGTGAGTCCTCTCGTGACTTCGAAAGGAGCTGGGACAGCTGAGGGCCTTCCCGCACTGCTTGCACTGATAGGGCTGCTCCCCCGTGTGCGTCCTTTCATGCGTCTGAAAGGTCTGATGATATCGAAAGGCCTTTCCACACTGTTTACACTGATAGGGTTTCTCTCCGGTGTGAGTCCTTTCGTGTTTTCGAACAGACTGGCGATATCGAAAGGATTTCCCACATTCCTTACATTTGTAAGATTTCTCCACGCTGTGGTTTCTTTCATGTTTTTGAAAAGGCTGGAGATAACTGAAAGCTTTTCCGCACTCTTTACATTTATAAGGCTTTCTTCCATACTCCTGATACTTGTATGGCTTTGGCGAAGTGTGAGATCTCTTATGCCTATTAAGGGACGAATGGCGCATAAAGACTTTTCCACACGCGCTGCACTCCCACGGTTTTACCTCGGGAGAAGTTTTCTTGTTCAGATTAAGATGCGGAATAAGGCTGAAGTTTCCTCCGCACGGACCACCTTCTTTACTCTGATGGAGCCTCTCTACCATAGGACTCCTGAAAAAAAAAAAAAATCCAGAAGTGTATTATTGATTTGTGACTTCCTACCTATTAGTAAGTACTAGGATTACATTGTTACAATTCATAGGAAAAGGGTAGGTTTTTCTGTCTTGTCTGAACTGTTTGAAATATTCTGCTCGACCAAAACTCTTACATGAAGGTAGTGAGAGTCATATATGGAGTTTCTGAATACTATTTACAAACGAACTCTTTTGCAAACACTGAACAGCTGTCACATTTAAGAAAACACTTTGGTGAAAATTTTCTAGGAAAACCTACATCTGAAGCTGGGCTGTCTTGTGTCTGCTTGCTTTTAAGTTTTTTTTTTTTAACGTTTATTTTTGAGAGAGATAGAGAGAGAGTGCGAGCAGGGGAGGCACAGAAAGAGAGGCAGACACAGAATCAAGAGCAGGCTCCAGGCTCTAGGCTAATAGCACAGAGCCTGACGTGGGGCTCAAACCCACGAACCACGAGATCATGACCTGAGCTGAAGTCGGATGCTTAACCAACTGAGCCACCCAGGCGCCCCATGTCTGCTTGCTTTTCAATTCTTGCAACATACAAAGATTCCTCTGGATGCTCCTTTCCACCGTGAGTGCAAGTTACCTTAGATTTCTTCCCTGGTTTCTGTACTGATCATCAATGTTATGGTCTTTCCATTTTTTCCCTACAATGCAAACCCAGAAAAAAAAACCAATAAATTATAGAAGAATTATCACAGGTCCATGATGAGCTCTGCCCATGCCTGATTTGCCAAAGTACTCCTTTGCCCCATTCCAAACCAAAGAGCACTGATGGGCAAGAAACACGCGTCCTCTAACTGACGAGGGGAAAGTGAGCGGTCATCCTTACCTACTGAGGCCAGGTTCCTCAAGGTTTCCCGCATCACATCTCTGTAGAGTTTCTTCTGTGAAGGATCCAACAGAGCCCATTCCTCCAGGGTGAAGTTTACAGCCACATCCTCAAAGGCCACTGCGTCCTAAAACATCCCACATACGTGTGGAGGAGGATGGATGAGACAGCACTAGGAATCTATAGTCAATTCATAAGAAGTTCACATGATTCTGTGATCTCAAAATACTCTATGACTTGGTCATCAGAATTCCCACTCTCTCTACACAATCATCTCCTCATAAATTTGGTAGTGTCATGAATACATGGAAATTAGCTCTACTTTGGGGGCGCCTGAGTCGGTGAAGCGTCGACTCTTGATTTCGGCTCAGGTCAGGATCTCGCGGTTCCTGAGATCGAGCACCGCGTCAGCGCACAGCCTGCTTGCTCCCTTGCTCGTGGGCTCATGCTCCTCTCTCAAAATAAATAGATACAACTTTTTTAAAAAGAATTATTCCTACTTTTACTACGTTTACTACGTTCACTTCCAGTCTCATTGCTTTCTAATGGTAGAGTCCCAAGCACGTTGGGAAAAGAAATACTATGCAAATGAAAGAAACATTTCCATTGTAAGGCCACCAATTCCTTGTGAGAAAAAAGCTTGCCTCCTTCTTTATTACCCACCATGTCACACAGCACTCCATGAAGCAGAGGGGCACAGCCACGTCAAGTTTTAATGAATAAAAACACAGTGAAACATTGAGAGCTTTGGCTTCTTTAAAAAAATTTTTTTTTAAATATTTTTGAGAGAGAGAGAGAGAACACGTGCGGGGGAGAGGCACAGAGACAGAGGGAGACACAGAATCTGAAGCAGGCTCCAGGCTCCAAGCTGTCAGCACAGAGCCCGATGCGGGGCTTGAACCCCCGAACCGTGAGATCATGACCTGAGCCGACATCGGATGCTTAACCGACTGAGCCGCTCAGGCGCCCTGAGAGCTTTTGCTTCTATTTCCACTGCCAACCATGAAAGGCCAGAAGGCCTGTGGGAATCCAATTGGTAACTAGGACCAGCTAGCCATATTGTCCCCAAGTACTCCAGGCCATCAGGAATAGTCTGACGCAGCTGGCTGAACGAAAATATTCTGGCAGAGAAGTGTTCGTTTTCATTTGTCTATAAAAATATCTGTCAGAGATTCACTCATTCCCTCCAATCCGTCCCATTTCATGGGGCGAGGATGTCATTCAGACAGTACAGCTTACGTATGAAAAAGAAGGCATCACAACTCCGAACCCCACAAAACCTCTCTACGCAAGGGCCTCGGAGCCGCTTCTCGCCAACTTTTAAGCACGTGTATGCACACACGCTGAGATGACAGGATGCTCGGCAGAACCGTAACATCGTACCTCAGGGCCCTGCTGAGCTTGAGGAACTGGATAAACATTGCAATCTGCGAGAAAGTTCACTTGAAAGCCACAGTGGTTTGACGGTCAATGCACTCATCATTATGAAACACACAAAAGGTTCAGCAGTGTTTTTTTTTAAATAAATTTATTTACATTGAGAGAGAGCATGAGCAGGGAAGGGGCAGAGAGAGACAGGGAGAGACATAATTTCAAGTAGGCTCCACGCGGTCAGTGCAGAGTCTGATGCGGGGCTCAAACTCACGAACCATGAGATCATGACTTGAGCCGAAACCAAGAGTCAGACGCTTACCCAACTGAGCCACCCAGGAGCCCCAGCAGTGTCTTCTCCCAAAAGAACACAGAGGTTCCCTTCTCTGATTTCAGGAGGCAGTGATATTCAACCAGCTGCCCTAGAGGCTGCCCTTCCATTTCCTGTACTTCTGACCCCTCGTGTGGGGCCCAGGGGCATGCCAGCCTAGCCTCTGGGCACAGACATCCCTCAGCTACACGATTCCCCTAAATGCTGGTCTCTGAACAAGATCATTAACTCACTGAGGTCTACGTGCAGGTGATAGAGAAATGGCTCCCATTCGGTAATTTGGATGGTAGATTTCACCCATCTGGTGAAGAAAAGAGAACAGGAAATCCACACTTCTTGCGAGATCCACGGAGTAAAAGGAACTACTTGGATTGGCTCAATTACTTGGATTGGCTCCAATTACTCTGCAGCGCTGGCTCATGAAAGTGTCCTAGTACCTCGCATGGGGAAGAGCGTTAACGTTATTAGCAGGTCTGACACGGCGGATCCTTACAAATGCCTGCTCGCGGTGTCTGTCCTTCCTTCGTTGGTATCTGGGAGCCAAGATATAGGAGGGACCTCCCCAACCTGATGAGAGTGACTCAGTGTGCCCAAACTGTTTAGGCAAACATTATGACGTATCCCAAACTCTTGTGTTCGTTCTGAGA
Organism: Panthera uncia; assembly: GCF_023721935.1. Classification (NCBI taxonomy): domain Eukaryota; kingdom Metazoa; phylum Chordata; class Mammalia; order Carnivora; family Felidae; genus Panthera; species Panthera uncia. Next base: position 8,260,509 of record NC_064816.1, on the reverse strand, counting down.
GTCCAAACTTTTGTTATGCGCAGTAGAGGGTGCCTATGTGATCTAGGCACGGAGTCCCGAATGAGCTTCCCTGGAAGACAGTATTTTATGTGTGTTGTTACAACTTGTTGCTTGGGGAAGTGAGCCCATCCTATGGGTTACAGTAGGAGATAACATCTCCTTGAAGCTTGCATGTGGTTTCCTCCAAAACAAATTTATTTATATTTTTTAAGGTGTGTGTGTGTGTGTGTGTGTGTGTGTGTGTGTGTGTATTTTTAAGCCATCTCTACACCCAACAGGGGGCTTCAACTCATGACCCAGAGATCAAGAGTCACAGGCACCAGGGGCACCTGGGTGGCTCAGTCGGTTGGGTGTCCGACTTTGGCTCAGGTCATGATCTCACAGCTTGTGGGTTCGAGCCCTGCGTGGGGCTCTGTGCTGACAGCTCAGAGCCTGGAGCCTGCTTTGGATTCTGTGTCTCCCTGTCTGTCCCTCCCCTGCTCACACTTTCTCTCTTTCTCTCTCTCAAAAATAAATAAACATTAAAAATAAATTAAAAAAAAAAAAAAGCATCACAGGCTCTACTGACTGAGCCAGTGGGGCATCCCCCTCCAGGACAGATTTAACTGAACACTAAACAAGACTAATGAATGATATTTAATAGTCCTAATGGAAAAAGATGTACATTTTTCTCGAACAAAGAAGAATGAAAAAAAGTGAAAATATGGTACATGTTCTTAGAAATAACTCCACTTCTTAAGATGTTTCCTCTCCCAAAATGTATCTTTATTAAATTCCAACAATCCCCAAAACAGACTTTTTATCAGACCTCCAGACCTAAAAGGAAAAACAAATGTCCAAAAATGGTCAAGGTCTTGCAAAGAACAAAGTGGCGGCTTGCCGAATATACATCAAAGATTTTCAAATCACAGTATTCCAGACAACATAGCATTAGCAGAGAGAAAAACAGACCGAGGGAAAGGAAAAGTGTCTTCCGTGGACCAGCATTAAATATCGAAAGCTGGTCAAGGGCGGATCAGGCACTGTGGAGCACCGGCAGACATGTGAAGCCCTTTAATACATGGGGCAAAGACAAACTGTCATCTAACTGGAAAAGCGCATTATATTCCCTCCTATCCCGTGGAAAATAGCCAATTCACTGTAGACTTAAATGTGAAAGATAAAACCAAGGCACTTGTAGAAGCCATAGATAAATACTTTATTGATCCAAAAATAGGGAGAATTTTCTCAGATAAGGGAAAGAGTAACCTCTAAAACGAGACGGGGGCGCCTGGGTGGCTCATTCGGCTGAGTGTCTGACTTCGGCTCAAGTCATGATCTCACGGTCCGTGAGTTCGAGCCCCGCCTCGGGCTCTGTGCTGACAGCTCGGAGCCTGGAGCCTGCTTCAGATTCTGTGGCTCCCTCTGTCTCTGCCCCTCCCCTGCTTGTGCTCTCTCCCTCTCTCTCAAAAATAAATAAACATTAAAAAAAATTTAAAAAGGTCTAAACGAGAGACTGAACAACTCATATATAAACTAAGGAAATCAAAAAAAAACCAAGATATAAGAAAATATCTGTAATACATGCAACATTAGAGTTTAGTGTGCAGAGTAAGACGCAACATATAGTTTAAAAAATGAGAAAATAATCAAAACGTATTTAACAGAAGATGAAAGACCATATGAGAAAAAATGTCTCTCTCAAAAATAAATACTAAAAATATTTTTTAGGGGCGCCTGGGTGGCTCAGGTCATGATCTCGCGGTCCATGAGTTCAAGCCCCGCGTCGGGCTCTGTGCTGACAGCTTGGAGCCTGGAGCCTGTTTCAGATTCTGTGTCTCCCTCTCTCTGACCCTCCCCCATTCATGCTCTGTCTCTCTCTGTCTCAAAAATAAAATAAATGTTAAAAAATATATATATATTTTTTAAAGTTAAAACTAAAAGAACACTGTTTAGTGGGGGCGGGGGGGGGGGGACAGATGGTAAAGGTTTTGAAGAATAAAGAATCCAGACAGAGGTCACGTGGTGCCGGATGGAGAGGAGTCAGGTCAGGAACATTGGGAGGCTGACAACTGTTCAATGCCCACTTATAAATCTTAATGATCACAAACATGTTTATACTGTTATTACCACAAAGTCTTCTGATAAGGCATCAGGCACATTATTTTCTGAATATATTTAATGATAAAAATTTAAAGAATTAAGTTTGGAGAAGTATGTTTTTTCTTTTTTTTTTTCTTTTTTACCCTGTAAGGTGGAAATCTGAGTACTAGTTCACAGATTTTTGGCAGCAAAAACTGGTAACAAGGGTCTATTTTGAAAGAATTGGTGGGGCGCCTGGCTCAGTGGGTTAAGCGTCCGACATCAGCTCAGGTCGTGATCTCACGGTTCGTGGGTTCGAGCCCCGCGTCGGGCTCTATTGCTGACAGCCGGGAGCCTCCTTCGGATTCTGTGTCTCCTTCTCTGGGCTCCTCCCCAGCGCACGCTCTGTGCCCCTCTCTCAAAAATGAATAAACACTAAAAACAATTTAAAAAAAGAGAAAGAATTGGTTATATACTTACCTTTTACTTATTTTAATGTTTATTTTTTGAGAGAGAGACAGAGCATGAGTGGGGCAGGGGCAGAGAGAGGAGGAGACAGAATGTGAAGCAGGTTCTAGGTTCTGAGCTGTCAGCACAGAGCCCCATGTGGGGCGTGAACCCACAAACCGTGAGATCATGACCTGAGCCGAAGTTGGACATTTAACAGACTGAGCCACCCAGGTGCCCCACATAGTCACCGTTTAAAAGCAAAGGGTGTGGGGCGCCTGGGTGGCGCCGTCGGTTAAGCGTCCGACTTCAGCCAGGTCACGATCTCGCGGTCCGTGAGTTCGAGCCCCGCGTCAGGCTCTGGGCTGATGGCTCGGAGCCTGGAGCCTGTTTCCGATTCTGTGTCTCCCTCTCTCTCTGCCCCTCCCCCGTTCATGCTCTGTCTCTCTCTGTCCCAAAAATCAATAAACGTTGAAAAAAAATTTAAAAAAAATAAAAAAAATAAAAAATAAAAAAAATAAAAAAATAAAAGCAAAGGGTGACGTGTACTGGTATGGAGAGATGTGAAGGGTTTATCAATAGAATAATCAAGCAAAATGTATTCCAATAGATACACCAGTGTACCTTTTTTAATTTTTAATTTTTTTTAACGTTTATTGAGAGATAGCATGAGCAAGTGGGAGAGGGGCAGAGAGAGAGAGGGAGACGCAGAATCCGAAGCAGGCTCCAGGCTCCAAGCCGGCAGGCCAGAACCCGACATGGGGCTCGAACCCATGAGCCATGAGATCATGACCCACGCTGAAGTCGGACGCTTAACCCACTGAGCCACCCAGGGGCACCGCCCCCTTTAAGGCTTCTGACAGAAGTTTCATTATGTAGGCCCAAGTGATGAACTCAAAGCCCTTGGTGATGAACTCAAGCTCCAGCCCCTCTTCCCTCTCCAGAGCCTGGGAAGTGGAGCTGAACATTCTAAGCCTCCAATCAAGGCCTCGTGTTTCTGGTGTCCAATCCCCATGCGGAAGCCATCTGAGGCATTTCCGGGCGGGCTCCTAGAACAGAGGACTGCCCCATCGCCCTTATCACCCTTATCACTCAGGAAATTCCAAAGGCTCGCGAGATCTTGGCTAGGAACCACGGACAAAGACCAAGTATCTTCCCCGTATCTATGAGAAAGAAGAGGACAGCCCGGGGGCCCATGCTCGCGAAAGACTGAGACT
>NC_064816.1:8238907-8256774 GCF_023721935.1 Panthera uncia | reverse complement strand
GACTGAGACTAAACCCTATGACTGCACAATGCTTTCCCCTCCGCCCACACTTACCTCGGCAGCAACCGGGCTCCTGTTTACTAGTACGCGGAGAAGAGCTGCACATTTCAGCCCTTACTTGAGAAGCTTCTGGAGAACCCCACAGATGACGTGGGGGTGACAAAAGAAAGGACGCCCGAGAAGTTTTAGTTTTCTGCCACGGGTACAACAAATCATAACAGAGACTAACCCTGTGAGAAGTAAGGGAGAGGATCCACCTTCAGAAATGCCAAAATAAAAGCTGTCTCGTTAACATGTTTACAACCTACTGGAAATATATATGACCCCCCCCCCCCCCCCCCCCATAATGGAGTCCCGAATCCTTGGACACTTCACTTCCTGGTTTTTCTTCCCCGCTCTATTTTGCAGGCTCATTCTGGTGGGCTCTGAAATGAGCATGAGCCAAAGAACAAAGCGGGGACTGAAAGTCTCGGCATCACCTCAGGAAATGTACATTTGTTCCAACTAGACTACTTTAATTTTTTTTGTTGTTTTTTAATGTTTATTCATTTTTGAGAGAGAGTGGGGGTAGGGGCAGAGAGAGAGGGAGACACAGGATCTGAAGCAGGCTCCAGGCGGTCAGCGCTTAGCCCGACACGGGGCTTGAACCCACAGACCGTGAGATCATGACCTGAGCTGGAGTCAGCTGCCCAACCGCCCGAGCCATCCAGGCGCCCCAGACCACTTTTTTTTTTTTAAATCTTTATTTTGAGAGAGAGAGAGAGAGCGTGCGCACGAAAGAGAAAGTGGGGGAGGGCCAGAGAGAGAGAGAGAATCCCCAGCAGGCTCCACGCTGTCAGCGCACAGCCCGACGTGGGGGCCGATCCCACGAACCAGGAGATCATGACCCGAACTGAAATCAAGAGTCGGACGCTCAGCCGACTGAGTCACCCGGCTGTCCCCCAATCAGACTACTTTCTACCTCACATGGGCACAGGCGACGTCCGGGTAAGGCTCTCGCTTCAGCCAGTGAAGAATCAGGGGAGGGACACGCACCCTGGAGACAAACTGTCTGCTGTAACTGCCCCGAGCTTGCCTGTCCACCAAGACACCCGCTGCTGCAAGAAGGTCGAAGAAAACCTCGATCCGCTGTGCTCCGAGTCTCCACGTCCCTCCTCTGATTGGGTCAGTGGCCTTATTTCTCACAAACCCTTAGCCAGATAACCTGAAAACATCACACTAAAGGCCTCCTTTTATTTTATTTTTTTTGAAAGGCCTATTTGCCTCAGTTCCTTCTCCGCACATGAGGTCTGCCTTCAAACAAATAAAACAAAAAATCCCATAGCATACTAAGACATTTCATCTTGAAAGAAACCAGAGGGAAAAACACACCTCAGATATAGAGAAACAAAGAATTAATTTATACTCATCCCCCCCCCCAAAAAAAAAACCATGCAAGCAAGAAGAGAGTGGAATGAAATATTTTAAAGGGTTGACAGAGAAAAACGACGTGCCCACAATTCTGTGTCGAGCAGAATTATTCTTCAAGGGTGAGGGAGAAATAAAGACTTTCTGAGACAAACAAAAATGGAGGGAATTTTCCACCAGTATACCTGCTTTGCAAAAAAAAATGTGAAAGAAACTTCCTTCAAAAAGCAGGAAAATGATGAAGAAAGGGAGGGCATTTCAGAAGGAGTAAATTTTAAAAATTCTTCACCTGAAAAAAAAAAAAGAACTTCATCTGATAGATAACTATGGTATATATTAATCCAAGGATATCAATAGTCACTTTATTTTTTTAAGTGTGGGGGGGGGCAAGTGCGCATGGGGGAGGGACAGAGAGAGAGAGAGAGAGAGAGAGAGATTGAGAGAGAGAGAATCCCGAGCAGGCTCCAAACCATCAGCATGGAGCCCGACGAGGGGCTCAAACTCACAAACCGTGAGATCATGAACTGAGCCAAAATGAAGAGTCAGACGCTTAACCGACTGAGGCACTCAGGCACCCCCCTATCAATAATCACTTTAATTTTTTTTTCTTACAGAGTTTAAAAAAAATTTTTTTTTTAATGTTTATTTTTGAGAGAGAGACACACACACACTGAGTGCGAGCAGGGGAGGGACCGAGAGAGCGGGAGACACAGAATCTGAAGCAGGCTCCAGGCTCTTGAGCTGTCAGCACAGAGCCCGACGCGGGGCCCGAACCCGGGAGATCATGACCTGAGCTGAGGTCCGATGCTTAACTGACTGTGCCACCCAGGTAACCCTCTCTCTCAAAATAAATAAACATTAAAAAAAATAAAACTATCTTTGTCACATATGACAGGACTAATGTCAGATGACAGGAGCAAATGTCAAAAGAATCTACAATAACAAAGCCCTTTGAACTAATAGAGTAGAGCTGAAGGATAAATGGCTAATATACAAAAGCAAAAGTTGGGCGGCCTGGGCAGCTCAGTCAGTTGAGTGCCTGACTCTGGATTTCAGCTCAGGTCACGATCCCAGGGTGTGGACTCTGGCCCTGTGTTAGGCTCCGCTTAAGATTCTCTCTCCCTCTCTGTGCCTCTCCCTCACTTGTGCTCTCTCTCTCTCTAAATAAAATGAAAAAACAAAAAAGTTAATGCTTTCCTATAGATTCAAGTAAGTACAGTCAACTGATCCTTGACAAAAGACAAAGGCAATTCAATAGAGAAAACAGTTTTTTTGTTTTGTTTTTTTTTTTTTTTTTGAGAGACAGAGTGTGAGCGGGTGAGGGGCAGAGAGAGGGAGACACAGAATCTGAAGGAGAATCTCCACGCTGTCAGCATGGAGCCTGAGGTGGGGCTCAAACCCACAAACCGTGAGATCATGACCTGAGCGAAGCTGGACGCTTAACCAACTGAGCCACCCAGGAGCCCCATAAAACACAGTCTTTCCAACAAAAAGTGCCAGGAAAAGTAGAACCCACGTGAAAAAATCTAGACACAGAGCTTGCACCTTTCACAAAAATTAACTCAAAATGGATTCATAGATCTTATAGAAAACCAAGACTAAAAAATTCCCAGGAGATAGCATAGGAGAAAATTTAGGAGACCTAGGGTTTGGTAATTATTATTTTTAGATACAACACCAAATCAGGATCCATGAAAGTAAAAGATACTGAGTTTGGCTTTATTAAAATGAAAACCCACTCTGTGAAAGACAGTTAAAGAGATGGAAAACAGAAACCACAGACTGAGAGAAAATCTTTACAAAACACTTCTCTGCTAAAGGGCTGGTATCCGAAATGTCCAAAGAACTCTTAAAATTCAGTAAGACAAGCAACTCAATTAAAAATGGGCAAAAGAGGGGGCGCCTGGGTGGTTCAGTCGGTTGGGCGGCCGACTTCGGCTCAGGTCATGATCTCACGGTCCGTGAGTTCGAGCCCCGCGTCGGGCTCTGTGCTGACAGCTCAGAGCCTGGAGCCTGTTTCAGATTCTGTGTCTCCGTCTCTCTGACCCTCCCCCATTCACGCTCTGTCTCTCTCTGTCTCAAAAATAAACGTTAAAAAAAATTTAAAAAAAAAATGGGCAAAAGATCTGAACACACACTTCACCAAAGAAAATACATAAATGCTAATTAAGTATATAAAAAGATGCTCAACACCATGTCAGAAGAAACTGAGAAGGGACGCCAGGGGGGCTCATTCTGCTGAGTGTCTGACTTCAGGTCGTGATCTCATGGTTCGTGAGTTTGAGCCCTGCATTGGACTCTGTGCTGACAGTTCAGAGCCTGGAACCTGCTTCAGATTCTGTGTGTCTCTATCTCTGCCCCTCCCCTGATTGTGGTCTCTCTCTGTCAAAAATAAATAAACAAAAATTAAAAAAAAAAAAAAGAGATTGCAAATAAAAGAATGAGATATAGGGGAGCCTTGGTGGCTCAATAGGTTAAGCATTTGATTTCAGCTCAGGTCATGATCTCATGGTTTGTGGGTTCAAGTCCTGCATCAGGCTCTCTGCTGTCAGCACAGAGCCCACTTCCGACCCTCTGTCCCCCCTGCCCCCGCTCTGTCCCTCCCCTGCTCATGCTTCCTCACTCAAAAATAAATAAACATTAGGGGCGCCTGGGTGGCTCAGTCAGTTAAGCATCCAACTTCGGCTCAGGTCATGATCTCGTGGTTCGTGGGTTCGAGCCCCGCATCAGGCTCTGTGCTGACAGCTCAGAGCCTGGAACCTGCTTCAGCTTCTGTGTCTCCCTCTCTCTCTGCCTCTCCCCCATTTGCGTGCTCTCTCTCAAGAATAGGCAAACATTAAAAAAGGAAAAAATAATAAACATCAAAAAAATGAGATACCGCCAGATACTTATTACAATAACTAAAATTCAAGACCTTGAAAAAAAAACCAAACAATAGTAAAGATGTGAGAGAAAATCATTCATTCATTCCACCCTCATTCATTGCTGATGGGAGTGGAAAATGTATCCCTATTCTGGAAGACAGGCAGTTTCTCAAAAAATAAACCTATTTTTTTTTTTTTTTTAGCATACTATCCAGCAATCACCATCCTTCCTATTATGCCAAATGAGTTGAAAACTCATTCATAAAAAAACCTGCACATGAGGGGCGCCTGGGTGGCTCAGTAGGTTAAACATCCAACTCTTGATTTTGGCTCAGGTCACGATTCATGGTTCATGGGATCGAGTCCTGCACTGTGCTCTGCGCTGACAGGGCAGAGCCTGCTTGGGATTCTCTCCCCCACTCTCTCTGCCCTTCCCCCGCTCTTACATGCGCTCGTGCTCTCTCTCTCTCTCTCTCTCTCTCTCTCAAAAATAAGCAAATATTTAAAAAAAAACTTTAGGGGCGCCTCGGTGGCTCAGTGGGTGGAGTGTCTGACTTCAGCCCAGGTCACGATCCCACACTTCGTGGGTTCGAGCCCCACATCAGGCTCTGTGCTGACAGGCTCAGAGCCTGGAGCCTGCTTTGGATTCTTTGTCTCCTCCTCTCTCTGCCACTCCCCCACTCTATCTCCCGAAAACAAACACTGAAAAAAAAACTTAGAAAGAAAAACCCAGCACCTGAATATTTGTAAGAGCTTTATTCACAGTTGCCAAGACTTACAGGTAACCAAGATATCCTCCAACAGATGAATGGAAAATTAATCAATGGAACATCCATATGATGAAATATTCAGGGAAAACCGGAAAGGAGATATCCAGCCAAAAGACACGGAATAACCTCAAAGTCACATTGCCAGGGGAAAGCAGAGAATACGGTAAGGCTACAGACTGTAGGATTCCAAGCACAGTTCTGGACAGCAAAGTTCTGGAAGGAACAAAAGCGGGAGGTGGTGGACGAGCTACGGTTGCCAGGGATTTGCGGGTGGGAAGAAGGAATGAATAAACAGATGGACGACAAAGGACGTTTAGGGCACTGAAAATACGTGATACAGAAACGATCGGCACACATCATCTCACATTGCCAAAGCCCTAAGACTGTGTAACGCAAAGAGTCTAGTTATTGCAATGTTTGTTTATTTTTGAAAGAGAGAGCGAGCAGGGGAAGGGCAGAGAGAGGGGGAGACAGAACCCCAAGCAGGCTCCGTGCCGTCAGCAGGGAGCCCGACGGGGGGCTTGAACCCACGAACCGTGAAATCATGACCTGAGCCGAAACCAAGAGTCGGATGCTTAACCAACTGAGCCACCCAGGCGCCCCAAAGCGTCCAGCTATTGTAAAGCGAGGACTTCGATGCATTAATACTGGCTCATCGAATGTAACAAATGTACCACACTGATGTAAAATATAAAAAAAAACAGGGCAAGCTGTATGAAGGCAGGGGGGTTATGTGGGAACTCTGTACATCCTGGTGGAAGTTTTCTGTAAACCTAAAATTGCTGTAAAAAAAAAAAAAAAAAGTCTACCGGGGGGAAGAAAAAAGAGGAAGACAGATGCGCTATTCACCCCCGATGACTGAAAGAAGCCACTGTTCATTCAACTCCTTTGTATTTATTCCAATAACCTACGATAGCACTCTATGAGGCCTAAACCCCGAGACGCGCGCGACCAGAAATTTCCACTCAGTGTCTTCGTGAGAGCTCGCCACTGTACGCTCTGAGCAGGGAAACGAGTGCTTTCGTTACCAGCAGGAGCGTCTGGAACTCTGATGTGGATAAGGAGCCGATGTGGACAGGCGAGGACCTACACAGACGCCTTAGCAGACGCGGAGACATATTACCTTGACTTATATGTTGTGGGTATCTGTGAGGCGAGAGAGTCCCAGAATTCTTTGACCACAGAGGGGCATCTCTTGGACAATCACCCAAGAGTCTGTAAACACAGGGGACGCCACTGCTGCTCAGTGCCAAGACTGATGGCAGTCAGTTTGGGGCCTAAGGCCATCTCGCGCATCAAAAACCTAGGGCCAGCTTGAGGCCGTCGCAGGGAACTCCAGGAGGCACGAGAGGAAGTCACTGAAGCCTCTGCTGTGAAACCGCTAACAGGTGTGCCTGCTGCACAGCAATTTGACCGGCGTCCAGAATCTTCCTGTTTTGTCGTAAGGGGTGCCTATTCAGGACAGGCCATTTTACAAGTAACAGCAAAAACGGGCTCAAGTAAAATTTTAAACAAGGAATATGTTGACTCCACAACACCAAAAGAATCTGAACAATAGTTATCTCTTTACCAAGAATTTTTTTTTAAGAACTTAGACAAGGTGCGAAAGCCTCACATCGTATATACGGTGATGGCATGTCCCCTTTTCATGAGCTCTTCTCGTCAAAATTTTTGAAGTCCCAAATGACTTCAGAGGAGGATGTCGTTGGTATTACACTACTTGACGGCCAACTGCACCTGGCAGACTGTTGAAACAGGCACCGAACAAAACAGACGTGGCCAGGGGCGCCTGGGTGGCGCAGTCGGTTAAGCGTCCGACTTCAGCCAGGTCACGATCTCGCGGTCCGTGAGTTCGAGCCCCGCGTCAGGCTCTGGGCTGATGGCTCGGAGCCTGGAGCCTGTTTCTGATTCTGTGTCTCCCTCTCTCTCTGCCCCTCCCCCGTTCATGCTCTGTCTCTCTCTGTCCCAAAAATAAATTAAAAAAAAAAAACGTTGAAAAAAAAAAAATTAAAAAAAAAAAAAAAAAAAAAAAACAGACGTGGCCAAACCTGTGACTGCACGACACCGATCTGTCACTGAAGGGAGTCAGTCATTTCCGTAACGGTGGGGACTGGGAACACAGCCTCGAGTTTGCACTAATTCATTCTGAGGGGGCATTCATTGCTTGCAGATTTAAGAATAGGTCAAATAAGGCTGTTAAAAGGAGAACCAGAGGGAATAATTACTTTTTCATTAAATTAAGTGGTTTCTAACCAATGGTTTCCAATCCTTCAAGGCCCTTTTTAGTTTACAATGGGTCAGATTAAGTAATTTAACGGGGTGGGGAGGGGTGCAGTAAGATCTGTGGGGTCCCATAAGTGTCAAACACAATATTTAAACTTAATTTAGGAGACACTGGGTTCAGACCTGCTCTGCTCAGTGCGGGATATTTAAGAACAACGGGAGCTAAGACCATGGGAAATCAGGTAAGACCATGGTTCTCATGGTTAAGGGGAGACATGCTTAGCTGTCCTCTCTATCATAGTCAGCAACTCCCTTAAAATGATCAGGGGTACCCTGCTTAAGTTTAGTGGGGTCCCCGGGTGTAACTGCAAGGTAAGCCCTAGTACCGATCATGTGCCTGAGGTTCCTAAGTTAGCGCGTTAGGGTAGCCGGCAAAATGCGTTCGGAACCTGTGCTGTGGAGGCTGGAAGCAGCAAGGAGGGTACTTTTATCTTTTTTTGTTGTGTAAATTCTTTTAGCAGATGTTGAATTTCCAACTGGTAAAACTGCAGACCTGGGTTTTGAGACAGGGCAACTGAAGGGACCCCATGGGAAAAAGGCTGTTTTCTTCTTCTCTCTGCTCCTTTTCCTGCTTCTATTCTTGCTAGGGCCTGCATCCCTGCCTTGCACGTACCTTAACGTATGCTCTCTTTGTTGTTCTTTTTGATAATTTTTGTAATGTTTACTTATTTGAGAGAGGAAAGGGGGGAGAGAGAGAGAGGGAGGGACAGAAAGAGAGGGGAGACACAGAATCTGAAGGAGGCTCCAGGCTCCGAGCTGTCAGCACAGAGCCCGACGCGGGGCTCGAACCCACGCACCGCGAGATCATGACCTGAGCCGAAGCTGGACGCCTAACCGATTGAGCCACCCAGGTGCCCAAAACGTGTGCTCTCTTTGTAAAGGTCAAGGAATTAATGATATCTTTGGCGTTTTCCAGCAAAATACGTAACTTCTAAGGAGTCAGCAGGGGATGTCATCATATACGTTTTCCAGGAACACTGACTCCAGATGATGCTGAGACCCCTGGCTCCAGGGCATAAGTGACTTACGGAGGACACAGGAGCACTCGCCCTCGTTGGACGAGTTCCCCGACACCCGAGAGGACACGTACACCAGACCACCGTCCTCAACAGAAACCCCAGGCCCTAAGCAAAGATGAGACTCCTTCTCCTTCTCCTTCCTGAGTCTCCTAAGTGCTCCATCTGAATCTGCTCTCTCTCTCTCTCTCTTCAATAAACTCTCTCTCACTTCCTGCTGGCTGGCATTTGATTTCTATCCTGCGCACAGCCAGGGAGCCTCTCGGCTGGTCCAGCGGAAACCCCTCTGGGTTCTCAGTCCCCAGCTGCCTGCATCAGCTTCAACACTTTTTTCTTTTGCTTCCCTCCTGTCTTGTTTTTTCCCATCACAGGCTATACTTCGAGGGAGGGGGCGGCCTCTCTGTCCTGGTATTTACACGCCATTTCCTCCAGAGAGCCTGAGAACGGTGCCATCAGGGTTAGGAGCCTCTCCCGTGACCACTGGCTGCCCTACAGGGTTTAAGGGCCCTGGACTTAAATCAAGTGGAACGAATCCCTTTGCTGTGCCACAGGGGCACCTGAGTGTCGTGCCCTCTACCTGGAGGCTCAGGATCTTGGCTGCACTAGAGGCAGGGGCAGAAGCAGCAGAGGTCCTTAAAGGTCCTGGTGAGTCCTCTGGGGTCAAGGAGCGTGGACTCAGGCCCCCATCTACTGGCTGCCTTTCACCCTTTCTTCTCTTTCTCTAATTAGCTGTTATTTCAGGACTGACCACGCAATGGGCCCTCCTTTTGCACAGGGTATAGTGCACCCCACCCAGGCATGTGAGGCCAACCCAGCCTCTGTCACAGCTTCCCCCCCAACACAGATCCAAACCAGCAAATACGTGGAACAGGACCACTTCAAGGAGGGCCTCAATCCTACATCCCTCCTCCCAAACACCTAGGGATCCTGTGAACGGCCACCTCTGGTGGGCTGAACACAAAGCTGAGGCTGGGGAGGGTCACCAACACACCACAGGGCAGCATGGGTCACAGCGCGAGCTCCCCGGCACCCAGCGCCCACAGCACACGCCGCCTTCGGGCAGCAGAGCTGGTGAGCAAGTCAGAGCAAGAGAAGCAGGCCCGCAGCATGGGGGTCACGTCTGGACATGGCTCACGGTGACAAAACTTACGGTCGCCTGCAGAGATGTGGTTCCCGTGTACACGCATACATGCATCAAGATGGGAGGAAAAGGCTTACAAATCACATAACCAAGGCTCTGGGGACGGCAGGGCTGGCCCCTCAAGCAGCTCTGAAACGGCTTCAGAAACCAATGAAAAGAATCTGGTTTGGTGTTCCCCGGAGCTGGGAGGTGGGGCCGCGGCAAGAATTCTCGCACAGGGGTGGGGGCCTCCGTGATTGGAATCTCTTGCCATCTCTAGAGACACCCCCCAGACTTTCCCATCAGCTTGACCAAGTTGGGGGCATAAGAGAAAGAGGCAAGGAGGAGGCTTAAACCGTGAGCAGCCAAACACCCAAAGATGTGAAATCTTACTGCTCATTACAAGGAGGAAAACGTGGGGAAGAAAAACGTGAATGTGCGAGTGCTTGTTTTCATATAAAGAAACACGGACAGGATGCTCCAGAAATGATCACCGCTTATTTCTGGGGGTGGCTGAAGCCAGAGCTCTGGAGTGGACCAGATTTTTACGAACCCATGCATCCATTAGCTAAAGGTGTTTTTTGTTTTTTGTTTTTTTTTAATGTTTATTTATTTTTGAGAGAGAGAGAGACAGGGAGACAGAGAATCTGAAGCAGGCTCTACACGGCTAGCAGAGAGCCTGATGTGGGGCTCGAACTCATGAACTGAACCGTGAGATCATGACCTGAGCTGAAGTCAGTCACTCAACCAACTGAGCCACCCAGGCACCCCCCCCATGCATACATTATCTGAAGTAAATAGTCACTGGGACGCCTGGGTGGCTCAGTTGGGTAAGTGTCTGACTCTTGGTTTTGGCTCAGGTCATGATCTCAAGGTTCGTGGGTTCAGGCCCCACTTCGGGCTCTGCACACTGTCAGTGCAGAGCCTGGTTGGGATTTTCTCTCTCTCCCTAGCTCCCCGCCCCTCCCCCACTAATGCAGTCTCTCTCTCAAAAATGAAAACTAAAAACTAAAATGAAATAAAATAGTCATATATATAAACCACATTTTTTTACTGTTATTTTATTTTTAAGATTTTAAGTAATTTCTACACCCAACATGGGGCTCTAACTCATAACCCCGAGATCAAGAATCACGTGATGCATCAACAGAGCCAGCCAGGTGCCCCCTATCTTTCTAATAGCCTTTATTTTGAATGAACTTGTTTTGCTCTTTAAAATTAAAAAAAAAATTTTGGGGGGGTGGGGGGGATGTCTGGGTGGCTCAGTCAGTTAAGTGTCTGACTCTTAAATTCAGCTCAGGTCATGATCTCACGGTTTGTGAGTTCGCGTCCTGAATTGGGCTCAGAGGCTGCTTGCGATTCTCTTTCACTCTCTAATTCTCTCTCTCACTCTCTAATTCTCTCTCCCCCCTCCCCCGCCCCTCCCATTTGTGTGTTTGCTCTCTCAAAATAAATAAACTTAAAAAGTATTTTTAAGATTAAGTAGCATATTATAATATACTAGGGATTTAGTCCTCACCCATTAAATGTATTAGGATTATCAAAGATTGATGCAACTTTTGAGTAGTTTTCCTCGTATCAATTAAAATAGGAATTCATTTACCTTAAACTTTAACCATATTACAGAATTCAAATTTCCAAAGCTCTCTGGGGGCATACAAATAAAAAGCTGACCTAAAACATAAAATCTACCTGAGAACCTCAAATACACCCATCTCACATCTTGAGACTCTTGCCTAAAAAGGAACAGATTCTCTGTTTGGTTTCATAATTCCTTGCCTTACTCCCATTGTATCTTTATTTATTTTTTAAATGTTTATTTATTTTTTTGAGAGAGACAGTGTGAATGGTGGAAGGGCAGAGAGAGAGACAGAGGGAGACACGGAATCCGAAACAGGCTCCAGGCTCTGAGCTGTCAGCACAGAGCCCAACGTGGGGCTCGAACTCATGGACCGTGAGATCATGACCTGAGCCGAAGTTGAATGCTCAACCGACTGAGCCACCCAGGCGCCCCCTCCCATTGGATCTTTAAATCAACCTACACTTTCAAAGTCCAAGAACTAAAAATTCATTGCTCTCGCAAACAAAACAGGATCACTAATGGCTAAAGGAAACTACGTGGAGTTAAAGGCTGCGATATGCAATATATAAACTTATATGAGAAAAGAAACGCAGGGGCACCTGGGTGGCTCAGTCGGTTAAGCATCCAACTTTGGCTCAGGTCATGATCTTGCGGTTTGTGGGTTCGAGCCCCGCGTCAGGCTCTATGCTGACGGTGCAGAGCCTGGAACCTGCTTTGGATTCTGTGTCTCCCTCTCTCTATGCCCCCACTCCCCTGCTCATGTTCTGTCTCTCTCAAAAATAAACATTTAAAAAAAGATCTAAATATATATATATATATATATATATATATATATATATACACATATACATATACATATATATATATATAAAAACTCCACATATTCATATATCTCCCGGTTAGTGGGTTCAAGCCCCACGTCGGGCTCTGTGCTGACAGCTCAGAGCCTGGAGCCTGCTTCGGATTCTGTGTCTGTCTCTCTGCCCCTCCCCTGCTCTTGCTCTGTCTCACTCTCAAAAATAAATAAACGTTAAAAAAAAAATGCAAATATTTGAATCAGGTGAGATAAGCAGCCCGCTTCCCCACGAAAACTCCCATTCCCAGTCTGTGCTCCAGACCGCACCTGTTGGGATACAGCCCCCGGGCCCAGTTCCTGGTGACGGGGGTGTAGGGGTGGGGGCAACACCCAAGCAGCCACAGGAATGAAGTGACAGGAATGAAGGGGGGGAGCTACACATACACCTCTCTCAGGGCATAATGGAAACATTCGTCTCTCAGGGTTCAATTCTTGCAAGTCAGGAAACCACTGGCCAGATGTGACTTAAGGATCTGACTGAAAAGAACTTCCAAATTCACAAACTCTTTGTCCAGAAGGCAGATCTCCTGACCTTCCTGGACTTTGTCAATGTACACAAATTACTGCGAGTGCACCTACACTGCAGACGCAGAGCTCAAGCCTGTGTCTAGAAACAGGCCCAGGAGGGGGGCGCCTGGGTGGCTCAGTAGGTTAAGCGTCCAACTCTTGGTTTTGGCTCACGCCATGATCTCACGGTTCGGGGGTTCGAGCCCCATGTCAGGCTGTGTGCTGACGGTGTGGAGCCTGCTTGGGATTCCTTCTCTCTCGCCCTCCCCCACTTGCACGGTCTGTAGGAAGGAAGGAAGGAAGGAAGGAAGAAAGGAAGGAAGGAAGGAAGGAAGGGAAAGAAGTCCAAGGAAACCACGATTACAACCTCAGAAGGAGAAACACTGCCCTGTTCCCTAACCCCATCCCCCATGTACACAAGCACCCCCACCTTTCCTTGGTTCTGCAGATTCTCTCAGCTCCTTCTGGGGTGTCGGAACAGGTAGGGCACCTGCTGGGGGAGGCTCTCCAGGAAGAACCAACTGGGCCTTCAAGTATTTCCCTTTCTAGGCTCAAGGTGGGGGGCCTTGCCATAATTTTTTTTTTTAATGTTTATTTTTGAGAGAGACAGACAGACAGACAGGCAGAGTGAGCAGAGGAAGGGCAGAGAGAGAGGGAGACACAGAATCCAAAGCAGGCTCCAGGCTCCGGGCTGTCAGCACAGAGCCCGACGAGGGGCTCGAACCCACAAACCGCGAGATCGTGACCTGAGCCGAAGTCGGACGCTTAACCGACTGAGCCACCCAGGTGCCCCAAGGGGGGAGCCTTACCTTAGAAACACTGACCTCAGGCTTCTGCTTCCTACCAACTTGCTCTGAACCACCAGTAACATTTTAAAAGTGATAAGCCTACTGTGAAAAAAAATCGCTCATATCCAGCGTTTATGTATGTGTAAGGGAGGGAAGAAAATTGTAAGGCATTTTTTTAGTTCAACAACACACACACACACACACACACACACACACACATATATCTACTCCTTTCAAAAACCATAAATATGTCAGTTAATTATTATTTCCATGGCAAGAAACTTTGGAAACAATAATTATTGAACACCTTTCGAGGTGGTACAAGTCTAAGTCCTGATATTGCATTTGAAATCACCCAAAAGGACAACTCTCTGAGCGTTACTACACCTGCTCATGGGAAGAAAAAAAGGAAACAAAAATTTTAATAGACGAAACAAGGAAATGTTCCCCCCCCCCAAAATTTACCCCTTTCTTGCCTCTTTGTAGAATTTTATACTTTCAAGATCTATGCATTAAATACATCTTATTAGAAAACGCAGGCTTAAAGAAGTTGAATACAGTCACAAACTCAGGTGAGGCAATCCTGACAGGACACAGCACCCAGGGAAGTTTCCAAAGAGGAACCGCCACCCAAAGGACTTCCCACAGGATGTCTGTGCTCAGGAAAGATACTGGGAGGAGAGGCAAAGGAATTTCATGCTATGTATTCCAGGTGGTTACTCTCGGCTTTCTTCTTACGTAAAATATTCACAGGCAAAAAAAAAAAAAAAAATCTTTAAAAAGAGCCATTCGCGGCTCTGTGGATAAATGATAAAATACTGCGTAATTTGAAATGCATCACGGAGAACAAACAGTTAATAAAGATGCTGTGAACTGGAGAGGGAAGATGGCGTTTCGGAATGCAGGGAAGGATCTGGAAATCGAGGCATTTATTTCCAGTCTTACGAAGAGCTAGCCTGGGGGCACAGGGTCGTGGCTTTGAGACCCCACTCCCCGGACATCTGGAAAAGTGAGGGGAAAACGGGTACCCCCCCCTCCCTCCCGGGAGAGACGGACTGGGGACCCCAAAGACCACAGCTCCTCCCGCGCACGGACCCCGGAGACCGAGGCGTGACCGTCCCCCGATGACCCTCCGGTGGTCATCGCCCAGTCTACGGGAGGCGCGGCCGCGCACAGCGACGGGACAGGACGCCCGGGTCCCCGGCTGCCGCCCGGCCCCGCGCTGCGTGCCGCGCCGGCAGCGGACTCGGGTCCGCACACTCCGGGCGGGGGTCACGGCCGCGAGCCCAGGTCCCGCCGCCCCCGGTTCCCGACTCCCGGCCCCGCACACTCACCATCGCTCGGTTTCCGGGGTGCCGGGTCGCCCACCATCCGGCTGCCGCGGCCAGCGCAGGTCGCGGCGACCCAGGACGCGGCGGAACCTCCCGAAGCCCTCAAGGACGGCGCCAGCGGGTGCGAGGCTCGGCCGCACAGCAGCCACCGCACACGGCCCTCGCCGTCCACGGCGTCCACGGCGTCCACGGCGCGTCGCCCGCACGTACGGCCCCGGCGGCTCCCCTGATTGGACGGCTCGCACGGCCCCGCCCCCTCCCGCCTGAGCGACAGCGGGCCGGAGGTCACGCCTTTGAGCCGACCTTGCTTGGGCGGGGGGTTGCCGCCTGTTGTCTCCAAGGCCATGGCTGGGAAGCGCGAGGCCGCCGGGCCGCTCGCGGAACCGTGACCCTTCCTCACAAGCGCACACGCAAGTGACCTCGCCATTCGTAAGCATGAGTCCGGTTCCATGTTCGTCTTTGATCATTTTCCAGCAGGGAGTCGTCTGCCCACCGCGCCCCCAACCCCCACGCCTTTGGTCTTCAAAGACTCTCGAAGCCTTGGGGCCACTGAGCTTGGTGGGAGGTTTGAGCCCCACAGTCCCAGACCAGGCCCGAAGCCTCAGGTGCTCGCATGTGAGAAAACCTTCCAGTGTAATTCCGTGGATACTTCTCTGTCCAAAGACGGAAGAAGGAAAACCGAAAGAACACTGCTTGATGGCAAAGAATAGACGGTGAAGGTCTAAAGGATGAACAAAGCGTCGGGACGGGGTCACCTAGGGGGCAGGACAGTGGTGAGCCCGGGAGGGAACCAACATGAGACTCTCGCCGCGGCCCACAGTTAGGAATCTTCGTGATGCTTCCAAGGATGTATTACTAGCAAATCCTACCACAAAACATTTTGTACACTCTTTTCTCAGTATGTTGGATGATCAAAGACTTTAAGAAGTTATTAAGGTCGAAAAAGAACAATTTGTAAGTTTGTTTCTTCTGTAACGGGGCAGTGTGAGTTTTCATTCTCGGGTGTGGCAGAAAAAAATTGGTAACAAGCCAACTGTCTATTTAGAAAGAATGAGTTACATAAACTCATCATACGTACTTTAAAAATCAAAGGGGGAGGCACCTGGCTGGCGCCAGCTCTTCATTTGGGCTCAGGTCATGATCTCACCACTTCTGGGGTCGAGCCCCACATTGCCAGTGAGGAGCCTGCTTGGGATTCTCTCTCTCTCTCTCTACCCCTCCCCTGCTTGTGCACGTGTGAGCTGCTCGCTCACTCTCTCTCTCTCTCTCTCATAAATAAGTAGATAAACTTTTAAAAAAAACCTGCTTTGAGGGGCGCCTGGGTGGCTCAGTTGATTGAACGTCTGCCTTCGGCTCAGGTCAGGATCTCACCATTTGTGAGTTCGAGCTCTCTGTCGGGCTCTGTGCTGACAGCTCAGAGCCTGGAGCCTGCTTCCAATTCTGTGACTCCCTCTCTCGATGCCCCTCCCCTGCCCATGCTCTGTCTCTGCCTCTCTCTCAAATAAATAAACATTAAAAAAAATTTTAATAAAAAAACACCTGCTTAAAACAAAACAAAGGTATGATATGAAAAGATCAACGAGTATGCATTAATAGAACAAATATACTAACTATATATATACACACACACACACACACACACACACATACACATACACACCAGGTCACCTCTTGTATAACCTGTAGAGACAGGAGGATCCCCACCACCCTCCCATCCCCCTCACCAAGGTTTGCTTGAGTAGCAGAGACTAAAATGCACCTACCAGAAACGTGTGAAAAGGTTTATCAACTTTCATAACGGAAGTTTCTGGGGAGGGCAAAGCAGGCCTTCTCAAGCAGGCGAGAAATGCCTTGAGAAAGCAAGGGAAGGAGACTGGCCTGGTTTTTATTCAGGTTGGTTGGAGGGTGGCTAGGGTGAGAGTTTGTGCTCATGGGCAGGGACTTACGTGATTGACTCTCTTGCCAGGGCCAAAGCTGAGCACCCAGGCTTTCTTATCACCTTATACAGATGTGGAGCCCAAAGGGTAGAGGGAGGGATATAAAATGTTAAGAGTCATCTGTCAGATAATGGGAAATATCTCTGCCCCAGGTGACTGGCACTTGTAAATTCCTAGGGATAAGAGCACTAAAAGCCAGTCTTGGCCTAATATGTGGCCTTTAATTCTGTCCCTGACACAGGGCTCTTGAAACTATGTAAATTTCTTAAAAAAAATTTTTTTTGGATGTTTATGTTTTGAGAGAGAGAGAGACAGACAGACAGACAGACAGGGACAGGGTGTGAGCAGGGGAGGGGCAGAGAAGGAGACACAGGGCGCCTGGGTGGCGCAGTCGGTTAAGCGTCCGACTTCAGCCAGGTCACGATCTCACGGTCCGTGAGTTCGAGCCCCGCGTCAGGCTCTGGGCTGATGGCTCGGAGCCTGGAGCCTGTTTCCGGTTCTGTGTCTCCATCTCTCTCTGCCCCTCCCCCGTTCATGCTCTGTCTCTCTCTGTCCCAAAAATAAATAAAAAACGTTGAAAAAAAAAAAAAAAAAGAGAAGGAGACACAGAATCTGAAGCAGACTCCAGGCTCTGAGCTGTCAGCACAGAGCCTGATGCGGGGCTCGAACTCATGGAACACGAGATCATGACCTGAGCCGAAGTCGGATGCCCAACCGACTGAGCCACACGGGTGCCCCGAAACTATGTAAATTTCTAAGTGATACCAGCACTGGGAGAAACTTTTGTTCTAATGAGGCGACTCTGGGTGGGCTCCTGGGTGGGGGCTGGTCGCCAGGAAGTCCAAGCCCTGATTAGGAGCTTGGAATTTTTAGCCCAGCCCCCATCCCCCAGAGAGGGGGGAGAAGCTGGAAATGGAGTTAATAATTGATCATGCCTACATCAGTAAGGCTCCATAAAATCCCAGTAATATGGGGTTTGGAGACTTTGGGGGTGGGGGACCCAACCATGTACTGGGAGGGTGACATACCCCAACTCCGTAGGGGCCAAGTACTCTCCCTACCTATCTCTTCACCTGGCCTTTCATTTGCATCTCTTATCATATCCTTTAATAAACTGGTTAAGTGTAAGTAAGTTTTCCCTGACTTCTGGAAGGTGCCCTAACAAATTAATTGAACCCAAGCAGGAGATTGTGAGAACCTCTGATTTGTAGCAGGACAGAAGTTGTGAGTAACCTTGTTGGGACTTACTACATGTGACCGGCATCAGAACTGGGATGGGAGAGGTCCTGTGGGACTGAGCACTTAACCTGTGGGATCTACACTACCTACAGATGGATAGTGTCAAGACTGAGTTAAATTACAGGACCCCCAACTGGTATCACCGTTGGGGGTTGGGGGGGGGGGCG
>NC_064816.1:8225009-8238807 GCF_023721935.1 Panthera uncia | reverse complement strand
CTCACACACGTTTGGTGACCAGAACTGTTGGAAGTAAAGTGTTCTCAGGAAATATAAAGGAGACACATAGGGGAAAAGAAGTGGGTTTTCTCTACTCCAGAATAATACTGGATTTTCCCAATGTATATCAGCAGTCAAATATTTAAAAGTAGAGTCAGAGACTTCTGGTTTCTTCTCTGGCACGTAAGAAGTTTAGAAGGTGACATTTCTATATTTGCCAGGTAAAAGCAAGTAAGCTTAAAAAAAAAAAAAATCAATGATCTATCAAAGAATTGAGGTCACAATACAAACTGCCTTCTCCAAAAATAATAGCCATTTTAATACATTCCTACAATGGTCTGTTCTTAACAAGACCTGTCCTCCAAAGACTTTTTCAAGAATCACATGGGGGGCAGGGAGGGAAATAACTAACTCCATTTCTCCCCAGCCTTTCTGCCTGACCTAAGGTGAGGGTGTAGGGAACCGAGATAGACTTGTGAGGTTCACAGGTCATTTTTCACCGCTCACAGCCAACGCGTGGTGCGTTTTCCAAAACTATTTCCCCAACTCTCCCAACACCAGCTGGGTGGCCTACAGTCAATGCAGTTCGAACGCTAACCAGAGTCCGTATCAGACTCTACGGTTTAAGGGCACAGCCCACAAAAGGGCCACCGCATTAGCCGCCAGCTGCAAAGGGGAGGCCCCGACCCAGGAGGTTCTCTAGGTGCACTCCCATGTTTGTTAATTCAGCAGAAACACTACCGGAACTCACAAAAGCTCTTTATTTTTTATTCCTGATTTATTATAAAAGCTACAAGTCAGGAACAGCCCAATGGAAGGGGTGTGCAGGACGAAGTAGGTGGGGGAAGGGAGGGAACTCCCGTGCCTGCTCCGGATACAACACCCTCCCAGCACACTGATGTCTTCACCAGCTTAGCATCTCTCTGAATCCTGAGGTTTAAGGGTTTGGGTGAAGTTTCCGTGCGTAGATAGGCACGACTGATGAAATCATTGGTGGTTGGGGAATCACTCAAACTGTAGCTCCTCCCCACTCCCTGCAGGTTGGGGGCTGGGCTGAACGTTCTAAGATCCGAGCTGAGATCAAGATCTTCACTAACTGAGCCACCCCAGGTGCCCCAGACATTTTTCTTATTATACCAAAGGTCACAGCCCAGAGACATGTGATCATTAAAATAGTGACATCAAGACTATAGAACACTTCTCTCCACCCAAGACATTCCATCAGAAAACTCCCGTTTAACAACCGTGGAATAAACAAAGAACTGTACGTTTCAGAACTTAAAGAAGTCTCTATAGTACCCCCAAAGATCACATGGGTGACAAAAGGGCACCTGAGAGCATTTTAGCCTTTGGCAGCTACACCAGAGAGTAAACACAACCTAAACCCTACTCAGATAAACACAAACCCTTACACCAAAGGCCTATTTACCTCAGTTCCTTTTTCACGGTACATCGTGCCTGGCATTCAACAACAACAGCAACAACATTATCAAAATACACAGTTTGAGGAGGTTATACAAGTAAAAGAACTCGACTCAGATGTAGCAGATATGTTACAATTATTAGACCAGAGACATAAAGCAACCATGATTAATATGCTAAGCACTTTTGGGGTGACTGGGTGGTTCGATTGGTTCAGCGTCCGACTCTTGGTTTTGGCTCAGGTCATGATTTCATGGTTCGCGAGTTCGAGCCCTGCATCGGACCCTGTGCTGACAGGGTAGAGCCTACTTGGGATTCTCTCTCTCCCCCCCCTCTCTCTCTGCCCCTCCCCTGCTAGCTCTGTCTCTCAAAAAATAAATGAAGGGGCGCCTGGGTGGCTCCGTTGGTTAAGCATCTGGCTTTGGCTCAAGTCATGATCTCACAGCTCATGAGTTTGAGCCCTGCATCAGGTTCTGTGCTGACAGTTCAGAGCCTGGAGCCTGCTTCGGATGCTGTGTCTCCCTCTCTCTCTGCCTCTCCCCCACTCATGCTCTGTCTCTCTCTCTCAAAAATAAACATTAAAAATTTAAATTAAAAAATTAATTAATTAATTAGAAAAATCAGGGGTGCCTGGGTGGCTCAGTAGGTTAAGTGTCTGACTTTGGCCCAAATCATGAACTCATGGTTCATGAGTTCGAGCCCTGCATCAGGCTCTGTGCTGACAGCTCAGAGCCTGGAGCCTGCTTCAGATCCTGTGACTCCTTCTCTCCCTGCCTCTCCCCAGCTCACTCTCTGTCTCTTAAAAATGAATAAAAGTTAAAAATTTTCTAAAAAAATTAACAAAAAATATGCTAAGTGTTTTAATAAGAAACAGTGGAGGGGCGCCTGGGTGGCTACGTCGGTTAAGCGGCCGACTTCGGCTCAGGTCATGATCTCACGGTTTGTGAGTTCGAGCCCCGCGTCGGGCTCTGTGCTGACAGCTCAGAGCCTGGAGCCTGCTTCACATTCTGTGTCTCCCTCACTCTCTCTGCCCCTTCCCTGCTCATGCTGTGTCTCTCTCTGTCTCAAAAATAAATAAACATTAAAAAAAAAAATTAAAAAAAAAAAAATAAATAAATAAAAAGAAACAGTGGATAACATGCAAGAACAGATAAGTAGATAATATTTTTTGTTTTTATTCTTAAAAAATTTTAAAGAAAATTTTTTAACGTTTATTATTGAGAGACAGAGCATGAGCAGGGGAGGGGCAGAGAGAGAGGTAGACACAGAATTCGAAGCAGGCTGCAGGCTCCAAGCTGTCAGCACAGAGCCTGATGGGCGCCCAAACTCACAAACCACAAAATCATGACCTGAGCCGAAGTCGGACACTCAACTGAATGAACCACCCAGGCACCCCGTAGATACTCTACTCAGAGATGAAAACTAAGAAAAAAACAAAAGAAATATGCATGAAATGAAAAACAACAACAACAACAACCAAAACAATAGAAGAAAAATGAAGAACTCCTTTGGGGGCCTTTTAAATATTTTTTTTTAATTTTTTTTAACATTTATTTATTTTTGAGACAGAGAGAGACAGAGCATGAACAGGGGAGGGGCAGAGAGAGAGGGAGACACAGAATCCGAAACAGGCTCCAGGCTCTGAGCTGTCAGCACAGAGCCCGACGCGGGCTCGAACTCACGGACCGTGAGATCATGACCTGAGCCGAAGTCGGACGCTTAACCGACCGAGCCACCCAGGCGCCCCAGGGGGCCTTTTGAATACAGTGGAAGTATGTGAGGAAGGATTCAGTGGGCTTGAAGAAATGTCAATAGAATTTCCAAAACTGAAACGCAAAGAGAATAAACGAAAAACACAAAACAAATCTAAGAAATGTGGGACAATTATACAAGGTGTAACATAAACATAATTGGAATACATGAAGGAGAAGAAAACCAGAAAGGAACAGGAGCCAGAAGTCAAACAATAGTACCCAATTAATGTTAGACACCAAACTACAGATCCAGGAAGCCCAGGGATCACCAAAGAGGATAAAAA
Source organism: Panthera uncia (assembly GCF_023721935.1). Taxonomy (NCBI): domain Eukaryota; kingdom Metazoa; phylum Chordata; class Mammalia; order Carnivora; family Felidae; genus Panthera; species Panthera uncia. The sequence continues at coordinate 8,235,347 of NC_064816.1, read as the reverse complement.
CCTAGAAATGCACACCTAGAAATGTCATATTCAAAGTTGAGGGGAAAAGGCAAAGAGAAAAACTTGAAAGAAACTAGGGGGAGAAAACCTTAATTATATAGAAAGAAAGAAAAGAATTAAATCTGACTTCTTTTCAGAAACCATGTTGGGGCACCTGGGTGGCTCAGTCGGTTAAGCGTCCAACTTCAGCTCAGGTCCTGGTCTCACGGTCCGTGGGTTCGAGCCCCACATCGGGCTCTGCGCTGACCGCTCAGAGCCTGCAGTCTGCTTTGGATTTTGTGTCTCCCTTTCTCTCTGCCCCTCCCCTGCTTGCACTCTTTCTCAAAAATAAATAAACATTAAAAAAATTAAGAAAAAAGAAACTCACCGGGAAGAAGGTAATAATAAAGAAAGGGAGAATGTTAGAGAAGGAATCAGTAAAGGTAAAATACAAGGACGTGCTTTTGCTATTTGTATTTAATCTGACAAATAACACTTTGTTCAAAGCCATAATAGCAATGTTTTCAGTGCATAGACCTTATAAACAAAAATGAATGACAGCAATGTCACAAGGGAGAGGGAGGGAAGAATTGGAAATACTCTGTTATGAGGTACTTCCTCATCCAGAGAGTGGTATAGTGTTGCTTCAGACAGGGCTTGGGTTAGCTGTAAATACATATCAAAACTCGAGCCTAACAGCTAAAGAAGGTATAATGATATGCTGGGAGAGCGGAAGAAATGAAATGTGGTAAAATGTTCAATAAAAGGCAGAGAAGGAAGAAGAAAGTAGAAAACAAAGAAAGAACAAAGGCAGCAAACGGGAAACAATAAAATATATAGGTTTTTTTAATGCTTATTTATTTTTGAGAGACAAAGAGAGCACAGGTGAGGGAGGGGCAGAGACAGAAGGAGACACAGAATCCGAAGCAGGCTCCAGGCTCCGAGCTGTCCGCGCAGAGCCTGACGCGGGGCTTGAACTCGTGAACCGCGAGATCATAACCTGAGCCAAAGTCAGATGCTCCATCAACTGAGTCATCCCAGTGCCCCTAGATTTTAATCAAACAATCTTCTTAAACATTAGCGGTCTAAATACAAGGGAAAGACAAAAACTGTCTCAGTGGATAACAAAATAACAATTACGTGTTGTCTACAAGGGTCACGCTTTACGTACAAAGATTCACGTAGATTAAAAGTAAGAGATGGGAAAAGATATACCATGGCATGCCAACACTGAACACAAGAAAGCTGGTATAGGTATATTACCTTTGGAGCATCACATGATGATAAAGGGGTCAAGTCTCCAAGAAGACACAGCACTCCTTCAAGGGTATGTGTGTAACAGTGGGGCAAAACACATGAGGCAAAAACTGAAAGAACTCTAAGAAGAAATAATTGAACCCGTTACTACACCAGCCCCCATCAGTAATTAGCAGGTCCAACAGGCAGAGATAATGAAGGACACTGTTAACACCATCAGACAAGTGGCTTTCATTGAAACCTATGCAACACCTCATCCAAACACAGCACAATGAATATTCTTCTGAGGTTCATGTGGACCTCATTCTGGGCCACAACCAGACCACATTCTGGGCCATAAAACACACCCTAACAAACTCGGAGAGGAAAGGAAGAGGAAGAAAGAAAGAAAGAAAGAAAGAAAGAAAGAAAGAAAGAAAGAAAGAAAAGAAAAGAGAAAAGAAAAGAAAGAGCGAGCAAATTATGCTTGTAAACCAAAATTATATTAACTTGGAAATCAATAATAGAACAATGGTTGGGAAATCTCCACACACCCAAATATCATATGGGTCAATAAGAGCTACTGTCATATCCCCACCAGGCACCGATTTTGAAAGCCACCCAATGATGAGAGTACCTCTGTGGAAATTTCCAGTGGTCCAGTTCATGCACCCCAAAGGAGCAAAAACTCTGAGAATAGACCCCATGAGGAGGTAAGAAGAGTGGTTTTATTTTACCTGTGCCACCTTCTCCCCAAAGGCGGCACAGCTCCTTCCCAAGAGAGACGGTGTTGGCCCATAATTCCCCCCATGGGGAAAGTGAAACGTTGTAAGAGAGCACTTTGATTCCCCCGGTGGTGTGGGATGCTGTTCAGAAGGCTCGCCACTTTCCTGTCTCACCGAAAATACTGAGGATATCAACACAGCTGAGTGGCTGGAAGGCTGGGAGCAGGGAAGGACTTGGAAAGACCTAAGGCAACCAGAGCTTGGAACTCAACAGATGGCTGTGGATCCTACTAAGTGCTTGCATATTCGATCTGGATGCTTGCATTTCAGCCACTTCGGAGGCAATGCCCGTGGACACTCCCAAATGGCCCATGGGCACGCTCAATACTCCATACGCCTCACTCCCACCCATATGATCCGCTCCCTTGTAGCCCAGACAGTGAGTACAAGCCTCTTAATGTCTTGTAAGCACATGCATTCAGAGGGCTCAACTCAGTGGGATTAGAAAAAGGTGCACAGTGGGGCGCCTGGGTGGCGCAGTCGGTTAAGCGTCCGACTTCAGCCAGGTCACGATCTCGCGGTCCGTGAGTTCGAGCCCCGCGTCAGGCTCTGGGCTGATGGCTCGGAGCCTGGAGCCTGTTTCCGGTTCTGTGTCTCCCTCTCTCTCTGCCCCTCCCCCGTTCATGCTCTGTCTCTCTCTGTCCCAAAAATAAAAAAAAAAAAAGAAAAAAAAAAAAGAAAAAGGTGCACAGGAGCACCTGGCTGGCTCAGTTGGTAGAGCATGCAGTTCTTGATCTCAGGATTGCGAGTTCGAGCCCCACATTGGGTACAGAGATCGTTTAAATTAAAAAAAAAAAAATTGAAAAAAAGAGAAAAGAATGCACAAACTGGAGCATTTCAGGGTACCACCCCAGGGGAAACAAAAAGGAAGCTCTCAGCACCTGGCCTGGCTTTGAGGGATCAAAAGAAGGTGTATAATCTTCAGAATTACCCCTAATGAGGGGGCTGAAGGTATGAAGCAGGTACATCAGTAGAAAAGATCTGAGAGAGCCTCAGAATCCCTAGCTGGGCTGACTGGTGACGGTGTTTCTCTCCCAAAGTGAGTTAGTAAAGACTGGAGAAAGTGGCTACTTCCTCACATGCAGAGACACCAACGTGAGACTTCAAGGAATTCAAGGAACACACACACACACACACACACACACACACACACACACACACACCAAGGAAAAATGATGCCAACAAAGGAACACAACAATTTTCTAGTAACCTATCCAATAGAAATAGAGATCTGCAAGTTGCCTGATATAATTGTTCCAAGAAAGCTCAGACAGCTTCACAAGAGCCCAGATAGACCATGTGGGGTCTCTCTCGATCAGATGGGGACCCCCAAGCGTGGGGTGACAATCGGGTGGAAGCCAGTGGTGCGGACAGTTGAAAGGATTCACCCGAGGCAGAATGAAGAAGTTTATTGAATACACTGCAAGGGAGCAGCAGGCAGGACAGCAAAGGAGGCTGTGAACGGGGGGCTGTTGTTAGAGAGGGAAGGTAAGGGGGTATAGTGACATATGGAATTTTCCCTTCTTTGGTAACTGTGCCTAGAGCTAAGTAGCCCATTGGTCAGTTAGGGCCTATGGATATTTTGAGACAGGTGACCTGATGGGCCCGTCTGTATTCAGCCAGGAGGGTTGGGGTCACTTTGGGCTCTCCTGCCTTGATCATGGTTCCATTGCACGAGCCTGTTGTCCAAAAGCGGCCTCTACAGACAACTCCATGAAATCAAGAAAACAATACATGAACAAAGCAAGAAGTATGGCAGATAGGAGAAATCATAAAGAACCCAAATAGAAATTCCAGCACTGAAGGAAAAGTGAAATGAAAAAAAAAAAAGAAATGCAAACAGAGAGGCTCAAGAGCTGACTCGATGAATACGATGAAAGAATCTGTGAACTTGAAGACCAGTCATTAGAAATCGTACGGATGAAGGAGAAGAAAAGAAAAATGAACAAAAAGGAGTGAAGAAAGGTTAGGAGACTTAGGGGACACCTGTAAAATAAACAATGCGCACATAACGGAAATTCCAGAAGAAGAGAGAATGGCAGAACGCTTAAAGAAATAATGGCTGGAGAGGCACCTGGGTGGCTCAGTCAGTTGAGCGTCCGACTTCGGCTCAGGTCATGATCTCATGGTTTATGGGTTCAAGTCTTGCCTCGGGCTCGCTGCTGTCAGTGCACAGCCCTGCTTCAGATCCTCGGTCCCCCTCTCGCTCTGCCCCTCCCCTGCTCATTCTCTCTCTCTTTCAAAATAAATAAATAAACTTAAAAAAAAATAAAGAAAAAGATAAACCAAGCTGACAAACCTTTAGCTAAATGAAGAAAAGATTAATAAAATCAGAAAGTAAAAAGGAGAAATTATAACTGATAGCACTGAGATTCAAAGTATCGTAAGAGACTACTATGAATAAATATATGTTAACAAATTTGATAACCTACAAGTATAAATTCCTTTAAACGTACAACTTACTAAGACTGAATCATGAAACAGAAAATCAAAACTCAGTAAGGAGTAAGGAAATCGAATCAGGAATCAAAAAAAAACTCCCAACAAAGAAAAGCCCAGGACCAGATGGCTTCACTGGTGAATTCTACCCAACACTTAAAAAATTCCTGGGGCACCTGGGTGGCTCAGTTGGTTAAGCATCCAACTTTGGCTCAGGTCGTGATCTGGCGGTTGGAGAGTTTGAGCCCCACGTCAGGCTCTGTGCTGACAGCTCAGAGCCTGGAGCCTGCTTCAGAGTCTGTGTCTCCTTCTCTCCCTGTCCCTCCCTTACAAATGCTCTCTCTCTCTCTCAAAAAAAAAAGTTAAAAATTCATACTAACTCTTCTCAAACTCTTGCAACAAATTAGAAAGGAGGAAATACTTCCAAAATCATTTTATGAGGCCAGCATTATATTTTTTTAAGTTTTTTTAAAATATATTTTTTAAAATTTATTTATTTATTTATTTTTTTAACGTTTATTTATTTTTGAGACAGAGAGAAACAGAGCATGAACGGGGGAGGGTCAGAGAGAGGGAGACACAGAATCGGAAACAGGCTCCAGGCTCCGAGCCATCAGCCCAGAGCCTGACGCGGGTCTCGAACTCACGGACCGCGAGATCGTGACCTGAGCCAAAGTCGGACGCTCAACCGACTGAGCCACCCAGGCGCCCCTAAAATTTATTTTTGACAAAGAGCAAGACAGAGTGTGAGCAGGAGAGGGGCAGAGAGAGAGACAGAAACACAGAATCCGAAGCAGGCTCCAGGCTCTGAGCTGTCAGCACAGAGCCCAATGTGGGGCTCAAACTCGTGAACTGCGAGATCATGACCTGAGCTGAAGTCGGATGCTTAACCGACTGAGCCACCCAGGTGCCCGTTATTAAAGTTTTTTTTTTAATTTTTTAATGTTTATTTATTTTGGAGAGAAAGGGTAGACAGAGCATGAGTGGGGGAGAGGCAGAGAGAGAGAGAGGGAGACATAGAATCCTAAGCAGGCTCCAGGCTCCCAGCTGTCAGCACAGAGCCTGATGCAGGGCTCGAACTCACGAACTGTGAGATCATAACCTGAGCCTAAGTCGGACACTTAACCGACAGAGCCACCCAGGCTCCCCTATTAAAGTTTTTAAAAGTGTATTTATTTTGAGACAGACAGCGATAGTGTGAGAGGGGGAGGGGCAGAGACAGAGGGAAAGAGAGAATCACAAGCAGGCTCTGTACCATCAATGCTTAGCTGACTGAGCCACCCAGGTGTCTGAGGCCAGCATTACATAGATAACAGTCAGACGAGGACACTCCAAGGAAAGAAAATTAAGGGGCGCCTGGGTGGCTCAGCTAGTTGGGTGACTGACTTCGGCTCAGGTCATGATCTTGCAGTTTGTGAGTTTGAGCCCCGCGTCAGGCTCTGTGCTGACAGCTCAGAGCCTGGAGCCTGCTTCAGATTCTGTGTCTCCCCCTCTCTCTGTCCCTCCCCTGCTCACACTCTGTGTCTTTCTATCTCTCAAAAATAAAATGTTGAAAATTTTTTTTTCAAAGAAAATGACAAGCCAATATCCCTGGGAAACATAGGTGCAAAATTCCTCTATAAGGGGCTTCTGGACAGCTCAGTTGGTTAAGCATCTGACTCTGACTTAGGTCATGATCTCATGGTTTGTGAGTTCAAGCCCCATGTAGGGCTCTGTGCTGATGGCTCAGAGCCTGGAGCCTGCTTTGGATTCTCTGTCTCCCTCTCTCTCTGCCCCTCCCCTGCTTGTGCTCTCTCTCTGTCTCTCTCAAAAATAAATAAACATTAAAAATTTTTTTTAAATCCTTTACAAAATACTAGTACATTAAATTCAACAGCACACTAAAAGGCTTATACAACTTGATCAAGTGGATTTATCCCTGGTATGCAAGGATGGTTCAACATATGCAAATCAATACATGTGCTATACCCAATTAACAAGATGAAAGATAAAAGTCATATGATCATCTCAGAAGGTGCAGGAGAGGCATTTGACAACATCCAACATCCTTTAATGATGCAATAAAACAAATTAGGTAGAGAAAGAATGTACCCCGGGGCACCTAGGTGGCTCAGTGGGATCTCAGGGTCGTGAGATCAGGTCCTGCATGGGCCTGCTTGGGATTCTCTCTCTCCCTCTCTCTGTCTCTCTGCCCCTACCCCACTTGGACATGATCTCTATCTCAAAATAAATAAAAAAAACTTAAAAAAAAAAAAAAAAGAATGTACCTCAATAGCGTAAAAGCCATAGATGACAAATGCACAGCTAACATCATACTGAAGGTAGAAACGTCGCCTCTTCCAGAACTATGTACCTGGCAAGAAACTGAGGAAAGGGTTAAGGTGAGATATATCTATTTGCCCCCTATTTTATACTCAGGAACTCCCCTACATTATCAGGGGTAACTTGCTTAAATTTTCTGGGATAGAATTTGAGCCTTAGTATCATTTGCATGAAGGTTTCGGACTTAATGCATTGAAGCAGTTGGCAAAATTAATTCGGAATCTGTGTTGTAGAGGCCCCCAAACCCTGTGTCTTTTAAAAGGTTTATATAGTGCCCTGCAATCTTTTTGGTTGTGTAAATTCTTCCTTTAGCATATTTTGGATTTCCAATTTGGTAAAATTGTGGACCTTTTAGTATTTTTCTCTTTTGTTCCTTCCCACCTGTCCTTCCCGATTTTGCTTTTTGGGGATTTTTTGGTCACTGGATGAACTTCAGGGAAAGGAGGGTCCTCTCTACCCTGATATTTATTTTTTAATTTTTATTTAATTAAATTTTTTTTAATTTAAAAAAAAATTTTTATGTTTATTTTTGACAGAGAGAGAGAGAGACAGAGCATGAACAGGGGAGGGGCAGAGAGAGAGGGAGACACAGAATCCGAAACAGGCTCCAGGCTCTGAGCTGTCAGCACAGAGCCTGACGCGGGGCTCGAACTCACGGACCGTGAGATCATGACCTGAGCCGAAGTTGGATGCTCAACTGACTGAGCCACCCAGGCGCCCCCCTAAAATTTTTTTTTAATGCTTTGTATTTTTGAGAGAGACAGAGTGCAAGAGGGGGAAGGGCAGAGAGAGAGACTACCCTGATGTTTATATATTTTTTCCTCCAGAGAGCCTCAAATCAGTGCCATCAGGAAACTCCCCTGTGACGACTTGTTGCTGTATAGGTTTTAAAGATCCCGGACCTAAGTCAGTTTCAACTGATACCTTTGCTGTGCCGCAGTGAGGCCGGGGGTATTGTCCTCTAGAACCTCGTGGGTCACAGTCATTGCTGCAATACGGACAGGGAGGCAGCAGCAGAGGCGTTTAAGATCCTGGTGAGTCCTCTGGCATGTGGGGTCAGGACTTACCCCACATTCTACTGACTCCCTTTCTCCTCTCTTCTCCTCTTTTTCTTTTTAAAGTTTATTGAGAGAGTGCAAGAATGAACAGAGAGACAGACAGACAGAAAGAGAATCCAAAGCAGGCTCCACGTTCAGAGACCAACTCGGGGCTCAACCCCACAACTGTGAAATCATGACCTGAGCTGAAATCAAGAGTCGGACCACTGAACCGACTGAGCCACCCAGGCACCCACCTCTTCCTCTTTTTAAATGGGAGCTGTTTCAGGAGTGACCCCTTGATATGGCCTCCTCTTGCATAGTCCTCTCTCCCACCCCCACCCCCGGGGATATCTCAGGGCCAACTCTGCCTCTATCGCAGCTTCCTTCTGATGCACAGATAAATCTCTGCAGACACATTAACCCAGGACCACTGCGAGGAGGGCCCCAATTTTGCTCTGAAAGGCCTAGGAATCCTAGAACTCTGGTCGGTTGAATCGAGAACTTCGGGCTGGTAGGCTTGCCCCAAGACAGGGCAGCACAGCATACAACATGAGCTCCCCAGGACCTAGCAGCCTACAGGACATGCCACTGTCATGGAGCAGAGCAGGTGAGCAAGTCAGAGCAAGAGAACACAGACCCACGGGCAGTGGTTTTGTCTGGACATGCTGCTCATGGCCACCTGTTCTGGTCACATGCAGATATGCGGTTCCTGTATTAAGACTGAGGCCCGCCCCCATACACCAGGAGGGTAGGACAAGGCTTAGGTCTCACATGACTCACATAATTGAGATCCAGGGGAGGGGAGGGCAGGGTCAGTCTCTCAAGCAGCTCTGAACTGGCTTCAGAAAGCAAGGAAAGAAGCCTGGAATGGGGTTTCATTGTGGCTGGGGGGTTAGTGAAAAAACATTCAATGGAACTTGTCAAAGATGGGAGAGCAGATGGGTTTAAGATGGTTTCATTCAGGGGCGCCTGGGTGGCTCAGTCGGTTGAGCGGCCGACTTCGGCTCAGGTCATGATCTCGTGGTCCGTGAGTTCGAGCCCCGCGTCGGGCTCTGTGCTAACAGCTCAGAGCCTGGAGCCCGTTTCGGATTCTGTGTCTCCCTCTCTCTGACCCTCCCCCGTTCATGCTCTGTCTCTGTCTCAAAAATAAATAAACGTTAAAAAAAAAAAATTTAAGATGGTTTCATTCAGAACCATCGTGACGGGTGTAGAGACACCTGTGATGGGATTTTCACAGGGGATGAGAAACGAGATGGGGTTCAACTCTGGACACAGCATGGGCAGGTGGGAGTTCATGGCCAGAGAACAGGGTGGAGGTCAGTGGATGGAAAAGGACTCAGAAAAATCAGGGGTAAGAGGGTTCTGGCTAAAACGACCTAACAGGATTCTTCCTGAAGACAGGCCAGGGTGATCACTTTCAACTGGGGGATAAGGGGCGGGGGGAGGGGGAGGAACTTGATCAGCTATCAAGGGTGGTCAGACATGGAGGGGGTGGGGAGGATTCTGGTTCAGCTGACCTAGCAGGGTTCTTGCTAAAACTGAATTTTACAGGGAGCTACCCAGATAGACCTACGAGAAGGTTTAGGAGCCTGACACAAGTTTGGTCAAGCAAAGAATATTTGTCGGGGGTGGGGCCAGGGCAAGAGTTTTGCACACAGGGACTTGTGTGCTTGGAATCTGAGGCCAGTGCCATATAAGGGAGCCTCTAGACTTTTTTTTTTAATGTGTATTTATTTTTGAGAGTGAGAGAGAGAGACAGAGCATGAGCAGGGGAGGGACTGAGACAGAGGGAGACACAGAATCCAAAGCAGGCTCCAGGCTCCCAACTGTCAGCGCAGAGCCCGACGCGGGGCTCGAACCCACGAGCCGTGAGGTCATGACCTGAGCTGAAGTCCGACGCCCGACTGACCGCGCCACCGAGGCACCCTGAGCCTCTGGACTTTCTTGTCGCTTTGTCCAGGTGGTGGAGATAAGGGAAAGGGGGGGTTGGTGAGGAGTAAGCGGTCAGCAAACATGAAAAGATGTGGAGTCTGGCTGATTATAAGGACCCACATGGGTAAGAAGAATATTTCTACTTATTTCTATATAAAAATGGCTTATTTCTATATAAAAAACTAACACCAACAGGAAGTTCATGAAATGATCGACAGTGTGTATTTGGAGATGGCTGGAGTCACAGCACTGGAAGGGAGCAGGATGTTTGGACAGTGAGTTTTCTTACGTTAAACTTTCTATCTCACGGATATACTTAAAATAGAAGTTGGTAGACACTGTGTTTTACTAGTTAGCAGTCTTTATTCAATTTTAACTTTTGTACATAGGAAACCATTCTAAGATTTAATTCCCTTTTTTTTTTTTAAGGTTTTATTTTTAAGTAATCTCTATACCCAACATAGGGCTCGAACCCACAACCTTGAGATCGAGAGTCGCACATTCCACCAGCTGAGCCAGCCAGGTGCCCCAGATTGAATTCCTTTAAACACAGTTACAAAAGTGAAACCATAAAAAAATGAATATTTTCAAATCTTTTTCTTTTT
>NC_064816.1:8106461-8224609 GCF_023721935.1 Panthera uncia | reverse complement strand
GGGGGAGAGGGGGAGAATCTCAAGCAGGCTCCTCGCTGTCAGCACAGAGCCTGATTCAGGGCTCAAACTCATGAACTGGAGATCATGACCTGAGCCAAAATCGAGAGCGGGACGCTTAACCATCTGAGCCACCCAGGCGCCCCTAAATCTCTAAGTAGAAGGACATGTGGCATCATAGTTTGTCCTTCTGTTAGTTCAACACTGGGGTTATTTCCAGGAATAAGTAGCATATTCTAATGCGATAGGGGTTGGAATTTAGGTCCTTAAATGCACTGGATTTTCAAAGACTTACATAAGCTATAAGTAGCTTTCCTCACATCAATTAAAATAAGAATTCACTTTCTTTACCCTTTTATTTATTTATTTGGAGACCGAGAGGGGGACAGAGACAGACAGACAGCGCATGCAAGCGGGAAGAGGGGCAGAGAGAGAGAGAGAGAGAGATGATCCCAAGCAGGCTCTGTGCTGTCAGGGCAGAGCCCAATGACCTAGGGCTCGATCCCATGAACTGTGAGATCATGACCTGAGCCGAACAAGAGTCTGAGCCACCCAGGCATCCCCTTTACCCTTTTAAATGCCACTGTCCCCTAAGGCCATGCGTAAACACTGATGTAAAAATGAAAAATTGTACCGGGAAGCTCAAGCACATTCATCTCAAACCTTTGCCTAAAAGGAACAAAAAGTTCTATTTAGTTCTGCAGTTTTCCTGTCTTACTGCCATCATCTCTCTCAATCAACTTACATTTTCAAGCCCAAGAAACTAACAAAAAAAAATGTTATTTCTCCCACAGGGAGCAAAATTAAAGCGCTAAGGGAGACCAGAAGCAAAGGACTGCAATACTCAATCCATTAACGGAATCCGGAGAAAAGAAACATAAATATTGAGCTCAGCACAGACGAGCAGCCAGCTCCTCACAGGACAGAAGGAAAGTCACAGTCAGAGAGTTTCTTTTAAAAAAAAAATTTTTTTTAACGTTTATTTATTTTTGGGACAGAGAGAGACAGAGCATGAACGGGGGAGGGGCAGAGAGAGAGGGAGACACAGAATCGGAAGCAGGCTCCAGGCTCCGGGCCATCAGCCCAGAGCCTGACGCGGGGCTTGAACTCACGGACCGCGAGATCTTGACCTGAGCCGAAGTCGGACGCTCAACCGACTGAGCCACCCAGGCGCCCGGAGAGAGTTTCAAACACACTCCAGACACTTCCAGTGGAGACAGAATCCCTGGAGTTGGAAGATCCCTGCTAAGGTAGGGAGTGGGGCGGGGGGGAGGAAGGATACCTGAGCAGCCACAGGAATGAACCCTGGGACCCCTGAACCCCCTCCCTCCCCCGGGGCCTAGTGGAACCCCTCTCTCCCTAAGGCTGCTGTTCTCCAAGTGAGGAAACTCTCAGCAGGATTCACTTGTAGGTTGTTACCCAAATGAATTCCCAAATTCACGAGCCCTAGCCCGGACACAGACCTCCTGACTTCCACAGGCTTTCTCAATACAAACAAATGACACTCCGTGCACTTACATGTGGATGCAAAACTCCAACCTGGGTCTAGACCCAGGACCAAGGGATCCACACTTACCTAGAAAGGGCAATCTCCCCACCCCTTTGTGCAAAAGCATCCCCAGCTTTCCAGGCTCTGTAGCTTCTCTCCATATAAAGGCTCCTTCTAGGGGCACCTGGGTGGCTCAGTACGTTGAGCGTCTGACTTCAGCTCAGGTCACAATCTCACAGTTCAAGGGTTTGAGCCCCGCAACGGGCTCTGTGCTGACAGCTCAGAGCCTAGAGCCTGGAGCCTGCTTCGGATTCTGTGTCTCCCTCTCTCTCTGTTCTTCCCCACTTGCACTGTCTCTCTCTCTCTCTCAAAAATAAATATTTAAAAAAAGAAAGAAAAGCCTCCTTCTGAGGTGGGTGTGAGCAGGTAAAAACACCTGCAGAGGCTCCTCAGGAAGAACCATCTGGGCCTTGAAGGTATTTCCCTTTGCAGACTCCGTGAGGAAGGGGGCGGGGAGCCTAGCTTAGGTCGCCAGCCATAGGCTTCTGTCCCATTGCTTTGGACTATAGTAGTATTTTTAATGACACAAACCCAGTATATGAAGAATCTAGGAAGATCACACAAACCCAATTTTATGTAGAAAAGATGGAGAAACTTGTAAGGCATTTTTCTAGTTCAACAAGAAAACCCATAAGTTGGGGCGCCTGGGTGGCTCAGTCGGTTAAGCGTCCGACTTCGGCTCAGGTCATGATCTCACGGTCCGTGAGTTCGAGCCCCGCGTCGGGCTCTGTGCTGACAGCTCAGAGCCTGGAGCCTGTTTCAGATTCTGTGTCTCCCTCTCTCTCTGACCCTCCCCCGTTCATGCTCTGTCTCTCTCTGTCTCAAAAATAAATAAACATTAAAAAAAAATTAAAAAAAAAAAGAAAACCCATAAGTATTTATTACTTTCATAAAATAAGGATAGTAAACATTACTTCCATGGCAAGAAATTGTCCTATAAACAATTAATCGGACTTGAATGCTCAAAGTGCTGGAATTATAGTTGAAATTGCTCTCCTTCCCCCTCACCAAAAAAACAAAACAACAACAACAAAAAAAAAAACAACAGCGGGGCACCTGGGTGGCTCAGCAGGTTAAGCAACCCGGACTTCGGCTCAGGCCATGATCTCACGGTTTGCGAGTTCGAGCCCCGCGTCAGGCTCTGTGCTGACAGCTCGGATCCTGGAGCCTGCTTGGGATTCTGTGTCTCCCTCTCTCTCTGCCCCTCCCCCACTGATGCTCTGTCTCAGAAATAAACATTTAAAAAAATTTTTTAAAAACGGCAACAAAACAGACCTCAGAATATTACTGCAACGTCTCAGGAAGAAAAACGAGAAACAAGAAATATCAACACATGCGATGTGATACTAAAATTGTATATATATATATATATATATATATACATACACATATATACGTGTATATATATGTATATACGTATGTATATACGTATGTATATACAGCTGAAATTCACCTTTGTCTTCCCTCTTTGGAAATATTTAATATGGTCTTTCTCAATCTAGCACTTAAATACATTTTACATTTAATTGAAAACTGGAAACCAAAAAAAAGTGCCTGAGTGTTATCAAGGTGACAAACCTAGGGATGGGCAGTGCCCACAGGGCAGATCACCCAGGAAAGTCTCAGAGAGGAACGCCCACCCAAAGGAGTTCGCGCAACCTGCCTGTGCCCAGGAAAGGTCCTGGGGGGAGGGGCACAGGAGTTCCTAAAACGTAGCTCCAGGTGCTTACTGTCTGCTTCCCTCTCGTGTAAAACATCCAGACAAAAATCACAAGCGTTTCAAATGGCCCATCCATATAATGTGGACGCTGCGTCAGTTTGAAATGCCCCCCCGGAGGACACATAGTTGATCCTGAGGCTGTGAACTGGAGAGGGGAAGTTGGCGTCTGGGGAGGCGGAGTAGGATCTGGAAAGTCAGGGATTTATTGCTGGCCTTAGGAAGAGCTAGGCTGGGGGAAAGGGTCGTGGATTTGAGACTCTGTTTCCCCAACATCTGGAACGCTCCGGAGAAAACGGGTGCCCCTGGGGAGACAGGAAGGGCTGGGGACCCCACAGACCACAGCACCTCCCGCGTACGAATCCCGGAGACGGAGTCACGACTGTCCTCTGACGACTCCCCCCCTCCCCCCGTGGCCACCGCACGGATCGGGAGAGACGCGGCCGCGCGCAGTGACGGGACAGCACGCCGCGGGGTCCCGGCTGCCCGCACAGCCCGCAGGCCGCGCGTGGAGGGGGACTGAGGTCGGAGCGGCGCCCCCGGGGACTCGGGGGACTCGGGGACTCCGCCCCGTCCTGGCACACCCGGCCCCGCACACTCACCATCTCCCGGCTTCTCGGGTCGCCCGGCGTCGCGCCCGCTGCTCCCGCGGCAGGTGCAGGTCACTGCGCGAGTAACGCTGCAGCAGAGCCACCCGGGACCTTTTAAGCGCAGGTGAGAAGCGAACCGGAGCCAGGCCTCGAGCTTCCAGGGGGCTGCGGGGCGTCGCCACACCCACCTGCCCCTGCCGCGGCCCTGATTGGACCGCTCGCAAGGACCCGCCCCTCCGCTCCTGAGTGACAACAGGGCAGAAGGTCCGGTTGCTTTTGAAAACCAGTCTTAGGTGGTCGCGAACCTGTCCCCTCCTGGGACGTTTGCTTTTTTTAAAAAAAAATTTTTTTTTTTAACGTTTACTTATTTTTGAGACAGAGAGAGACAGAGCATGAACGGGGGAGGGTCAGAGAGAGAGGGAGACACAGAATCGGAAGTAGGCTCCAGGCTCTGGGCCATCATCAGCCCAGAGCCCGACGCGGGGCTCGAACCCACGGACCGTGAGATCGTGACCTGAGCTGAAGTCGGACGCTTAACCGACTGAGCCACCCAGGCGCCCCTGGGACGTTTGCTTTTAAACAAAACTTGGTCCTGGCCCTAGGGGGACCGTGGCGTCTTCCTGCAGCTCCTTGTAAACGTGGGGACACAGGCGTCCAGAGTCCGTTCCGGTGGAGCGACTCCCTTGTTCAGAGGAAGAGGGGCCAGGCCAGGCGGGGTTTACACACAGGGTCCGAGGTCCTCCCTGGGTCGGGGGCATTGGCATGAGGCTGCGAAACCACTCATGGACCTACTCATGGACCTGTGACCCTTGTTTACAAAAACACTTTAAAAATGACCTCACGGGGGAAAAAATCAAATCAAATCAAATAATAAAAATGACCTCACGGGGCGCCTTAGTGGCTCAGTCGGTTAAGCATCAGACTCTTGATCTTGGCTCAGGTCATGATCTTGAGGTTCCTGAGTTTGAGATCGGTGTCAGCTCTGTGACACTGCACTGACAGTGTGGATTTTGGGATTTTCTCTTTCTCCCTCTCTCTCTCCCCCTCCCACTAGCTCTCTCTCAAAATAAGTAAATACATTTTTAAAAAATGACCTCACCGTATGCAATACAGACTGGTTCCATGTTGATCTTTAACGGTTGACAGCATTGAGGCTTCTATCCATCCCTTCTCCACCTGCGTGTATGTGGTACTTCAGCTAGAGAACTCCATGCCTTCTCAAGCGTTTGAGTTTTTTTGCTTTAAAATTTATACTTTTAGGGGCGCCTGGGTGGCTCAGTCGGTTAAGCGACCAACTTCGGCTCAGGTCATGATCTCACCGCTCATGAGGTCAAGAGCCACGTGAGGCTCTGTGCCGACGAGCCTGCTTCGGATTCTGTGTCTCCCTCGCTCTCTGCTCCTCCCCCGCTCTTGCTCTCTCTCTCTCTCAAAAATAAATAAACATTAAAAAAAATTTTTTTTTAATTTATACTTTTAATTGTGGTAGCATACACATTCTATAAAATTTCTATTTTAGGAATATAGCTCAGTAGTGAGAATTACCGTGACATTGGGAAGTCAATCTCAGAACTGGAATAAATGCCTACATTTTGAGATCACTCCTGCGTTACCAAATGCCATCTTCCTCTCTCCGATTCACATTATTTTCAGCTATTTGTCCTCCACGGTGTATTTCAAACAGACTCAAAGTTTGAATTGCACAGAAAAACAACCTGGAATATCCTGTATAAAACCCATGTGTCTCTCCGCTAAGTATATTTCCTGGGCACAAACGTCCTATGGGAAGGCTTTTAGTAGAGTTTCCCCTTTGAAAATTTCTGGGTGATCTGTCCTGTTGGCACTGACCCGTGCTGGGTTTGGGCACCTTAAAACGATGTACTCGCTCATTTCTCTTTTTCCAATAGGGTAAAATTTATTTAATTAGTAGAGCTTGAAAGAAAGCACCAAATGTTTCCAAGGAGGTAAGAAAGTGGTAAGTTTCAGAAAAAATAAGATATTCCAGTATTATATCCCATTTGTTAATAATTTTGATTTCACTTTTTCTTCCCCTGGGAGTGCGTTGTAAGTTTCTGAGGCCTGCTCTTTAATTTTGGGTGATTTCAAATCTGCTTAGACTGGCAGAGAGGAAGTATCCAAGCAAGACTGATTATTTGCAAAACAATGTCTTGCCTTGAAAACAATAATTAGTTGACATCTTTCTTTCCCCCCAAAGGAATAGATATTTGGGATTTTCTGGTCGAACTAGTAAATATGCATTACAGTTTCTTCCCTCCTTACCACATAAACACGGAGTTTGAGTGATTTTGTGCAAACATTGAGTTTCAGTGATGTTGGTTTGTGTCATATAGCATATAATGGTGGTCCTGGGACGCCTGGGTGGCTCAGTCGTTAAGTGTCCGACTTTAGCTCAGGTCATGATCTCACAGTCTATGGGTTTGAGCCCCATGTCAGGCTCTGTGCTGACAGCTCAGAGCCTGGAGCCTGCCTCGAATTCTGTGTCTCCCTCTCTCTCTCTCCCCCTCCCCCACTCATGCTCTGTCTCACTCTCAAAAATAAATAAACATTAAAAAAAATTCAACAACAACAACATATAATGGTGGTCCCAAGCAACTCCAGGGAGCATAGAGGCATGTGACTCAGGTCAATGACCTGAGTAAGACTGTTTGAATCGCTGCTTTGAATTCTCCTTCGATTCCCAAAATAGAATTGGTAGATCAGAGGATAATTCAGTTTGTAGTTTTTTGAGGAACGGTCATGTTGTTTTATATACCATCAACACGATTTTATATTCTCAGCAATAGTACAACAAGGGTTTCAAAGAGTATTTTCGTTTTCCTGATAGTGTCAGTTAAGGACAAAAGTCACTAATTTGATGAAGTCCAAATTTGATGAAGTCTATTGTTTTTTTTCCATTCTTGCCCTCGGTGTCTTATCTACGAATTCTTTGCCAAATACAAGTCTAGAATGGTTTCCTATGTTTATGTAAGTGTGTTATCGTTGTCATTTAGGTCTTTATCCTTTCTGGTAAAGTATTGTATGTGACGTCCTGTAAGAATAAAACCTCTTTCTTTTGCTTACGGCTATCCAGTTGGCTTAGCACAAATTTATGAGAAGAATATTCTTGCCCTATTCTTGGCTTCCACCACCCCACCCCACCCCCACACACAAGAAATCAGTTGACTATAGATGTATAGGTTTATTTCTCAAATCTAAATCTATTCCACAGATCTATAGGTCTACCCTTATGTCAGTATCACACTCTCTTGATTACTACTGCATTTCTCAAAGTTGTGACCTTAAGAAATGTTAGCCCTACCATTTTGCTTTTCTTTTTCGAGACTGCTTTGGTTATTCTGGTTCCCTTGCAACTCCATATAATTTTAAAAACCAGGTTGCCAATTTATATAAAGGAATGAAGTGGGATCATGACAGGTATGGTGTTGAGTCTCTAGACCATTTTGGGGGCGAGTGCCATTTCAAAATGTTAAGTATTCTGATCCACTTTCCCATTTATTTACACGTTTATTAATGTCTTTCCCCCACGTTTTATAGCTTTTTGAGTATTCACTATGTACTTCTTGTGCTAAACTATCCCTAAATATTTTATTCCTTTTGATTTCATTGTAAATGCCTTTCCTCATTTCATTATCAGATTGTTCCTTACAAGTGTATAACACTACAATTGATTTTTACATATTGATCTTGTATCCAAGCAATTTGCTGAACTCAGTGATCAGTTTTAGGAGGTTTTTTTTTAATGTTTTTTTTTTTTTTTTAGACTTTTCTAAAGATAAGGTATCTCAGTGGGAGGTAGAAATGCCATTACATCTTCCTAACCAATCTTAATGCGTTTCGTCTTTTTATGGGTAACAGCTTTGACTAATATGGCCAGTACACCCCCAAATATAAGTGGCAAGAACAGATATCCTTGTTTTGTTCCTTACTTCAGGGGAAAGCATCCAGTCTTTCACCACTAAAAATAATTTTAGTTTGGGGTTTTCACAGATGTTCATAACGAGGCTAGTTAATTTCCTTCTATTCCTGGTATGCTGAGTGCTTTAATCATAAAAGCATATTTCATTTTGCCACTTATTTTCTCTGAGGCTAATGAGATCTTGCCATTTTGCATTTTACTCTATTGATATCATTCATTATTACACTAATGGATTTTGAGATATTAACCCAAGCTCTCATCCCTGGAATATATCCTACTTGGTCATGGTACAGAATTTTACATATTGCTGGATCAGGTTTGTGGGTTCACAAAATGAGCGTGAAGTGTTCTCCTCATTTTCTTTTTTTTTAATGTTTAGTTTTGAGAGAGAGAGAGGGAGAGAGAGAGAGAGAAAACAAGAAAGTGAGGGAGGGGCAGAGAGAGAGGGAGACACAGAAACTGAAGCAGACTCTAGGCTCTGAGCCTTCAGCAAAGAGCCCTATGTGGGGCTCAAACTTGTGACCCAGGAGATCACAACCTGAGCTGAAGTCCAACGCTTAACCAACTGAACCACCCATGCACCCCATCTACTTATGCACTTCTGGTAGGAATATAAATGCATGCCGCCATTGTGGAAAACAGTATGGTAGTTTTTAAAAAATTACAGAGTGTTATTGTATGATCCAACAATTCCACTTTGAGTGGATAACCAAAAGAATTCAAAATATGGACTCAAACAGATATTTGTTCATCTGTGTTCACAGGAGCATGATTTACAGTGGCCTTAAGGTGGAAGAAACCCAAGCGTCCATCAACAGACGAACGGATCAACAAAATTTGGTATACACATACAAGCAGAATATTATTCAGCTTTAAAAAGAAATGGGGGCGCCTGGGTGGCTCGGTCGGTTAAGCATCTGACTTTGGCTCAGGTCACGATCTTGCAGTCTGTGAGTTCAAGCCCTGCGACGATGGCTCAGAGCTGTGCTGACAGCTCAGAGCCTGGAAGCCGCTTCGGGTTCTGTGTCTCTTCTTTCTCTGCCCCTCCCCCACGCCTGCTCTGTCTCTCAAAAATGAATAAATGTTAAAAAAAATTTTTTTTAAAGAAATGAAATTCTGACACATGCTACAGCATGGGTGAACCTTGAGGACATTATGCTAGGCGAAACATGCCAGGCAAAAAAAAAAGACAGAAAAACTGTATTATTCCACTTAGATGAAGTGCCTAATCAAATTCATAGAGACTGAGCAAATTATGGTAGCTGTCAGGGGTTTGGGGCACAGGACAATGGGGATTTGTTGTTTAATATGTATACAGTTTCAGTTTTGCAAGATGATTTGCAATTTCTGGAGATTGGTTTCACAGGGTAGTTCACACTAGTAAACTACTTAAAAATGGATACAAAAAATGGGGTGCCTGGGTGGCTCGGGAGGTTAAGCATCTGACTTCCACTCAGGTCATGCACAGTTTGTGAGTTTGAGCCCCACATGGGGCTCTGTGCTGACAGCTCAGAGCCCAGAGCCTGCTTTAGATTCTGTGTCTCCTCTCTTTCTGCCCTTCCTCTGTTCACACTCTGTCTGTCTCTCTCTCAAAAACTAAATAAACATTAAAAAAAAAATGTAATGGATAAACTGTAACTAAACACAGAATCCACAGAAAGAAATTTTTGCAAATAATATAACTGAAAAGTACTCGTATTAAGAATATATCGGGGTGCCTTGGTGGCTCAGTCGGTTAAGTGTCCAACTGTTGTTGGTTTCGGCTCAGATCATGATCTTGAGGTTCATGGGATCTAGCCCTGAGTAGGGCTCTATGCTGATGGCACAAAGCTTGCTTGGGATTCTCTCTCTCTCCTCTCTCTCTGCCTCTTCCCCCTACTCATGCACGCACTCTCTCTCTCTCTCAAAATAAAAAATAAACATTAAAAAATAAAATTGCAGTAAAATCTACATTAAAAATATTTGAGAGAGAACACAAGCAGAAGAGGGGTGGAGAGAGAGAATCTGAAGCAGGCTTCAACCCAGTGCAGGACCCGAGATGGGGCTTAATCTCATGACTGTGAGGTTATGACCTGAGCTGAAATCAAGAGTTGCACACTTAACCGACTGAGCCACCCGGGCGCCCCCGTAAATAAAATGTTGAAAGTAAAAAAGAATACATAGGGGCGCCTGGGTGGCTCAGTCGGTTAAGCGTCCGACTTCAGCTCAGGTCATGATCTCACGGTCTGTGAGTTGGAGCCCCGAGTCGGGCTCTGGGCTGATGGCTCAGAGCCTGGAGCCTGCTTCCAATTCTGTGTCTCCCTCTCTCTCTGTCCCTCCCCTGTTCATGCTCTCTCTCTGTCTCAAAAATAAATAAACGTTAAAAAAAAAAAGAATACATAAAGAAATCCTACAATTCAAATAATCTACATTTAAAAAGTCAAGGGATGTAGGAACACCTGGCTGGCTCAATCAGTACAGCATGCAACTCTTGATCTCAGGGTCATGAATTTGAGCCCCATGTTGGGTGTAGAGATTACATAGAAATAAATTCTGGGGAGCCTGGGTGGCTCAGTCTTGATCTCATGATTTCTTGGGCTTGAGCCCTGCATCAGGCTCTGTGCTGACAATGGGGAGCCTGCTTGGGATTCTCTCTCTCTCCCTCTCTCTTTGTCCCTCCTCCACTTAAGTGGTCTCTGTCTCTCTCAAAATAAATAAATAAACTTAAACACATTTTAAAAAAAAAGAATGAAAATCTCTAAAAAATTTTAAAAATGAAAAGTCAAGGGACGTGCATAGATATTTTCCAAGAAAGATTTACAAATGGCCAAGAGCACACAGAATGGGGAAAGGTGGTCAAAAGGTACAAACTTCCTGTTATAAAATAAATAAGTCATGGGGATGTAATGTACAGCATGGTGACTATAATATAGTTCATAGTACTGTATTATATATTTAAAATTTGGTGAGAGAGTAGATCTTAAATGTTCTCATTGCAGGAAAATAATTGTAACTACACACGTGATGATGAATATTAACTATACTTTTTGGTAGTGGTCATTTCTCAATATATACAAATATTAAATCACTGTGTTGTATGCCTGGCACTAATATAATAAGTCAATTGTATCTCAATTAAAAAAATTTTTTTGATGTTTATTTATGTTTGAGAGAGAGAGGGACAGAGTGTGAGCAGGGAAGGGGCAGAGGGAGAAGGAGACACAGAATCCGAAACAGGCTCCAGGCTCTGAGCTGTCAGCACAGAGCCCGACGTGGGGCTCAAACTCATAGACCGCGAGATCATGACCTGAGCTGAAGTTGGACGCTTAACTGACTGAGCCACCCAGGCGCCCCAATTGTATTGCAACTTTTAAAAAGAATGAAGTATTGATACATTCTGCAACACGGCATTCCCTGAGAAAATTATATCAAGTGATTGAAGTCAAACACAATGACGACATATTATATAATCCCATTCCTATGAAAGTCAACAAATATGGAATTTTACATAGACAGGAAATAAGTTAATGGTTGTCTAGGGCTGGCACTTGAAGGAGATAAGCAAGAAGATAGGACAGTGATAAGTAAAGTGTATAGAGTTTTCTTTTTAAGAGATAAATACGTCCTGAAATGAACTGTGGTGATGATTGCATGCATCTATGTAGGTACTGGAAACTGATGAGTTGTAAAAATTAAAGGGGTCTATGGTTATAGTATGTGAATTGGATCTAAATAAAGTTGTTCAACTCTTCAACAATTTGTTGGGACAGTGTTGGGAAAACTGGACAGCCACATGCAAAAGAATGAAACTGGACCACTTCCTTTCACCATACACAAAAACAAGCTCAAAATGTATTAAAGACCTAAATGTGAGACCTGAAACCAAAAACATCCTTGAAGAGAGCATAAGCAGTAATCTCTTTGACATCAGCCATAGCAACATATTTCTAGTTTTGTTTCCTGAGGCAAGGGAAATAAAAGCAAAAATAAGCTATTGGGACTACAACAAAATAAAATTTCTGCACAGCAAAAGAAACAACAGAATTAAAAGGCAGCCTACTGAGTAGAAGGGATTTGTAAACGACATATCTGGTAAAGTTTTAGTACGCAAAATACATAAAGAACTGACACAGCTCAATACCCCCAAAATAATGCAATTAAAAATGAGCAAAAGACATGAACAGGCATTTCTCCTAAGACATTCAGGTGGCCAACAGACACATGAAAAGATGCTCAACATCGTTCATCATCAGGGAAATGCAAATCAAAACTACAATGAGATATCACCTCACACCTGTCAGAATGGCTAAAATCAAAAATGCAAGAAAAAGCAAGTGTTGGGAAGAATTTGGAGAAAAAGGAACCCTCTTGAGCGGTTGGTAGGAATGCAAACTGGTGCAGCGACTGGGGAAAGCAGTATGGAGGTTCCTCAAAAAATTAAAAATAGAACTACCCTATGACCCAGGAATCACACTATTGGGTATTCACCCCCCCCCAAAATACAGAAACACTAATTCAAATGAGTAAAAGCACCCCTATCTTTAGGCAGCATTATTCAAATAGCAAAACTATGGAACTAGCCCAAGCAGCCATTGATAGATGAATGGGTAAACAAAAAGTGATATCTATCTATATCTATAATGGAGTATTACTCAGCCATTAAAAAAGAATGAAACATTGCCATTTGCAACAACATGGGGGGAGCTCGAGAGTATAATGCTAAGTGAAATAAGTCAGAGAAAGACGAATACCATATGATTTCATTCATATGTGGAATTTAACAGACAAAACAAGCAGAGGGGAAAGAGAGAGAGAGAGAGAGAAGCAAACCAAGAAACAGACTCTTAAGTATAAAGAATTAATTGATAATTATCAGAGGTGAGATGGGTGAAGGAATGGGGTAAATAAGGGATAGGGATAAAAGAGTACATTTATCATGATAAAAAATAACATAAAATGATTTATTTTTTATTTTTTTCATTCTCACATCCAATTTTATTGTCTGGACAATGACAAACATGCACATTTTAAATATTCGGTGTATGTAAAAATAAAATGATTTTAAAAAAAGAAATGCTCACCCTAAGGTTGTTCAAATAAGTAGATATATGCATTAAGAGTTTTGCTTTCTAGGGGCGCCTGGGTGGCTCAGTCGGTTAAGCTTCCCACTTCAGCTCAGGTCATGGTCTGGTGGTTAGTGAGTACGAGCCCCACGTCTGGCTCTGTGCTGACAGCTCAGAGCCTGAAGCCTGCTTGCGATTCTGTGTCTCCTTCTCTCTCCGCCCCTCCCCTGCTCACACTCTGTCTCTCTCTCTCAAAAATAAATAAACATTAAAAAAATTAAAATAAGCACTTTTTAAATTAAAAAAAGAGTTTTGCAATCCAATCTCTTAAGCATATTAATACTTTCCAAGAACGTCCCATGTTTACATAACTTTTTCTTGTTTCTTGTTATATCAGTTAAAACAGTAATCGAATTACCTTATAGGGGTATTCTAGCCTTTTATATATCAAAGTTCTCTATACATTCAAACAATGACCTAAGAATAAATTTTCTTTCAGTGTAAAACGTACACCTGAGAATTTAGTCAATGCCTCTTACAACTGTGGTTGGTCTTTCGAAGAGTCCCTGCCCCCAGCTGAGACTGGGGCTCCAATTTTCCATCCCAGCCAACAGGCTTGGAAGGCAATAGGCTTTTTAA
This sequence comes from Panthera uncia, assembly GCF_023721935.1. NCBI lineage: Eukaryota > Metazoa > Chordata > Mammalia > Carnivora > Felidae > Panthera > Panthera uncia. The sequence continues at coordinate 8,211,141 of NC_064816.1, read as the reverse complement.
ACTATGAAATAAGGATGGGGAAGCATCGGGTGGAAGACCCAACGCTGTCAATGGTCAACGATCAAAATGGAGCCAGGTGACTTTTAAGGGTCTGTACTTGCAAAGAAGGGTCACAGTTCCAGGAGTGGCTCCCAGCAGCTGGCGTTCCACGGACCCCTTACCTCTGGCCTGCTGTCACTCCGGAGGGAGTGGGTGGGCCTTGCAACCTGTCCAATCAGGGGAGACGTCAGGGCAAGGGGGTGGGGCGACGCTCCGCAGGCGCGCCGCGGGAGGCTTCTGGCTCCCGCCATTGTTTGGATCGTGGGTCGCCTGCGCTGAAGTCCTCCACGTCGCTGTGCCTCGGGTTCTGTCTTGCTGAGCCCTGGACCTTCCTCGGAAATCGTAGGTAGGACGCCGGGAGACACAGGAAAGCTAGAAATGGTGAGTGGGCAGGCCCGGGCTTCCGGAGAGGGGGCGGAGTGCTGGGTGGAACTGGCCGGAGCTGGCGGTGGCGTGAACTGGCCTCCTCGCGGACGACTCTGAAGTGTGAGCACCCGTTGGTGGCGCCGCTCGGACCTCAGTCCCGTCCGCGCGTGGCCAGGGGGCTGGGCCGGCCGCCGGCACCCCGACGACCTGTGCGGTCCCTGTGCGTGGCAGCTTCGGCCTTCGAGCCTCCGGACAGCTCCGCGCCCGCAGCTCCGCGTCTCTCCAGATGGTGCGGTGACCGTGGTGACAGGGGGCAATCGTGACCGGCTCTCTGGTGTCCGTGCGCGGGAGATGCTAAGTGTGGCCTTTGGGGTCTCCATTCCCTCCTTTCTCTTCAGAGGGGACCGGCTTTCTCCTGAGTTTTCCAAAATTTGGGGAAACCGTGAAATCCACGAGCCTGTCGCGGCACCGTCGCCCCCCCCCCACCCGCCGCGTCCAGCCCTCCCTAGGACTGGCATTCGTTGCCTAAATTAACTTCCAAATCCCTCCTGGTCCGCATCCCTCCTCCAGTTCGCAGCGTCTTTATGAACTATTCGTTCTCTATGGTGCCTTTTAAACAGACCCGATACTTCATTTGTTGATCATTTTCCCGCTGTCAGTGGATGGCTCTCTTAAAAGGGTTTAGTTTTTGTTCCTGGATATTTTACGGAATAGAAAAGTAGCGAATAACTGCCCGGTACAACGTGGTATGAAATCCTCGCGCCTCTCCCCCCAGGATCTTTCCTGGGCACAGACATCCTATGGGAAGTCCTTTGGGTGGCGGTTCCTCTTTGAAACTTTACTGGGTGATGTGCCCGACAGCACAGCCCCTCCCTCCCTTGGTTTGTCACATTTGAAACATTTCTTCAATTAATTTTAGTCTCAATTTTTTAGTGAATAAAAACGTATTTAAATTTTTTTTTAACGTTTATTTTATTTTTGAGACAGAGAGAGACAGAGCATGAGCAGGGGAGGGTCAGAGAGAGAGGGAGACACAGAATCTGAAACGGGCTCCAGGCTCTGAGCTGTCAGAGCCCGACGCGGGGCTCGAACTCACAGACCGTGAGATCATGACCCGAGCCGAAGTCGGACGCTTAACCGACTGAGCCACCCAGGCGCCCCTATAAACACGTATTTAATCCATACAACGCGAAAAGCAGTTGTGAAGTATTTCCAAAGAGTCAAGAAAGGAGTGAATTTCAGGGAAAAAAAAAAACAAAAAACATTTCTGGGATTACCCCCCAGGTTTTTTTTTTTAAATTTTTTTTTTTTTTTTTTTACTTTTTCCCTCCCTTGAGTGTGTTACTAATATTCTGAGGTCTGTTCTTTGATTTGGACGAGTTGGGATGAATTTCCAAGGCTTAGACTTGCAGACCTGTGGTGTTCAGCTATGATTCATAGCTTGTAAAACAGTTTGTTCTCATGGAAATAATTAACGTCTTATTATTTTTTTAGTTTTTGTGAATGCGGTTCATACTTGGGAGGTTTCTTGTTGAGCCAGTTTATTAAGGGCCTTACAGTTGTTTTTTTTTTTTTTCCCCTCTCCTTTCCACATAAACACTGGGTTTGAGTGATTTGCTGGATTGTTCAAACACTGGGTTGTTGTCATTTAAAGTATCTCTGGTGGTGCGAATAAATAAAAAATAAAATAAAATAAAATAAAATAAAATAAAATAAAATAAAATAAAATAATAAAATATCTCTGATCTCTGGTGGTGCCAGTGGCAGGCAGAGGCTTCCGGATGGTCTGTCCAAGCGTTGGCCCCCCCTTGAGGCTGCAAAAGGAAGTTCATGGTGCCCAGTTTTTCCTCCTGGAGCAGTACCTCCCCTGCCAGTGTGTGGGGCTTCCGGAGTTCATTCCCGTGGCTGCTCAGGTGTCCTTTCCGCAGACTGACCCACCTCGGGACTTCTGTCTCCACCAGGGGAGTCTACAATGGAAACTTTTTTTTTTTTTTAAGTAAGTGGGGCTTGAACTCATGAGCCCAAGCTCAAGAGACACCTGCCGTACCCACTGAGCCAAACAGGGGCCCCTAGAATGTGAAACCTCCCGAATGTGGCTTTCCTTCTATCCTATGGGAAGCAGGCTGCTCATAAGAGCTGATTCTGATCTTTCTTTCCTTTGGGTTCCTTTGCTGCTTGAACAGTACAGCCCTTTGGCTCTGGTTTCCTTTGGCACTTGGGCTCAGAAACTCTTAAGTTGATTGAGAGGTAACGTGAGGAAAGCAAGAAAATTGTGGAACTAAGTAGAATCTGTACTCTGTTTAGGCAAGAGAACCTCAACATGTGAGAGGCATTCAGTTAAGTTTTCTTAAGGTCATTTAAAATTTTTTTTAATGTTTATTTTTGAGGGATAGAAAAAGCACGCACGGGAGGGGCAGAGGATCTGAAGCGGGCTCTGCACTGACAGCAAAGAGCCTGACGAGGGGCTGGAACTCCCGAACCGTGAGATCATGACCTGAGCTAAAGTTGGACGCTTCACTGACTGAGCCACCCAGATGCTCCTGAAGGTCATCTTTCATTTTTGGATCAGTTAGTGAATACACTTTTCCCTAAAGAACATTGGCATTTAACAGGCTAAAGCAAATGAATTTCTATTTCAATTGATGTGAGGAAAACTACCCAAAGTTTATGTAAATATTTGAAAATCCAGTGCATTGAAGGAGCTAAGCTCAAATTCCTAAAATATTGTAATATGCTACTTACTCCTGGAAAATACCCGGAGTGTGATACAGGGGGGAAGGACAGACTGATACTCTGTGTCCTTCCAGTTAGGCATTTGAAAGTTTTCATTTTGTATGGTTTACACTTTTGTAAACTTTAGTGTTTAGTTATATTGTCAAATGGTTTCCTGTGTATAAAAGTTAAAATGAAATCAAGACTGTTAGTGTAATATACGTAAATTTCTCTATATTTTTTAAGTAAATTTGTAAGATAGCGAAGTGTGACTTAAGAAAATCACTGTGAACAAATCCTAGTTCCTTCCAGCACTGTGAAGCCCAGCCACCCCCAAATACACAGTTTTAATCGTTTCTTGAGCCTCGTGTTAGGGTTTCTTTATATTCAACAAGCAATTGCGAATGCATATTTTTCTTAACCTATGTTTGTCCTTGTAATGAGCAGTCAGACTTTGCAATTTTGGATATTTTAGTGCTGACAGCTTAAGCCTCTCCCTGCCCTCTCCACTCCCACCTCCCTTGCTCCTTGTGCTCCCCGCTGGATGAGCTGATGAGAAAGCCTGGGTGGTCTCTCCTCTAGAACAGGTAGGAGATTCCAACCAGAAAAGCCCCTGCCTGTGTGCAGAACTCTTGCCCCCGCCTGCTCCCCAACCCCAATGGACTCCTTACCCAGCCAGGCTCATTTCTGTTCTCCTGAAGCCATTTCAGAGCTGCCTTCACAGGCAGCCTTGCCCTGAGACCTCTGTTATGTGAGTCCTAAGCCTTTTCCGACTGTCTGGGTGTCTGTGTACAGTGTTGTTGGGGCTACATCGCCATTCCCCTCAATTTCTGAACCACTTCTCAGCAGGGAGCCATAACAGTTGGCACCGTGAGCAGCGTGTCCACATGTGACCCCCATTCCATGGGTCTGTCTGCTCTTGCTATAAGTTGCTCCCTGATGGTGGCATGTACTGCCGGGGGCTGGTGAGCTTGTGCTGTGACCTGTGCTGTCCTGTGTTGCGTCGGTGACCCAGCAAGCCTCAGTTCTAGACTGAGCCAACCAGAGTTGGCAGTTGTGAGAATTTCTAGGCTTTTGGGAGCAGGACTGTCGGATTGGGGCCCTCCTTAAAGTGGTCCTGGGTCAATGTCTTTGCTGGTTTCTCTCCCTGTGTTAGAGTGAAGCTGTGACAGAGGCTGGGTTGGCCCCTGTATACCCTGTGGAAAGAGGTGGCCTCATTCAGCGTTTACTCCTGGGAGAGCAGACATTTGGAAAGAGAAGAAAGGGTGAAAGGCAGCCAGTAAGTGGTGGGCTGAGTCCACACTCCGAATACCAGATGGTTGAATGGGACCTTTGAGTACCTCTGCTGCTCCTGCCCCTGCCTCTTCTGCAAGAAATATCCTGACTCTGCGGATTTGAGAGGACAGCATCCATGGCACCCTTTGACACAGCAATGGAATTGGTTCAAAGCTGACTTAAGTTCCTTGTCCTTAAACCCATGAAAGCAACCAGTTATCATGGGGAAGGCTCCTAACCCTGATGGCACTGATTTGAGACTCTCAGGAGGAAACCTTTTATAAACACCAGGGTAGAAAGGCACCCCCTCTGCCAAAGTATATCCAGGGACAAAGAAAACAAAAGAGGGATGCTCGAGGAAGGGACTAATAGATAAAGTACTGAAACAAAGGACCACAATTTGACTGAATTGGAAATCCAAAATGTACAAAAAGAATTTATACAACAGAACAGGTAAGAATTCACTGCTTGGCTTTTCAGCCTCTATAACATAAGTTCTGGATCAATTTTGCTATCTAATGTAATGTACTAACTCAAGAACCTTTAAGCAGTCAGTCAATACTAGGTCTCAAATATAGCTATACCTGGGATCCCACTCCCGTTTAAGCAGGGTACCCCTGATGGTCTCATGGCAGTCACTGAATAGGATATAGGGGAAAAACAGCACAGCTGTTTCTTCTTGACCGTCAGAACTATGGTCTTGTCGAAATCCTCCATGGACATAGCCCTGGTTGTTCTAAAAGAACCCAGAGTGATCTAGGAAGCTCTGAACCAATGATTCATAAATTAAAATTAAATAAAGCCATCGGCACTTATAAATTATCTTGACAAAATGGGACCTCACGGACTTGCCCTCTAAATTGAGTAGTTAATATGGCTCAACATAAATTGCTCAGGCCCTTGAAGGAATGAAACCACACATAAAACCTATTTAGCGAGGGGCTGATTATTCCCAGTGCTTCTCCTTTGAACAGCTGAATTTGACCTATTCTTACCTGGAATGAATGAATGAATGAATGAATGACACCTCACAGTGGATTACTGTAACCTTGTAAATGTGGTCACGCCCAACACAGGTCTATATCCAGTCTCCAACTTTATGGAAATTACTGACTCAACCAATCAACAACTGGGTAAATCTGCTGTCACAGATTTGGCTGGGTCTGTTCTGTTCAGTGTTTATCTAAAGAGCAGTTGCCTTCACTTTGCAGGGACATAGTATACCTTTACTGGGTTATCCTCGTGGATCTTCAACAGCTTTGCCTTCCCACACAATTGTAGGCAAGATCTGAACTGCATCCTTGTTTCTACAAGAACACAGGTGTCACGTTATATTAATGAACTCCTCCTCCTCCTCTGAGAACATACTAGACAGACAAATATTGAGAAAAGGAGCTAGCAAAATTTGGATGGGACATTGTCATGCATAAAATGTGAGGCCTGGTCAACCATGTTATTGTACCAGAAATTGTTTGATCATCTGACACCTGCTCCTTCTCTAACATCATGAGGAAATAGCTGTTCTCCCTAGCAATACCCCAACCTCAACGATGTTCTTTTGTTGTTCCAGAAGTAACATATTCCTTGTTTACAAATTTTACTTGAACCCATTTATGCTGTTATTTACAAATGGGCACCTGTACCTCAAAAGGCTGGAGGCTTTTCAAATTGCCATTGAACTGGCACTCCTGGTCGTGCCCACAGAGACTTCTTCACTGTAGATGATTCATTGGCCTCCTTTCACGCCTCCTGGAATTACCCATGATGGCCTTGGAAAAGGCCTGCTCTGTTACCAGCTTGAGACATTATGGGGCAAACCTTGGACTTATGAGATAGCCGCCTGCGGGAGGGGGTGACCTATTCTCTGCTCCATCTCTTGCAAGATGTCTTAGTACTGAAATAAGCCCCTCCCTTTCCCAGGCCCCTGGCCTCCCTGAGGAGCTCCATAGGAGTACCTGAGTGAAAAGCAATGGTAGTCCATAGACTTTAGGTATGACATCACCACATTTGTACATGGTGTAGCATAGGCAGAATTGCTCCTTTTTTTTTTTTTTTTAATTAATTAATTTAGAGAGAGAGAGAGAGAGAGAGAGAGAATCCCAGGTAGGCTCCGCACTGTCAGCACAGAGTCCAACACGGGGCTTGAACTCACGAACCGTGAGATCATGACCTGGGCCGAAGCTGGACACTCAACCAACTGAGCCACCCAGGCGCCCCAGAGTTGTTGCTTTTTATGTCTTAATTGGGATGTCTCACTAATAACTGGACCCAGTGGTCATTACTACTGACCACACATCCAGTAGTCATTTTAGCACCAGGCAACAAAACATTATCTTCATCTGTTGACTAGTCTTGAGTGATTCTCTGAGTTGCCCCTTTGAGGTGAAAAGATTCTAGGAATCTTATGCCTCCACCATCCCCAGTGTAAATCAAAGTAACACTTGTCCCTACATATACTAAGGCCAGAATACAAGACCTTGCCAGGACACCTATCTAGGTCTGAGTCAAGATGCTACTGACAGTAACAAAGACAGACATTTCATTTCTCAAAGTATACTGTGCTGGGTGCTCTAACAAGGCATTCAGTGGAAGTTGTTTCTCCTCCCTTCCAAGTCTCGGTGCAGGCTTCATAGAGCACTGTAATGGCTTACTGAAATAAGTTGAAATTCATTGAATGAAAGATGGTCTATGCTTCTCATGGATCAGTTATCAGGTGTGAATATGAATGTGTCTGTCTTTTTCTTTTCCTAGTAGACTTTTTTAACTTTAAGAGAATTTTAACAGAAAATTTAATCAGAAAATACAGAGGCTTCCCACATAATCCCTCTGCCTTGACAAGGTTTTTCCTATATTTTATATCTTGTATTGTTGTAATACCCTTGTTCCATTTGTTGAACCAACTTTGATGCATGAAAGTCCTTATTTTACAATTAAGGTTGACGCTGTGTCATATAGTCTCAGGTCTTTAGCTAATGTGAAATGATGTGTCTCCATCATTTCTGTATCATATAGAATACTTTCACTCTTCGGAAAAATTTCCTATTCCCTACCTTGTCATTCATCCCTCCCTCCCACCCCATATCCTGGTAACCAGAGATCTTTTAATAACTTTTAATTTTCTCTTTTCTGAAATGTCATTCCCTTGGAATCATTCAGTGTGTAGCCTTGTCATATGGTTTTCCTGCACTTAGAAATATGACTTAAGGGGCGCCTGGGTGGCTCAGTTGGTTAAGCGTCCAGCTTCAGCCCAGGTCATGATCTCACAGTTCGTGGGTTTGAGCCTCACGTCGGGCTCTGTGCTAACAGAACAGAGCCTGGAGCCTGCTTCAGAGTCTATGTCTCCCTCTCTGTCTGCCCCTCCCCTGCTCATGCTCTGTCTCTGTCTCTCAAAACTGAATAAACTTAAAAAAAATATATATATATATATGATTTAAAATTTTCTTCATGTCTTTTGGCTTGATGAGCTCATTTCTTTCATCACTGAAGAATATTTCATCCTGTGGATGCACCAGTGATATTTTCTATCAGTTCACCTATTGAAATTATCTTGGTTCCATGTAAGTCATGACAAGTATGCATAAAGCTCCTATAAACATTTACATGTAGGGTTTTTATGAACCTAAGTTTTCAGCTCATTTATGTATATTTGAAATGTATAATTGCTACATAGTCTGGTAAATGTGGCCTTAGTGTTAAGAAATTGCCTTTCTTCCAAAGTAGGTATATCATTTTCTGTTTCCACCAGCAATGAATGAGGTCACCTGTTGCTTTCCATTTTTCCAATTGTTTGGTGTTCTAAGTGTTGTTTTTTTTTAATGTTTATTTATTTTTGAGACAGAGAGAGACAGAGCATGAACGGGGGAGGGTCAGAGAGAGAGGGAGACAGAATCCGAAGCAGGCTCCAGGCTCTGAGCCGTCAGCACAGAGCCCGACGCGGGGCTTGAACTCACGGAACGTGAGATCATGACCTGAGCCGAAGTTGGATGCTCAACCGACTGAGCCACCCAGGCGCCCCAGTTCTAAGTGTTTTTAATGTTAGTGCTTGATGCCAGTCCCTTATCAGATAAGTGACTTCCAAAGATTTTCTGCCAGCTTATTGCTTGTGTTTTCATTCTGTTAACTTGTTTCACTAAGTAGCTTTTCATTGTAATGAAGTCCAAGGTATTTTCTTCTTTCTTAAATCTTGCTTTTTTTTCTTTTTTAAATAATCTCTACACCCAACATGGGGCTGAAACTCACTACCCTGAAATCAAGAGTTGCATACTCCACTGACTAAGCCAGCCAGGTGCCCCTGCTATTGTTTTCTTAAAAATTAATCACCAGGGGCGCCTGAGTGGCGCAGTCGGTCAAGCGTCCGACTTCAGCCAGGTCACGATCTCACGGTCCGTGAGTTCGAGCCCCGCGTCAGGCTCTGGGCTGATGGCTCAGAGCCTGGAGCCTGTTTCAGATTCTGTGTCTCCCTCTCTCTCTGACCCTCCCCCATTCATGCTGTCTCTCCCTGTCTCAAAAATAAATAAACGTTAAAAAAAAAATTTTTTTTTTTTTTTTAAATTAATCACCAAATACTACATCACCAGGATTTTCTATCTTAATCTTTTAGGAGTGTTAAAATTCTACAATATACCCTAAGATCTGTGATCAAATTTGAGTTAATTTTTGTGAAAGGTGTACAGTTTGTAGATTTGTTTTTTTTGTATGCTCATGTCCAGTTTTTTTTTACATTATTTGTTGAAAAGACTGTTTCCCATGGAGTTAACTTTGGTTCTTTGTCAAAGGTGAGTTCACTGTATTTGTGTAGATCTACAGAAAAGCAGTTGCCTTTTCTATACTAACTTTTTATCTTTTAGTTTTTCTCTTCTCAGTTCATGGGGTTTTCTTTGTTATTTGGAATTTTTTGACATTTTCTCAATTGACAATCTTGTCATATGACACAAAGACAGTTTTATTTCTTGCTTCTCCAAATGTATGCCTATTATTTTTTGTTATTTACCTTTTATTCCCCTTGTCTGAATGCATCAGCTAGGAATCCCGGTACAAGATTGTCTAAGTGTAGTGAGAGAGGACATTCTTGCCTTTGTTCTGAGGTTACCGGAAAGCATGTAGTTCTTTTCAGGTGGTACACTTATATTAAACAAGATCCCAGTTGATGTAGAGGCACATGGGGTCAGTGGGGAAACATTCTCTTACCTCAGGGATTTGCTCTCAGTCTTTCAGGGAGCCTTTGTCCCTGGGCTTGACCTACTGTGATACAATGAGAAAGATGTGTTGTAAGTGTCCTCGGTTCCTAGCAAAAGCTCTTGAAGCCCTTGAGATTACTTGAGTGTTAATGGTGAAAGAATGTGTGTGTTTTTAAATTTTTTTTCTAATGTTTATTTTTGAGAGAGAGAGACAGACAGACAGACAGTGTGTGAGCCACGAAGGGGCACAGAGAGAGAGGGAAACACAGAATCCAGCTCAGGCTCCAGGCTCTGAGCTGTCAGCACAGAGCCCGACGCGGGGCTCGAACCCACCAACTGGGAGGTCATGACCTGAGCCGAAGTCTGGCACTCAACTGACTGAGCCACCCAGGCGCCCCAGAATGTGTTTTGTTTAGTGAGGTTTTATGGTGGGGTTTTGGACACCTGAAATAGCCAACTTTGATTAAAACTTTAGAAAGTTGGGCTGCAGGTCCCAGCTTCTGGGTATAGGATAGGGGCTAGAGGCTGAGTTAATTACCAGTGTCCAGTGATTTAATAAATTGAATCCATGTAATGAAACCTCCATCAAAATTCTTAGAAACAGGATTCTGACGGTTTCTGTGTTGGTGAATCAATCCAGGTGCTGGAAGGTTGGCATGTCCATAGTGGGGGTGGGAGCTTTGGATGCCCCACCCCCCATCTCCGTTCCCCTTACCATTGCCTTAACTTGTCCTATGTATTGCACCTTTTGCCTGTTCCTTATTTGTATGATTTATAGTAAACTGGTAATGGTAAATAAAGCATTTTGCTAAGCTCCTCAAAATCATTTCAGTAAATTACCAAACAGGTCAGAGTGTGGAGGGAATCTGTGAATTTGTAGTAGCCTGTAGAAATAGTAAACTGGACTTCCCATTTATAGCTTGTATCTCAAATAGGGACAGTGTGTGGGACTGCCTTTTTAAACTATGAGTCTGACTTAAACTCTGGGTAATTTGTGTTAGAATTGGACACCTTTTTAGTGACATAGAATTGGAGAAGTGGCTTTGGAACAGGTACCACATATTTGGTTTCAGGAGTGAGAGAACCCTATCATCTGCCCCACCTTTGGAGCAGAAAGGAAAGAAATACCTTTGTCCCCCCCGGTCACTTAGGCTCTGGGAGTCATATGGAACTTCTTATAAATTGAGTATAGGTCTTCAGGGGTCTGTCTCATCCATCCTATGTACATATATGGGATTATTTAGGACTCGGTGGCCTTTGAGGATGTGACTGTGAAGTTCACCATGGAGGAGTGGGCCCTCCTGGATCCATCCCAGAAGAAACTCTACAGAGATGTGATGCAGGAAACCTTCAGGAACCTGGCCTCAATAGGTAGGGACGACGACATTTCTTGCTTACTAAGTCAATTAGAGATCCAGTGTAACTTGCTCCTCAGTGCTATTTTAAGGGAAAAAATGGAAAGGGAATGTTTTTGTTAATAAACCTGCCATGGTCATAACTTATCACGGACCTAGAATCTAGCAATTCTATAAATTTTTATAATTTATAATGCTTTTTCCTAGTATGTATTTCAGAAGAAAAATGGGAAGTCTATGACAGCGAAGATCGGGATGAGAATCATGGGACACATCTAATGTGAGTAGCATTCACGTGGGAAAACAAGAGAATCTAGAGATGTGATGAAATTTTATTTTTAAGTTTTATTTATTTACGTGATCACTGCACCCAGTGTGGGGCTCGAACTCGTGACCCCGAGATCAAGAGTCAGATGCTCTACCAACTAAGCCAGCCAGGTGCCCCCGTAAAATTTTAAAACCAAACAAATAAATTAGCCTGGATTTATTTAAATCCATTGATCCATAGGCTATTTTCATCAGTAGTTTTTTCCCACATGTGGCCGAGATGTACAGGTTTTGAAATATGGTACGCCTGGAAACAGCATATAGAAATACCATTTATGAGTATTACTGTTTTGATAACAGCTAAGGTGGAGCCCTATTGCAGAGCTTTTGGTATGTTCACTTTCAAACAATCAAAACCTGCAGAAAACCTACATTTTCCTTGATGGTAACAAGTCACTGTCATAGTTATTCGTAAACATAAGCTCATTAATAACCAAGCTATTAGTAATATGCTTCTCGTTTTTTACAGCAGTCAAATGGTAGGAAGACTCTGTAAATGTAAAGAATGTAGCCAGTATGAAGGACTCTTCGGCCAGATTCCAAATCGGAATCCGAAGAAGAGAACTCCTACTGGAATAAAACTAGGTAAATGCCCTTTGTGTGGACAGGCGTTCATGCATCATTCATCTTTTAACAAGCACCTGAGATCTCACGCTGGACACAAACTATATGAGTATCAAGAAGGTGAAGAGAAGCCTTATAAATGTAAGCGTTGTGGGAAATCCTTCAAGCATCGCCAATCTATTCGAATGCACGAAAGGTCGCACAGTGGACAGAGGCCCTATGAATGTAAGCACTGTGGGAAAGCTTTCATTTGTCGCAATTACTTTCAAATTCATCAAAGGGCACACAGTGGGGAAAAGCCCTACAAATGTACAGAATGTGGTAAAAGCTTTAGTTATTCAAGTAACTTACGTAAACACGAAAGGACTCACGTTGGAGAGGAATCTAGTGAATGTAAGCAATGTGGTAAAGCTTTCAGTTGTGTCAGGTCCTTTCGAATACACGAAAGGATACACAGTGCGAAAAAGCCCAAGGAATGTACAAAATGTGGTAAAACCTTCAGTTACTCAAGTAATTTACATAAGCATGAGAGAAGTCATAATGGGGAGAAACTCTATGAACGTAAGGAAGGTGGGAAAGCCTTGCATTCCCTCACCAAATTTCGAAGACCCGCGATCAAGCACAATGGAGACGGACTTTATAAATGTAAGGAGTGTGGGAAAGCCTTCAGGTGTCCCAAAAACTGTCGTAGTCATGAAATGACACACAGCGGAGTAAAGCCGTATGAATGTAAGGAATGTGGTAAAGCTTTCAGCTCTCCCAGGTCCCTTGGAAAACACAGAAGAATTCATACTGCAACAAAGCCTCACGAATGTAAGGAATGTGGTAAGGCTTTTCGTTATCCCAGTTCCCTTCGAAATCATGAAAGAACTCATACGGGGGAGAAACCTTATAAGTGTAAGGAATGTGGGAAAGCTTTTAGTTGTCCCAATTATTTTCGAATTCATGAAAGAACTCACACTGGAGTAAAACCATATGAATGTAAGCAGTGTGGAAGAGCTTTCAGCTGTCCCCAGTCCTTTCGGATACACGAAAAGACGCATAGCGCAGAAAAGCCCTACGAATGTGCAAAATGCGGTAAAGTCTTCAGGTACTCCAGTAACTTACGCAAACATGAGAGATCTCATACCGATGATAAACGCTATGAATGTAAACTATGCGGTAAGGCCTTCAGCAGTCACTACTATGTTCAAAAACATGAAAGAACTCACACTGGAGAAAAACCCTATGAATGTAAGGAATGTGGGAAAGGCTTCATTTTTCGCTCAGGTGTTCGATCGCACATGGTAATCCACACTGGAGATGGGCCTTATAAATGTAAGAAATGTAAAAAAGCGTTTATTTCTCCCAGTTCATTACGAACACATGAAAGAACTCACACTGGAGAGAAACCTTATCAATGTAAAACTTGTAGTAAAACCTTCAGTCTTACAAATTCCTTACGAAATCATGAAAGAACTCATACATGAGAGAAATGTATGTGGTAAAGCTTTTTCCTATTTTCCTATGAAAATAAGGAATGTGAGAAAGCAAAAGATTTGTTGCATAATCTTTCATGGACACGTAAGAATGCACACTGGAGAGGAATTGTAGAAATGTACAGAACGCAAGAAAGCCTTCAGTTGTCCTGTTTCCTTCAGAACTTACCAAAAGTCACAGTGGAGAGAATTCTATTGGTAATAAACAATGTGGGAAACCTTCACTTGCCCGCCATCACTAAACATCTCATTCCCCAGATTCGTCCTGTATAACTAAAAAATAAAAACTTTGTAATTTTTGCAGATATTTTCAAGGTGGTATGAAAGTTATATGGGAAAGAAATCATACTCAAGTAATATGGGTAAGCTCTTTGAACCTTCATGTATAATACTTCTGAAAATTCACAACATGAAAGAAATGTTATAATCGTTATACATGTATGGTCTTTATCAAAGATTCATTCTCTTGAGAGAGAGCGTGCGCCCATGTGGTGGGGGAGGGGCAGAGGGAGAGGGAGAGAGAATTTTAAGGAGGCTATATGCCCAGCGTGGATGGACGTGGGGGTCGATCTCACAACCATGAGGTCATGACCTGAGTCAAAATCAAGTTGGATGCTTAACTAACTGACCCACTCCGGCGCCCAAAGGATTCATTTGTAAAGTGATTCTCTGCACTGTGGATTTCTACTTACCTTTGAAAGCAGATATTGAAGTGAGATAATTAAGTAGGTACTCTTTAAGCAAGAGTTCCTAAGTTTAGTAAGTAATTTTTTTCCCGAGTAATATTATTGTGTTCTTATTTTGAAGTCTGTTGGATCCATGGGTTATTGAAGTGTATTTCTAATATGCAAGTAGGTTTAATTTTTATATGATTTTTAAGTTCTGGAAGGAGAGGAACGTTGAAAAATAACACTTTCTTCCTTTTCCCTAGAGTCCTCCTGTGGGGCATGTACTCAATATGCTTTAGCCATTATTTCTATATTCTACATTTCTTTATTAACACAGAGTTCCCCTTTCATTGACCTAAAGAGACTCTTTCTGTTTTCCTTACCAACTTTCCTTTCCTTTCCTTTCCTTACCAACTTACCATATAGTTGTCAATATGCAAAGTTCATCATACAGTTTCGTGAATTTGTCATTGCTTGTGGCTGGAATTTGGAGTATAGAGTTACATTAAGAATAAAGGTCTTGGGGCGCCTGGGTGGCTCAGTCAGTTAAGCGGCCGACTTCGGCTCAGGTCATGATCTCGCGGTCCATGGGTTCGAGCCCCGCGTCGGGCTCTGTGCTGACAGCTCAGAGCCTGGAGCCTGTTTCAGATTCTGTGTCTCCCTCTTTCTCTGACCCTCCCCTGTTCATGCTCGCGCTCTCTCTCTCTCTCTCTCTCTCTCTCTCTCTGTGTGTCTCAAAAATAAATAAATGTTGGGGCGCCTGGGTGGCGCAGTCGGTTAAGCGTCCGACTTCAGCCAGGTCACGATCTCGCGGTCCGTGGGTTCCAGCCCCGCGTTGGGCTCTGGGCCGATGGCTCGGAGCCTGGGGCCTGTTTCCGATTCTGTGTCTCCCTCTCTCTGTGCCCCTCCCCTGTTCATGCTCTGTCTCTCTCTGTCCCAAAAATAAATAAAAAACGTTGAAAAAAGAAAAAAATAAATAAATAAATGTTAAAGAAATTTTTTTTTTTAAAGAATAAAGGTCTGTGTGAGGTAGAACAATAATAAATCTAGAGTTGGAGATGACCCTCCTTGATGCTGTTAATGTCAAAGTCAGTAATGTGAAGTATGTTTTCCAGTATCTATTGCATTTATGTATCCGTGTTAGAATTCACTAAAGCCTAACCTACATGAAACTTGGAACACAGAAGTGAAATGGGGTTAGGCACGTTTTTCAGCCACCTGTATAGACGCAGGTAGAAGCATAGGACTTCATGGACACCTGCTTCCAGCCTGTTTTCCTCATTCTTTTTTTTTTTTTCCCTGAGAATCAAGAATAATCTCAAAACCACCACCAAGTGCTTGACTTCCATTTGATCCCAGCAGTAGGCTTCTACAGTTGTGTCCAAAGTTCTACATCAGAGACCCGGCAGGGGTTAAAATTTCCAGCAAGCTCTCAGGTATCCACAACTTTAGGCTGTCGTGGTTGAGAATGTTCTCTGAAGTGCCACCCCCTTCTTTCCTAGATTTTGCTCATATAAGGTCTAATGTGTATAGTAAACACCCTTTTCTGTTAATACCACGGTTGACTGTGTGTTTGTGTTTCCCCTATGACAGCTGTAGTGGGCCAGTCCGGCAAAACTACATGGCCTTGTGCAGTGACTGCTGAGGGCCAGTCCTTCCGTGTGAGAATCAGCACCTTCCTCCTATCAGGCAGATTCTTTCTGGGTGTTTCACGTAATTCATAGTTGAGCATAATCCCTCGATATATTGTTAGTTATCTTGGTATGTGATTGAAAATGTGTGCATTTCTTCCTCTGATGAATTCATTTATAGTTTTTTCTTAGAAATACTTGGTTAATTTTAACAAGCACTTGTATGCTAATATGTGGTATGATGTTGAGAGGATATATTGAAATGTCTTGTTTATTTAAAAAAACTTTGTTTTTTATTTATTTTGAGAGAGAAACAGAGCATGAGTGGGTGAGGGGCAGAGAGAGAGGGAGCCACCGAATCTGAAACAGGCCTCAGGCTCTCGGCTCTCAGCACAGAGCCCCACGCGGGCTCAACCCACGAACCACGAGATTGTGACCTGAGCCGAAGTCAGACGCTTAACTAACTGAGCCACCCAGGCTCAGGCGCCCCTAAAATACTTTGTAATTATGGATTTTCAGATCAACTTTTGTAATTTTCTTCACTTAATCGTTATATATTATAAGTCAATATTATTGAGGCGTCTGGGTGGCTCAGTCGGTTAGGTGTCCGACTTCGGCCCAGGTCATGATCTCACAGTTCGTGAGCTCGAGCCCCGCGTTGGGCTCTGTGCTGACAGCTTGGAGCCTGGAGCCTGCTTCAGATTCTGTGTCTCCCTCTCTCTCTGCCCCTCCCCTGCTCATGCTCGCACTCTGTCTCTGTCAAAAATAAATTAAAAAAAAAATTTTTTTTTAAGTCAGTATTATTGTGTGCATATAAATTTGAGTATTTTTTTCCTTAGGAAAATATTTAAAAATTATTTTATACTTAGAATTTTTATGATAAAACTAATTTTTCATTTGTTCATAAAACCACAGACTTACGTCATTTTCAGTTGCATTTTGCTCAAGACCACTAGTGTCGCATCTATAGTCAAAGACAAGAGTATATGAAATCTAGAAATAAGTATGACCATAAGCGATAAATAACCGTGCTGTGTAACAACAGTATCAGCACACTTGATTAAAAGGAGTTCTCATTGGAATTTGACTTGTGGTAGATTATTTGATTGCTGTTTAAGAAAGGAAGACGTTTTTCTGTATTGGGGCTTTGAGAGAATGAACTTAATTCAATCATAAATAATCATAGTAATTCTTACATAGAAGGCAGAAAGAATGGCTTGATGGTAAACCTAATTTGTAAGAAGCAGAAATCGTATTAGTGAATAGAAGGTCATTTTGGTTATTTCTTTGGGATCTGTTCTGTATTGTCATGTTAGGGATTTGGTTATAGAATACTTTTATGTTGATCGAAAATGGTTACAAGGTATCTGTGTCTGATGATGGACATATGAGATACTTTTCAACGGTCTAGGCCTTGCATGGAGTACTAGGCCAGCTCTCAGTCGTCTGGAACACCTTACCTTTCTTGTTATTTAAATACTGAAATATTCCCTACAGAGTATTGGACACTTCCGTAAACTACCTCACTTAAAGTATATATATTTCAAATCACATATTCTTTAGCAAAATATGTAAGACTTACTATTTCTTTTAGGAGTAATGCTTACAAATTTAGGGATATTGTCGAAGAACACAAACTCCAAAAGTGACAGAGTCAAGATCCCTCTTCCAGTGAAGCCCTTCTTTTTTTTTTTTTTTTTTAATGTTTATTCATTTTTGAGAGAGCATGAGCCGGGGAGGTGCAGAGAGAGAGAGGGAGATACAGAATCCGAAGCAGGCTCCAGGCGCTGAGCTGTCAGCACAGAGCCCGACATGGGGCTCGAACCCACGAACCGTGAGATCATGACCTGAGCCGAAGTCAGATGCCTAACCGAGCCACCCAGGTGCCCCTCAGTGAAGCCCTTCTTGCTCAGAGACAATGCTCTTGATGTTCATTTTTCAACACCATGTCAGGACGTGTAGGCTGAAAATACAATTTAGCACAAATATTTAAGCCACTCTAGGCCGTAGATAACATAGGCATGAAAGAAACAAGTTCCTATGTTCTTGGTGCTTATGTTTTTGTGAGACAAGAAGATATGGTTAGTTGAGAAAGCTTTGGTTTTTAATTAGAAAATAAATGTTGTGAAGGAAAGGAAATGAAGGTCCATGACAAGGAGGTAGGGAGTGGGTTGTATGTCTTCTCTATGGAGGGTGGGGGCCACAATGAGTGAGAATGTGATCGTTTTACCACCATCTAATACATCCTAACTATGGAGCAGCTGCTGGTGTGTGGATGGAAGTAATGGCCAGTAACACCAGAAGTCCCGCACTCCTGGCATGAAGGGCAGGGATTCCCCACACAGGAAAGATCTAGACCGGTTTCATCTTTGTTTTGGCCCTGGTTATAAGTTGTAGGGCATGTGCTATTTGATTATGAGCACACTCCTGGGTGTTGGGACGTGAGACTGACCATTATGTTTATGTTTATGTATGTTTCTCTTTGACATCAGATGAAAGGAATTGAAACTCCCTTAATGATTTGGCACGTATTTTCTGGCTGATCAGACTGAGTGGCACACTTTGTGCCCCATGCCAAGTTCCAGTCTGAGGAGGTTCTGTCATCTGTGGAGCTATAGCCCATCATGAGTTTTCCCGTGAGTAGAGTGATAGGGGAGCTGTATCATTTCATTGTTTAGTTTTTATTTATTTTTTTAACATTTATGCATTTTTGAGAGACAGAGACCGAGCGTGAATAACGGAAGGTGGGGGGGGGGGGGGGACAGAGACAGAGGGAGACACAGAATCTGAAGCAGGCTCCAGGCTCCGAGCTGTCGGCACAGAGCCCGACGTGGGGCTGGAACCCACGAACTGCGAGATCATGACCTGAGTTGAAGTCGGACACTTAACCCACTGAACCATCTAGGCACCCCTCATGGTTATTTTTTAAAGTTTACTTAAAGTAGTCTCTACACCCAACACGGGGCTCAAACTCACAACCCTGAGATCAAGAGTCGCTTGTCCTTCTGACTCAGCCACCCAAGTGCCTTGAGCTGTATCATTTTAAGTAGCATCCCAAGGTAGTGGCAAAGGAGGTAGATTTGACCTCCTCAAAGTGGGGATTTTCTGTGCCTTTTTTTTTTTTTTAATTTTTTTTTTTCAACGTTTTTTTTTTATTTATTTTTGGGACAGAGAGAGACAGAGCATGAACGGGGGAGGGGCAGAGAGAGAGGGAGACACAGAATCGGAAACAGGCTCCAGGCTCCGAGCCATCAGCCCAGAGCCTGACGCGGGGCTCGAACTCACGGACCGCGAGATCGTGACCTGGCTGAAGTCGGACGCTCAACCGACTGCGCCACCCAGGCGCCCCTCTGTGCCTTTTTATAAAGATAGTATCTTGATGGTTTTTGTTTAAGGGTGTACAAGGCCACTTTCGTTATTGTCACGGATCACTTCTGTCTGTTTACGCTTCCAGGAGATATCATGGAAGACGAGGTAAAAAGCGGCAGCTTTTCTTTCGTAAAACAGCTAAGGAAATCCATATCTGGTTTCTTTCTTCTTCGGTGGCAATTTGTTTTCTTAGTATTGTAGACATGATGTAATTTTACTAGTAGTCCTACCTCATTTGATCTCTGACCTCATTATTCCTTCCATCACACAAGCAGGGGATCTTACTCCAATTCACATAGCTCATAATAGTGGAATCTCTCCGTTTTGAAGGCATAATATGTGCCCTGGGCAGTGTCAAGTTTTAAATTCGGGAGAGCACGGCAAAGTTTATACGATTGTGCACTTTTACAAATGTGCCCTCAGAGTCCTTTCAACAGGGCTCATAAGGTAACATAGCATTCCACATGTTCCGGAAAAAGCAAAAGTGTGGGAACCTAAAACAGATCGGTGGTAAGCGGTCAGTCCAAACAGGCACCACAGATTGTTCTTTGGGGATGATGGAGTAGTCTCCATCTTGCGGGTGTCACAACTATACATTTATGAAAATACACAACTACTCAAATTGTATGTGTACATACTAAAAGTAATTCACAGAAAACAGTACAAATGTTTTCGCGTGCTAGGAGGATGTTAAAACCCTGAGTTTCATTTCTGTGCGCGATACTTCCTCCACCTTGGGGTCCTTCCTAGGAAGAATTCTGAGACGTGAGGAGGGAGGACCTAAGCCACCATAGACTTGGAACCTGGTCTGAAGTTAGACAACACCTTCAGGGCTTCACTTACCCTCCTGTCATTCACATAAAAAATGAGGGGCGCCTGGGTGGCGCAGTCGGTTAAGCGTCCGACTTCAGCCAGGTCACGATCTCGCGGTCCGTGAGTTCGAGCCCCGCGTCAGGCTCTGGGCTGATGGCTCGGAGCCTGGAGCCTGTTTCCGATTCTGTGTCTCCCTCTCTCTCTGCCCCTCCCCCGTTCATGCTCTGTCTCTCTGTCCCAAAAAAAAAAAAAAAAAAAAAATTGAAAAAAAAAAAATAAAAAAAAAAAAAAATGATAGGGCTCCTGGTGCCACTTTTAACGGCGGGAATCTCAGGTCCTATCCTGGGAATGCTGTCATCTGCAACAAAGATGCCTCTAACAGATCCTGGTGGGAACTGTCTGGGTTTATCCTAATCGAATGCTTGATTATCAGCATCGTGTCTTCTGAGAGCAGGTCTTGAGGCCATTTTCAGATGTGAAGTTTCCCATCTCTTGCCCACACTGTTCCTGCCTGCTGAGGAAGTTTTATTTATTTTATTTATTTATTTTTATTATTTTAGTTTAGTTTATATTATATTTTAATTTTTTATTTTATATTTTATTTATTATTTTTTATATTTTATTTTATTTATTTTATATCACTTCTTTAAAAAGTTTAGTTCGAGATAGAGCGCCAGTGGGGGAGGGGCAGAGAGCGAGAGGGAGAAGGAGAATCCCAAACAGGCTCCACAGTCTCCGCCCCGAGCCCTACCCAGCTGGATCCCGTAAACCGTGAGATCATGACACGAGTGGAAGGCAAGAGTTGGAGGTTTAACCGATGGAGCCACCCAGGCGCCCTACAAGTTTAAATGCAATACCTACCCGGGGCACCTGGGTGGCTCAGTCAGGCGTCCGACTTCGGCTCAGGTCATGATCTCACGGTCCGCGAGTTCGAGCCCCGCGTCGGGCTCTGTGCTGACCGCACAATTTCACAAATCTCAAACCCCACCCAGTGATCTCAAAAAAGCCTGGGGTCGGCCGGGTGGTTCAGCCAGTTAAGCTTCCAACTTTCCCTGGGGTCATGATCTCCCGATTGGTGAGTTCGAGCACCGCATGGGGCCCTGTGCTGACAGCTCGGAGCCTGGAGCCTGCTCCGGATTCTGTTTGCCTCTCCCTCTGCCCGTCCCCAACTCATGCTCGCTCTCTCTCTCTCAAAATATAAACATTACAAAGAAAAAAAAAAAGCCTGCCTCGTTCTAGCCCAGGCCCAGGAGAATCTCAGGCGCCGGGCTGTTCCCCGAGACGTTCTCCCTCCTGGGGTTCTGTGGCACAGTCCGCCCTGAGGTGTCAGCTGCCCACGCGCTAAGTCTGCTCCGTTCCCTCACCTCGGCGAATTTGGAGCCTATCCCTCCAGGCCACAGCCAACCCTTTTCTGGACCAGGAGTCCCGCTGCAGAGTTCCAGTCCTGAGGCCTTTGGGAAACGGAAGTCTCCTGCAGAAACCGCCCACCCCCACAGGCCCGGGACGCCCTCTTCAAAGATGGCCGCCAGACTGCCGCGCGGGCCCCACCCCACAGAGAGCGGCCGGGAGTCCGTCCTGGCCAAAGTGCGCAGGCGTGGGAGGCGATGCCCCGCCCTCTGCCAGAGGCCACGCCGCCTGATTCTTGAAGGGAAGAGGCAGAGATGGGCGGTGGCACATCTCGACGCGCTCTTTCAACAGCTTCCAGTGCTTTCCTGAGTCCACAAAGTGATCTCTGCGGCCGGGAGGCCTGGGGACTGAGGTCCCCGGGCTGCCATACTACCCCCCCCCCCCCGCAGACGTTTTCCGGGGAGGGGCAGCCATCAAGGCCTCTATGAGGACAGGACTGACGTCTGTGCAGGGGTGAGACCTCAGGGGGACATGGATACCAGGCCCAGGAGAACTCAGCAGAGGACGTGGCAGCTGATGGAGGGCATGCCACCCCGTGCGCCCCTCGGTGAATCCAGGATAGAAGAGCAAAACGAGAACGGTGTCACGTTGTGCAGGGTAGAAAGGGATGCAGTTATAGCTGTACGAGGGGCTGGCACACGACAGCTCCAGCTGCCATGGGCCCCGACTCCCCTCTCGAGGTTCCCGAGTTCTGTTTTTTGTTTTTTGTTTTGTTTTGTTTTTTTAAGAGATGGCCTTATCGGATGGTTCCTGCTCACGGAGTGTGAAGTCACGTGGCCATCAGGGGCACGTGGATCCTCCCTTGGGGATTGGCTTGGGATTGTCACGTGGGAAGGGGGTGAGAGCAAGTCACTCTTTTAAGACCAAGCCAAGCCGACACGGTTCCTGGGGGGGGGGGGGGGGGTCGGTGTGTGTCTGCGAAGCCAGTTAGTCAATGCTTCTCGACCTCCTCCTGCATAACAGGCTCTCTAGCAGGTGCTGCAGTGACTGTACAAGGATCAAATAGCCTTGTCCCCTTGACGTTGACATTCTCGGAGACCAGAAACTAGACAGAAGTAAGCTGCAATTGATCAGGTGGTTCTTAGAGATAAGGAGGGAGAGAAAACTACAGGGGAGTGTGGGGGCGGGGGGGGGGGAGGCGCGGGGGCGCTGGGCAGGGCTTCCCTGGGCCATTATCTCTGAGGGTTTGTGAACTTGAGTGTCTGCGTGTCCATAAAAATGTGCCACAACAGGGGCGCCTGGGTGGCTCAGTCCGTTGAGCGTCTGACTTTGGCTCAGGTCATGATCTCACAGTCGGTGGGTTCCAGCCCCGCGTCAGGCTGTGTGCTGACAGCTCAGAGCCTGGAGCCCGTTTCAGATTCTGTGTCTCCCTCTCTCTCTGCCCCTCCCCTGTTCATGCTCTGTCTCTGTCTCAAAAATAAATAAACGTTAAAAAAATTAAAAAAAAAAATGTGCCACAACAAAGTCTGTGATTTCGTATGTCTGCCTGGGAAAGTATGCATCTGAAACTTGGAATGCTTTTATTTTTGATTCTTGCCTAATGGCCCTTGTGACACCTCAGTTACCACATTGAAAGAACTGGTGAGAGCATACTTTGTTGGTGGTGGTGGTGGTTTTTTGTTTTGTTTTGTTTTCCTTTGTTTTTATTTTTGTTTTTTTCTGGATCTTAGAAAGCCTTTATTCTTTCACCATCACGAATTTGTTAGCTCTGGGTTTTTCAATGGTTAGCTATTTTACACTTAGGTAGTTTATTGAGGTAGTTTGTCATAGTTTATTGAATGTTGTTCTTACTCAGGTGCGTTTGAACTTTGTCAAATGCTTGTTTGTGTTTATTGAGATGATTCTGCAAGTTTGGGGCATTTACTCTGTTAGTGGTTTATTACATTAATTCATTTGCAGATGCAAAACCAGTATTGCTTCCATGGTTTGAATCCCAAGTGGTCATCAGGCTTAGGTCATTTTATATATTGCTGGATTCAGTTCACGAAAATTTTGTTGTGGCTTTTTTTCCATGTATATTAATAGAAAGTATTTCCGGGGCGCCTGGGTGACCCAGTTGGTTGAGCGTCCGACTTTGGCTCACGTCATGATCTCGCAGTTTGTGAGTTCGAGCCCTGCGTCGGGCTCTGTGCTGACAGCTCAGAGCCTGGAGCCTGCTTCGGATTCTGTGTCTCTCTCTCTGCCCCTCCCTTGCTCAAGCTGTCTCTCTCTCTCTCAAAAATAAACATAAACATTAAAAAAAAAAAAAGTATTGTTTACATCTGATGTATAATGTTGTATATGGTGTAAAATTATCCAATGTGGTATGGTGTATACTTTCACAGACTAGTATTTCAGTCTTAGTCCCATAGTGGGTGTCATCACCATGTCTGTCCATAGAATTATTCAAATAAGCCATTCCCATACTCCCTTGGGAGCGTAAGGAGCACCGCACTAATTTGATATTGCAAAGGCTGCTTCCCAAAGCCCCTGTTTGTTTTCTTTGCTCCAGAGCAGAACTCAAGTATCAGTATGTGTTTCCAAAAATTGAAGTAACGTATTAGCCTGAGGATTGAAACGAGTCTGTCCAGTTTGATTTTTATTATGTGCAGAGACATACGTGGTCCTCTTTTGTATTTGAGTCGTTATGAGGCAAGGGATGACCTCAGCTAAGGCATTCTTCTTGGTGCCAGGCAGCCGGATCATCGGCAATAAATGGCCTCAAGGTCTGTAAAAATGTGAAGATAAGGCAGACTCTTGGCCAGGACCTCCTCTAGCATGATTTTCTGGTGTATGATTAATCCTGCTGCCCACTGGGCCCTGTCTTTGGTCAAGGCTGACCTGGTTAAGGACAGAGACCAGCGGCGTTTCCATGTTCTCCATCACAAGTGCTGGTGGAATGCCACCATGGATATGAAAATAGGTGCAGGGGCGCCTGGGTGGCGCAGTCGGTTAAGCGTCCGACTTCAGCCAGGTCACGATCTCACGGTCCATGAGTTCGAGCCCCGAGTCAGGCTCTGGGCTGATGGCTCAGAGCCTGGAGCCTGTTTCCGATTCTGTGTCTCCCTCTCTCTCTGTCCCTCCCCCGTTCATGCTCTGTCTCTCTCTGTCCCAAAAATCAATAAACGTTGAAAAAAAAAAATTAAAAAAAATAAAATAAAATAGGTGCAAATTCTGTTCTTTTTTTTTTTTTTTTTGTAGTTTATTTGAGAGAACATGCAAACGGGGGAGGGGAGGGGCAGAGAGGAGAGAGGGAGAGAGAGAGGGGGAGGGAGGGAATCCTAAGCAGGCTCCACACTACGCAGAGCTGGACACAGGGCTCAGTCTCACGAATCATAAGATCACGACTTGAGCCAAAGTCAAGAGTCAGACGTTTAATTGACTGAGCCACCCAGGTGCCCCTTTTTGACTGTTTTTTGTTTTGTTTTGTTTCTATACTGTTTATTTCTGCTCTAATCTTTATTATGTCCCCTTTTTTGCTGGCTTTAGGCTTTATTTGCTGTTCTTTTTCTAGCTTTTTAAGATGTATTTGAGACTTTTCTCGCTTCTTGAAGGAGGCCTTTATTGCAATATACTTCCCTCTTACGACTGTCTTTGTTGCATCCCAAAGGTTTTGGACTGTTGTGTTTTCAATTTTGTTTGCTTCCATGTATTTTTAAAATTTCTTCTTCAAGGGGTGCCTGGGTGGCTCAGTCAGTTAAGTGTCTGACTTTGCCTCAGGTCATGATCTCACGCTTCGTGAGTTTGAGCCCCACATCGGGCTCTGTGCTGACAGCTCAGAGCCTGGAGTCTGCTTTAGATTCTGTGTCTCCCTCTCTCTCTACCCCTCCCCCACTCACTCTCTGTCTCTCTCAAAAATAAATATTAAAAAAATGACTCATATAAAAAAAGAAAAAATAATAAATTTCTTCTTTAATTTCCTTGTTAACCCATTCATTCTTTAGTACGATGTTCTTTGATCTCCATGTATTTGTGGTCTTTCCAAATTATTTCTTGTGGTTGATTTCAAGTTTCATCACGTTGTGGTCTGAAAATATACATGGTATGATCTCACTCTTTTTGTACTGGTTGAGGGCTGATTTGTGACCCAGTATATGATCTATTCTGGAGAATGTTCCATGTGCACTTGAGAAGAATGTGTATTCTGCTGTTTTAGGATGAAATGTTCTGAATATATCTGTTAACTCCATCTGGTCCAGTGACATTCAAAGGCATTGTTTCCTTATTGAAATTCTGCTTAGATGGGGCGCCTGGGTGGCTCAGTCGGTTAAGCGGCCGACTTCGGCTCAAGTCATGATCTCGCGGTCCGTGAGTTCAAGCCCCGCGTCGGGCTCTGTGCTGACAGCTCAGAGCCCAGAGCCTGTTTCGGATTCTGTGTCTCCCTCTCTCTGACCCTCCCCCGTTCATGCTCTGTCTCTCTCTGTCTCAAAAATAAATAAACGTTAAAAAAAAAAAAATTCTGCTTAGATGATCTGTCCATTGCTGTAAGTGGGGTGTTAAAATCCCCTATTATTATTGTATTATTATCAATGAATTTATGTTTGTTATTAATTGATTTATATACTTGGCTGCCTCCAAGTTGGGGGCACTAATATTTACAATTGTTAGTTCTTGGTGAATAGAGTCCTTTTATTATGATATAGTGCCCTTCTTCATCTCTTGCTACAGTCTTCAGTGTAAAATCTAGTTTGTCTGATACAAGTATGGCTATTCCAGTTTTCTTTTGATGTCCATTAGCATGATAGATGGTTCTCCACCCCCTCACTTTCAGTCTGTGTCTAAAATGAGTCTCTTGTAAGCAGCATAGCAAGAGGTCTTGTTTTTGTTTTTGTTTTTGATCCATTCTGATACCCTATGTCTTTTTACTGAGCATTTAGTCAATTCGCATTCAGAGTAATTACTGATAGATATGAATTTAGTGCCACTGTATTACCTGTTAAGTTGCCGATAGTCTTTGTTCCTCTCTTGTCTTTGTTGCTTTTGGTCTCTCTTTCCTGCTCAAAAGGGTCCCCTTTAATATTTTTTGCAGAGTGGGTTTAGTGTGCATGAATTTGTTTAGTTTTTCCTTGACTTGGCAACTCTTTATCTCTCCTTCTAATTCTTTTTTTTTTTTTAATGTTTATTTTGAGAGAGAGAGAGAGAGAGCACATAAGCAGGGAAGGAGGGGAGAAAGGAGAGAGAGAATCCTAAGCAGGCTCCATGCTGTCAGCGCAGAGCCTCACACGGGACTCAATCCCACAAACCGTGAGATCTGGATCTGAGCTGAAATCAAGAGTCAGACGCTTCACGGACTGAGCCACCCAAGCGTTCCTCTCCCTCTATTCTGAATGACGGCCTTGCTGGATGATGTGTTCTTGGCTGCATATTTTTCCCGTTCAGCACGTTGAATGTATCATTCCACTCCCTTCTGGCCTACCAAGTTTCTGTGGACAGGCATGTTGCTAACCCTATGTGTCTAGCCTTGTAGTGGATCTTTTGTCCCTAGCTACTTTCAGAATCCTCTCTTTGTGTTTGTATGTTGCAAGTTGCACTATGAGATGTCTTGGTGTCGATCTGTTTTTGTTGATTTTGAGGGGAGTTCTGGGCCTCTTGGACTTGAATGCCTGTTTCCTTCTCCAGATTAGGGACGTTCTAAGCTATAATTTGTTCAAATAAACCTTCTGCCCCCTTTTCCCGCTCTTCTTTTTCTGGGATGCCTATGATATGGGTATTATTGCACTTTATGGAGTAGCTACTTCCCTAGGTCCAGATTCATGAGCTAATAGTTTTCTTTCCTTTTTCTTTGCAGCTTCATTATTTTCCATATTTTATCTTCTGTATCACTATTCCTCCTCTGCTTCCATCCTCGTGATTACATCCACTTGGTTTTGCATCTCAGCTATAGCATTTTTTATTCTGGCCTGACTAGATTGTAGGTCTTTCATCCCTGCAGCAAGGGGTTCTCTTGTGTCTTCTATGTGTGTTTGTTTTGTTTTGTTTTGTTTTGTTTTGTTTTGTTTTTTTAAAGCCCAGGTAGTATTCTTAAGACTTTTGTTCTAAATTCTTGTTCAGCGAAATCACTTACGTTTCGAGTAAATTCCTGGCTGTGATTTCTCCTCGATCCTTCTTTGGGGAGAATCCCTCCACCTTGTCATTTTGTCTGGGTTTCTATCTTTTGTGTGCTATGAGCCCTTGTTATGTTTCCTGCTCCTGAGAGTAATGCTATATTAAGAAGGGGTCAGGGGCGCCTGGGTGGCTCAGTCGGTTAAGCGTCCGACTTCGGCTCAGGTCACGATCTCCCGGTCCGTGAGTTCGAGCCCCGCATGGGGCTCTGGGCTGATGGCTCAGAGCCTGGAGCTTGTTTCGGATTCTGTGTCTCCCTCTCTCGCTGCCCCTCCCCCGCTCGCGTGCTGTCTCTGCCTCAAAAATAAATAAACATTTAAAAAAAATGTTTTTTTAAACAGGCAAAAAACTATAAGCCCGATTCCAAAGTAGAAGAAAGGAAGAAAAAAAAAAAAGGCCTGACCCAAAAAACGAGAAAAGGAAAGGAAAAAACAAACAAAAAACATGGGGCGTGGTGGGGGGGGGCCCTGTGTCGGTCCTCTTCTGGAGAGGCCCCCCCTGTGCTGGGTCGCAGCGAGACCTGCCTTAGCGAAGATAAAGCAGCCGGGGGCCCAGGCAGGGGTTGGTGTAAGTAGCTCCAGCCGCCACTGGGGGCGCTGTGTTACTCACTGAGGTCCCACCGTGCTGCTGGGCTGGGGGGAGATGGCGCGACGGGCTCTCCCCTGGAGAGGGGAGCTTGCCCCCTATGCTGTTCAGGAAGCCCTCCCAGAAAAGAACAGTCTCCCGTCTTGTGTCCCAAGCTTCCGCAGGTCCCTGTCCTCCGCTGTTGAATGGCCACTCAGTGGTGCCCGCTGGGTCTTTTGTCCTCGGAGAGGCAACATACCCTCTTGCGCATGCACTCCAGGAAGGGGAACATTCTCTCCCGGGGCGCCCCAGGGGATCCCCACACCATGCTGTCCACTCCTGGGTCTCCACCCTCTTTCTCCCCAGGAGCACTGCTGCCCTCCCAGGTCGACTCTGGCCAATGGCACAGACTTCCAGAAACTTCAGAATCGGAGCGCCACTGTGTGTAAAAACTTGGCGACAGCCCGTTCCTTTGAGTATTTGTCTCATGCAAACCAAATGCGCTGCTCTCTCCCTCTCTTTCTGTCCTTTCCCTGCAAAAAGGGCTCCCTCCCCTCCTCAGCAATGGGGCTTTGCTCTCCCCCCAGGTCACATCTCGCCACCTGCCAAGTTCTCTCCCTCTAATTGTGCAGATTTCCCCCTTAATCCTCAGATTGATTTCCTACGCGTTCAAAATGATTTGATGTTTATCTAGCTGTGTTCGAGGGACCGGGCAGGCCCAGGGTCCCCCTACTACTTTGCCGTCTTAACTCCTAAATCTCCACAGTGATTTTAAGTTTAGACTGTTCTATCTTATGGATTTATTTTTAAAAAAAGATACCCAATAAATTATATTTAAAAAAAACCACAAAACCACACTGTATGTTAGCCAATTTGACAATAAATTATATTAAAAAATAAATAAGCTTATGCCGTATTTTGCTATTTACTATTCTTTAATTTAACTCTGTCTTCAGGAAGCCATTCTCAGATTTAATTCCTTTAAACACCAAATGTCACAAAAATGTAAACCATAAAAAAATCTCTTTCGGACAGATGACATGGGGGCATCACAGTTTGTCCTTCCCCTCTATCACACTCAGGGTATTTTCTGGGAATAAGTAGCCTATTACAGTGTGTTAGGGGGTTGAGTTTAGCTCCTTAAATGTATTGCATTTTAATCAATTTGCATAAGCCTTGGGTAGTTTTCCTCACATCAATTAAAATAGGAATTCAGTTGCTTTTCTCCTGTTGAATGTCAGTGTTCTCTAAGGACTAGGGACACGTAGAAAGAAAAACTGACCCAAGAATGGAATAGTGTACTCGAGAACTTAAACACATTCATCTCACATCTCAAGGTTCTCTTGGCTAAACAGAACACAAAATCTATTTGGTTCCATAATTTTCCACCTTGCCTCACACCGTCTCTCTCCACCAGCTTACAGTTTAGGAGCCCAAGTGCTGAAGGAAACCGGGGCCCAAGGGCTGCGCTGTTCCATCAATAAAGGAATCCAGGAAAGAAACTGGACTCAGCAGGGACGAGCAGCCCGCGTCCCACAGGACACGAGGAGAGCCACCTTCAGAAGGTTCCCGGGTCTAGAGGGTCCCGGTGGAGACAGAAGCCCTGGAGTGGGTCAGTCCCCGCGGAGGGAAGGGAGGGACACCCGAGCAGCCACAGGAATGCGCTCAGGGAGCCCTGCACACCCTCCCCTCCCCTCCCCTCCCCTCCCCTCCTCTCCCTGGGGCAAAGGGAACCTCTCCCTGCCTCAGGGTTCCAGGCTCACAAGTGAGGACACTCAGCAGGGTTCAGTTTAAGGTTCTGACCCAGATGACCTCCCCATTCACTGACACGGTCCCCATTCAGTGACACGGTTCCAGGACACAGAGCTCTTGACTTTCAGACTTCTCCATGTAAACAAATTGTACTCTGAGTTCCCCTACACTGTGGACGGAAAACCAACCTGTGGGAGTTTTAAGACTTAAGGAACCTCAGGGGCGCCTGGGTGGCTCAGTCGGTTGGGTGTCTGACTTCAGCTCAGGTCAGGATCTCATGGTTCATGGGTTGGAGCCCGTGTCGGGCTGTGTGCTGACAGCTGGGAGCCTGAAGCCTGCCTCGGATTCTGTGTTTCTCTCTCTCTCTGCCCCTCCCCCGCTGACGCTCAGTCTCTCCTTCAAAAATAAACATTAAAAAAAAAAAAAAAAAAAAAAGACTTAAGGGAACCTCAGTTGCAACTTTAGAAAAGGCATAGGGGTCCACCCACCTCCACCCTACCCCTACAGGTGTATCCCCAGCCCCCCTGGGCTCAATAGCTTCTCAGCATGAAGGGCTCCTTCTCAGGTGGGTGTGAGCAGGTTAAGACACCTGCAGGGGGAGGCTCCCCAGGAACAAAGAATAACTGGGCCTTCAAATACTTACCTCTGCAGGCTCAAGGAAGGCCTTAGCTTAGAGCCCTGAGACCTCTGCCTCCACCCCCCTACTAGAGTTGCTTTGAACCATGAGTCTTATTTCATTTTATTTTATTTTTTGAGACTTTATTTTAATTAATTATTATTATTACTTTTTTTTTTTTTAGAGACAGAACATGTGTGCAAGTTGAGGAGGGGCAGAGGGGGAGAGAGAGAGAGAGAGAGAGAGAGAGAGAGAGAGAGAATCTTAAGCCCAGACACAGGGCTCCAGCTCACAACTGTGAGATCATGACCTGAGCCAAAATCAAGAGTTGAATGCCTAACCAACTGAACGACCCAGATGCCCTGAGATTTTAAGTACTCTCTGCAACCAACATGGGGCTGGAACTCACATCTCCAAGATCAAGAGTCCCATGATGCGTGTTATTTTAAATGACACAAACCCAGTGTTTGAACAATCCAGCAAAATTTAAGGTGAAAGAAGGGAAGAAAATTGTAAGGCCCTTTGCTAGCTCAACAAGAAAACCCCCAAATATCTATTGTATCCTGAAGGAAGAAAAAGTTACATTATTATTCCCATTGGGGGAAATTTCTATAGACTGTTAATCATACTTGAACACTTAGGTCTGTACGTCTGAACCGTGTAAACCCTTTTGAACTCACCCAAAATAAAAGAACAGACCTCAGGGGGCACCTGGGTGGTTAGGTCGGTTAAGCGTCCAACTCTTGATTTCAGCTCTGGTCATGATCTTGCAGTTCGTGAGATCCAGCCCTGCATTGGGCTATGCTCTGATATCTCGTAGCCTGCTTGGGATTCTCTCTCTCTCTTTCTCTCTCTTCCATTCCCCTGCTCTCTCTCTCTCGCTCTCAAAATAAATAAACTTAAAAAAAGAAAAAACAACAGACCTCAGAATATTACTAACACGATCAAAGGAAGACTAAAGGGAAACAAATAACATACATGCGATGTAATTCTGGATTTTTTTTTTTTTTCCTGAAATTCACCTCCTTGCCTCTTTGGAAATATTTTACGTTGTGTTTCAAGCCGTGATTAAATAAATATTTATTAAAAAGCTGAGTCAAGAGCTAATAAATCTTTTTAAAACATAATTCAAACATTTTTTATTTTAGAGAGAGCATGCAAGCTTGGGAGAGGGGCAGAGGGAGAAAGAAAGAGAATCTTAAAGCAGGCTCCATGATCAGCGAGGAGCCCATGGTGGGGCTCCATCCCCCACCCCGGGATCATGACCCGGCCGAAATCAAGAGTCCAAGGCTCAACCGACTGAGCTACCCAGGCGCCCCTGAAGTTAATAAAGCTTATAACTCAGGTTAGGGCATCGCTGACTGGACAGAACACCAGGGAAAGTTTCAAAGAGCAACTGCCAGGGGCAGCTGGGTGGCTCAGCTGGTTAAGTGGCCGACTTCGGCTCAGGTCACGATGTCGCGGTTCCTGAGTTCGAGCTCCCCACCCCCCCACCCCCTCTCCATGGGGCTCTGTGCCGACAGCTCAGAGCCTGGAACCTGATTCACATTGTGTCTCCCTCTCTCTGCCCTTCCCCCATTCGTGCTCGGTCTCTGTCTCTCAAAAATGAATAAATGTTAAAAAAAAAAAAAAAAAGAAAGAATGTCATGTTGGGTTATAACGCAAAGTATAAAATAAATACCCGTGACCCATACGGTTTATTGAATGAGTGGGTAAAATCATAAATGC
The DNA here is from genome assembly GCF_023721935.1 of Panthera uncia. Classification (NCBI taxonomy): domain Eukaryota; kingdom Metazoa; phylum Chordata; class Mammalia; order Carnivora; family Felidae; genus Panthera; species Panthera uncia. The sequence continues at coordinate 8,179,219 of NC_064816.1, read as the reverse complement.
AGGAGATGAGTAAATATTCCATGCAGAAAAATTCCAAATATTGTACGGACATATTCTTCCTGAAGGAGATGAGGTATAACTCCTACTCCTGAAATGTAAGGTCTCTGTATAATGGATACCTTGCAAAGAATACAGTAGGCAATGGGAACGAGAGTGAAGTTTATAATGGAGAAATTCGAGAAACACCTTGCCCTGGTGTTAAAGGTCACTAAGCCGGGATGAGTGCTCTTAAGAATACACACTTGTGATATTGTGACTTATGAAAAGAAACATATATTTGGTCTTTGGTTCCGAGCACTGGAGCTCCTAAAATCCCTTGGAATTTCCTTCGATAAAAGCAATAAAGGTGCCTCTTGTGATGTTAATGAGGTGACTTTGGAGAAGCCCTCAGGTTACCTAAGAATGGGGTCTGGTTGCCAGGGGAACCAATCCCGTGATTAAAAAGTTGTAACTTTCAGTCCCAGCCCCTGACCTCCAGGGGAGATTGAATCCATAGCCCAAGGCCAGTGATTTAATCAGTGCTGCCTGTGTAATGAGGGCTTCATAAAAACTCAAAAGGACAGGGTTTGGGAGAGCTTTTCAGTAGGTGAACCTGTGGAGATTGGAGGAGAAAGTAAGGCATGTAAATTTCACATCCCTTTCTCCATACCTTGCCCTTTGCGTGTTCCATCTGGCTATTCCGGAGTTAGGTTCTTTAGACAACATTTCTCAGAGTTCTGTGAGACATGTTAGCAGATTAATCATTAACCATTGTTTTTCTTTTGGTTCCATAAAGTACCTCTCAATAACCCAATGTAACTACCTGCACCATATAGGTCTAACTTTGGGGGCCCACCTGCATCACCCCCTCCTGAAATGAGACACAAATTCAACTGAACCGATCCATTCTTAGGACTAAGAGGCTGGATAATGAGTTATGAGCTATCTACCAACTCGGGATAGGTTCAAACCTACAATACTCCAGGTGGCCCAAGATGTTAAAATATTCCCTAATATTATGGAAGTCTTTGCATAGATTCCTGGGACCCCCAAGATCTCAGACTTAGTTTTACTGTTGGACCCTTCAAGTTTGGGACGATGACTATGGACTGGACTTCAGACTATTGTCTGTATAACTATCATAGGATCTGCTACTATAATCCTATTTAGATGTGTACTGTCTGGGTTACAACATGCCCTAACCCTGATTTTTTAGCCCGTCAGCTTTACCAGCAGTTGATGTCCTCACCATTGAATCTGATACCTGTGTGTCACAGGGTGGATTGTAGTGTAATCCCTGACAGTTTTTCGTTTTTCTTTTCTTTTTCTTTTTTGTAATGCAAGTGCCTGATTTAGGTTTTGATTGACAAGGCATTCACTTCAAAGAGGCATCCACTTCAAAGACGGTATCTCAGATAATACACATTGCCGGCCACAGGACTAGGTCAAGAACCAGGCCACCTCCCCCCACCAGCATGCCTTTGTTTTAGAGATCTTGGTTGATTTCAGTAACCCGACTATTTGGGGCACTTGTCTTTTGTTTTCCTGAACTTTAAATTCTTGCTCTTTTGTTTTCGATTCAACAACAATGAGTGAGCCAGAGAAACCCTAGGTCCCCACCCTCACTCTGATAAAAGCAGAATCCCTGCCTTGTGTTCTCTCTCTGTCTCTGTCTCTGTCTCTCTCTACTGGTGATCTTGCTCTGTGGTCCCTGGTGTGCTGTGTTAAGTTCCAGGTCTTATAAGTAATAAACCTCTGAGGCACCTGGGTGGTTCAGTAGGTTGAGCGTCCGACTTTGGCTCAGGTCACGATCTTGCAGTTTGTGAGTTCGAGCCCTGTGTCGAGCTCTGGGCTGACAGCTCAGAGACTGGAGCCTGCTTCGGATTCTGTCTCCCTCTCTCTCTGCCCCTCCCCTGCTCATGGTCTCTCTCTCAAAAATAAATAAACATTAAAAAATAATAATAGGGGCGCCTGGGTGGCTCAGTCGGTTGAGCGCCGACTTCGGCTCAGGTCACGATCTCGCGGTCCGTGAGTTCGAGCCCCGCATCGGGCCCCTGTGCTGACAGCTCAGAGCCCGGAGCCTGTTTCAATTCTGTGTCTCCCTCTCTCTGACCCTCCCCCATTCATGCTCTGTCTCTCTCTGTCTCAAAAATAAATAAACGTTAAAAAAAAAAATTAAAAAAAAAATAATAATAAACCTTTATTTTTTCAAAGTTTCCAAATGAATGTTGCTGAAGGGCATCGTGCGGTTACAATGAGAACCACAAGATTTGGTCCAGTCATAATCTTGGTTCGGAAAGGGGCATGTGGGAAGCTCACAGGAGCCTAAGTGAGTGCCCCAGGCATTTATAGCCCAAAGCATTACTATTAATAAGCTGAGACTGGCACAAATATAAATGAAATAAGACAAAGGAAGTCAAATACCATATGATTGCACTTATATATGGAATCCAAAAACCCCGAAAATAAACCAACAACAAAAATTGAGCTCAAAGCTATGGAATAAACATTGGTGGTGGCAAGGGGCTGGGGGTGGGGGGCAGGAGAAATGGGTAAAGGGGTAAAAAGGTACAAACTTCTAGTTATAAAGTAAATAAGTCATGAGGATATAATGTACAACATAGTGACTATAGTTAATAATACTGTACTGCATATCTTATTTTGTTTTTGTACTGCATATTTTAATGTTTATTTATTTTTGAGAGAGAGAGAGAGACAGAGCACAAGCGGGGACGGGGGGCAGAGAGGGAGAGACACAGAATCCAAAGCAGGCTCCCGGCTCCGAGCTGTCAGCCCAGAGCCCGACTCAGGGCTCGAACCCACAAACCGTGAGATCATGACCTGAGAGCAAAGTCAGACTCTTAACCGACTGAGCCACCCAGGCACCCCAGTACGGAACATTTTAAAGTTGCTAAAAGTAAATCTTCAAAGTACTCATCACAAGAAAAAATATTTTGTGACTATGTGGTGAGGGATGTTAACTATGCCAACTCTGGCGATCATTTCACAATATATACTGATAACAAATAATTATAACTAACATAGAGGCTAAGGGCAGGAAGCGAGTGCAAAAAGCACAGTCTGACCCACCCCCCCTTTGTCTCCAGAAAGCAGGAAGAAAATCCTCCATGTGAAAGGTACCCTCCCTGCACTAAGAGGTAAAGAGACATCCTTAACACCAGAAATAGGGAATTTGGAGCCAAGAAGGCTGTCTAAACAAACCTTGTTACTTCTTACTAATTTACTACCCCGGCCAAATTCTGTTTAGAATTCCTCACTAATTGAAGCTCTTGCACAAAGAGTTCTTTGTCTTGTCAATTCCTCACAGACTTACTGTCTTTGTCTAAAACGTGTAAAAACTTGCTGCCTTGGTCATTTTTTTAGGTCTCGATTTTCTTGTAAAACCTAACAAGACTCTTTTTTTTTTTTTTCTCCTGTTAATCTGTTTCAGCTCAATTTCATTCTTAGACCAGCTGCAAGAACCTTGAAAGATGGAAGGACATTTTTCCTCCTCAACACTAATATAATGTTGTATGTCAATCATACCTTATAAATTATACCTTATAAAAAAATTCTTTTTAAAAAGAACTTGTGTTCCCAAACATGCTCAGGCCCCGTCATATATATTTTCCCCCGTTTTAAATGTCATGCTGCTATTCTTATGCAGTTTTATGGTTCGGTGGCTTAGATGACGCCCAGTAAATGCTGGATGTTAAAGGGTTGTTTTTTTTTTTTTTTTTTTTTTAATATGATTGATGGTGGTCACAGTCTCTACCAGGATTCAGAGGAAAGTCAAGGCTGTTTTTCAAATGGAGAGAAGTTTTCCAGAGAAGGTATGACCACACAGTAAAGTTTTAGGGGTTCGGCATTGTGATTCTTCCCTTTGAGGTTTCCATAAGCATCAGTTCCGTGTAATACATCATCAGTTCTGGGCAATAAGATCCAAGTAGAAAGGCAGTTGCACCTCTATGTGGACATGAGGCAGGACTTTTTCTGTTCTGGGCAGAACACCACTTAAAACTGGTAATGTTATGTGTCACCGAGTAAATGACTCTGAGTAGCGGGCTCAAATGGCTCCAAATCTAAACATTTCCATTGATTTAAAAAAATTTTTTTAATGTTTATTTATTTTTGAAGGAGAGAGAGACAGAGTGTGAGTGGGGGAGGGGCAGAGAGAGAGGGAGACACAGACTCCGAAGGAGGCTCCAGGCTCCAAGCCGTCAGCACAGAGCCCGACGCAGGGCTCGAACTGACGGACCATGAGATCATAACGTGAGCTGCAGTCGGACGCTCAACCGACTGAACCACCCAGGCGCCCCTCCATTGATTTTAATAACAACCTTATGGAAGGCAGTAACTTGATTCCACATTACAGGTGGTATTTCATCCTGTTCTCAGGCGACTGAAACCCTAGAAAATGCACAAACATGCACGGGCTGTGCACATTCACAGCATTGTACCCCAACACCTGATTTGCATGTGCCTGTACTCTCTTTTTGACGAAGATAAGCGTTGTTGACCCAGCACTGATAAGCATGGTGGACGAGACAATGAACATCTGCTGTTGTGACTGCCAAGAAATGGAAAATCAAATGTGATGCACAACACAGGCAGAAGGGCAGAGAGCAGAAGTTGCATACCTGATCCCACAAAGCTTGTTCCTAGGAATGATACTGCGTTTGGAAACCAGCTATGATTGACATTCCTACCTATTGAAGTTTGTGATATTCTAAACTCACTCTCCATAGTCTTGAAACGAACATACAGATTAAAGAAGGAAGTTGAGCGCCTGGGTGGCTCAGTGGGTTAAGCATCCAACTTCTGCTCAGGTCACGATCTTGCAGTTTGTGGGTTCGAGCCCTGCGTTGGGCTCACCGCTATCAGTGCAGAGCCTGCTTTGGGTCCTCTGTCCCCCCCTTTCTCTGCCCCCCCCCCCCCACTGTTGCATGCTCTCTCTATCTCTCTCTCAAAAATAAATAAACGTTAAAGAAAAAAAGAGGAGGGTAATTAAAAAAGCACCCCTGTATCTCTCAGGTCTTTGATGATAAAACTTATCCCCGCACTTCCTCTATGGATAAAGTGTTACTTTCGGGGTGACGCTTTTGGTGGGGAACAGATCAAGAAGCACCCACTTGATTTTCCCATCAGAATATGCCTTGATAAATATTTTACTCATTAAAAAGTACCTCTATTTCCACTACATACCTTGGGCCTAATGAGCTAATCTATTTTCATAACTTTATTTTTTTTATTTTATTTTATTTTTTATTTATTTATTTTTGGGACAGAGAGAGACAGAGCATGAACGGGGGAGGGGCAGAGAGAGAGGGAGACACAGAATCGGAAACAGGCTCCAGGCTCCGAGCCGTCAGCCCAGAGCCTGACGCGGGGCTCGAACTCACGGACCGCGAGATCGTGACCTGGCTGAAGTCGGACGCTTAACCGACTGCACCACCCAGGCGCCCCAATTTTCATAACTTTATTAGGCATGTATAGTTTATAATTTTGTAAGATTTGTGAATGACCCTTGAATGTCTTTATTGAAACATTTGTATTTTGTTTTTGATGTATAAAAACAATTTAAACTCTTAATAATATTACCTTTTACCCTATATTATTGGTATTTCTATATCTTTTATTATTATCAATGATGCATTTACATTTTTCAGTTTTCAAATGGATTTATCTTTTCTTCAAATGGATTTATCTTTTTCTCCCCCCAAATTTTAATGTTTATTTATTTTTTGAGAGAAAGAGTGAGACAGAGCATGAGAGGGGGAGGGGCAGAGAGAGAGAGAGGGAGGCACAGAATCCAAAGCAGGCTCCAGGCTCCAAGCTGTCAGCACAGAGCCCGACGTGGGGCTCGAACTCATGAACTGCAAGATCATGACCTGTGCCAAAGTGGGCCGCTCAACCAACTGAGCCACTCAGGTGCCCCTCCATGTATTTATCTTTGAGGCACCTGGGTGGCTCTGTTTGTTGAGCATCTGACTTCGGCACAGGTCATCACCTCACGGTTCATGAGTTTAAGCCCCATAATGGGCTCTCTGCTGTCAGCTCAGAGCCTGCTTCTGATCCCAATTTGGATCCTCTATCCTTCTTCCTCTCTGCACCACCCCAGCTCCAACTGGCATGTGCTCGCTCTCTCTCTCTCTCTCAAAAATAAACAATAAAAAATGTATTTATTTTTTAGGGGCGCCTGGGTGGCTCAGTCAGTTGGATGTCCGACTTCAGCTCAGGTCATGATCTCGCGGTCCGTGAGTTCGGGCCCCGCGTCGGGCTCTCGGCTGACAGCTCGGAGCCTGGAGCCTGCTTCGGATTCTGTGTCTCCCTCTCTCTCTCTGCCCCACCCCTGCTTGCTCTCTGTCTCTCAAAACTGAATAAACATTAAAAAAGATTTTTAAAAATGTATTTATTTTTGATTTACATTTTTTCCTTTGTATGCCAAGACTTCCACTGCCTAAGCATACAAAAATACTTTATGATTTTTCTTTTTAGTTTTTTGTTTTATCTTTTTTAAACCTTTAACTCTTTAATCCATACAGAATGTATTTGGATAGAGCAGATAGGAGAGTTATAGCCTAGCACAGCTTATCACCTATTTTGTTACATCCTTCTGTCTGTTTATAGACTTCCAAGGGACCATCTGACTATTCCACAGTTTCTCAACATTGACACGACTGATATTTTTGATCAGGTGATGTTCTTTGTCAGAGGGCACACGATGTTGTGTCTTAGAGGATCCCTCGATGTCTGCCGCAGGGCTACCGCCTGCTTGAGTCACGACAACCAAAAATGTCTCCGGATATTGCCAAATATCCCCGAGCGGCAGAATCATCTCCCTGTCCCATGACAAACAGCCGATCAGTGCCTAGGGTGGCCACAGCCCATTGGATGGTCATTTCTTGTTAGTTTTGTCATTGGTGCATCTGTTGAAAGTTGAATTTCCTTCTTTACTTGCGCTAATTTCCTGATTACCCTTTGGCTTTATTCGCAGACATATAATTTAGAATTATTTTATTACAGGACAGGAAAGAAGATCCTGAGGCTAATTCGCCTGGAAACTTCTTTAACTTTTGTGTGGCTGTAGGTAGAGAGAACTGCATCACTGAGTTCAGGCGTCCTCCATGCACCACAGTCGATGATATTGCGACGGAGGCCATGCTTCTGTCACTTCATCAGGAGACACTAGACTTCTGTCCGCACAGATCCCGCACGTGGTGTTAGACTGTGACCTCCAAAAAAATTAAAAAAAAAATTTTTTTTAATGTTTATTTATTTTTGAGAGGGAGACAGAACGTGATGGGGGGGGAGGGACAGAAGGAGAGAGACACAGAATCCAAAGGAGGCTCTGGGCTCTGAGCTGTCGGCACGGAGCCCGAGGCGGGGCTCGAACCCGCAAACTGTGAGATCGTGACCTGAGCTGAAAGTCGGATGCTTAACCCCACTGAGCCGCCCGCCGGCCAGGCGCCCCTGCAAATCTCAGATATATTTTGCAAGACGTGATTTTAGTCCAATCATTTCTGTTGTGTATACGGTATGGATTTACGCAACGTGCAGCAAATCGGCGCCTTCATCGGTGGTGGTGGTTTTCCAGTCACTTCCCCTTTAGTTTGCTAAGTAAACAACACCGTCATCTCCACTGACGACACTTGCTTCTTCCGTCCTGCATTCTCCATATTGGTCGTTGTGATTTCTGACGTGAGGTTAGAGATGAAAGCAATGATAAGTAACTGGGGTGTGGATCAACATCTTTGGATTTGGTTTGGTTCCGTTCCTCCTTTCAGTGGGAGGAACGGTTCATCGAGCTCTGCTCCCAGCCATCTCGAATGAGTCCTAGGCCTGCCTGGCACCCAGTGTGTCTGCAAGTGTCCATCGGACCTGGACACGAAAAGGTGACGAACACTACTCGGCACCCTCTTCAGATGTCAACCGGGGGGCAAGAGGGACGGATTCCAACCCCGGGGATCTTAATAAGGGTAGAGGGGAAGAACAAAGATGTGTCCGAGTGGCACAAAGGAGTCCGCCCTCGGTGTTCAACTATCCGTCCCAAGTTCGTAACAACAGGTGACGTGCGTTCAGTGGCAAAGCTTGGTCTGAGTCGGACAGCCTGGTGCCGAATCCGAGCGCCCTTAACTGACAGCCTGTGTGACATGAGACGGGGCTCTTTGCTCTGCTGCCTCTCAGTTCCCTCTTAGGAAATGGGATCACGTTATTACTTCCACGTCAGGAAATCTGTGAAGGTGAAGAGTAACGAGCCGATCCACCTACGGTGCTGAGCAGGGTGCCTCCCCCTTAGCAAGCCTCCTGACAGTGTCTATTATTAGTGCTAACATTCCTGGGGGGCCTGGGTGGCTCAGGTGGGTAAGTGGCCAACTTCGGCTCAGGGCATGATCTCGCGGTCCGTGAGTTCGAGCCCCGCGTCGGGCTCTGTGCTGACAGCTCGGAGCCAGGAGCCTGCTTCCGATTCTGTGTCTCCCTCTCTCTCTGCCCCTCCCCTGCTCAGGCTCGGTCTCTCTCTCTCTCTCTCTCTCTCAAAAATAAATAAACATTAAAAAAATTTTTTATTGGGGCGCCTGTGTGGCTCAGTCGGTTGAGTGTCTGACTTTGGCTCAGGTCATGATCTTGTGGTCGGTCAGTTCAAGCCCTGCGTTGGGCTCTGTGCTGACAGCTCAGAGCCTGGAGCCTGCTTTGGATTCTGTGTCTCCCTCTCTCGCTGCCCCTTCCCTGCTCGTACTCTCTCTCTCAAAAATAAACATTAAAAAAATTAAAAAAAAATTTTTTATTACTGTTAACATTCCTGTTACTATTCTCATTGTGATTGTCTTCATCATCTCTATGAGGACTTAAGAAGCAAAACGTCTCTCAGTGGAATCTATGACATTTTACACTGCAGATGAATCGATGTCCCTGGAAATGTAAGATTGCACCTGGCCTATAAAACTACTGAGAGGTCATGGTTTTATTTATTTTTTTTTGGACATTTATTTATTTATTTTGACAGACAGCGTGAGCACATGTGCAGGGGAGGAGCAAAGAGAGGCAGAGAGAGAATCTGAAGCAGTCTCGGGCTCTGAGCCCTCAGCAGAGAGCCTGACATGGGGCTCGAACTCATGAACTGCAAGATCACGACCTGAGCCAAAGTCGGGCGCTTAACTCACTGAGCTACCCAGGTGCCCCGAAGTGATGCTTTTAATAAGATTCTTTGGGAGTGCGTGGGTGGCTCAGTCAGTTAAGTGTCTGACTTTAACTCAGGTCATGATCTCGATGTTCGATGTTTGTGCATTCGAGCCCTGCATCGGGCTCTCTCCCGTCAGCTGGGAGAACACTTCAGATCCTCTGTCCCCCTCTCTCTCTGCCCCTCCCCAGCTTGTTCGCGCTTTCTCTCTCTCTCTGAAAAATAGATACACGTTTAAAAAATAATAACATTCTGTGATGACTATTTTGACTTCTTGTTCGGGTGGTACTTTCTTGTACTTTGAAACCTTCACTAAGTAAATGCTGTGATTACTTGGTTTTGGTAATTCATGCCTTCCCCATCAGGTGGAACCATTTAATTGATTCTCCCTCCCACTCCCACCTCAAACACCATGTCAATATTCCAATCAGACCATGAAGAAACAATTAAAAAAAAAAGCGCAAGCCTGTATCTTGACATTTTTCCATTTAAAGAGAGTTCATGTTTTCCACCACAAGAAGGATCAGTTGTTCCCTTGTCTTTCATTCAGAGCTGAGAACAGCTTCTTGAACCTTGGGTAATGCATTTCATGAGGGGTATATAGATCAAGGTCATGGGGAAAATATCTCCATATGTACAAAGAAATCCTTGAGTCCTGTAAGGAGAGCTCTTGATGGGTTAAGAGGACATCTTATAGGATGGGTCTTGAGATTTCAGGGGCTTTCCTCAGTGCAGGGGGCTGGATGCACCAGCACCCTAAGTACATTCCGGCCCTCAAGTTTGCCATGATTCCACACCGGCAACAACTACCCGCTCTTACCAAACACAACCTCAAGATAGCATGTCTGATAGTATGCCAACCACAGTGATTAAAGGGCCCTTGAGACCTAAACGTAAGACAGGAAGCCATCAAAATCTTAAGAGGAGAAAGCAGACAAAAACCTCTTTGACCTTGGCTGCAGCAACTTCTTACTCAACACATCTTCGGAGGCAAGGGAAACAAAAGCAAAATTGATCTATTGGGACCTCATCAAAATAAAAAGCTTCTGCACAGCAAAGGAACCAAGCAGCAAAACTAAAAGGCAACCGACAGAGTGGGAGAAGATATTTGCAAACGGCGTATCAGATCAAGGGTTAGTATCCAAAATCTATAAAGAACTTCTCAAACTCAACACCCAAAAAACAACTAACCCAGCGAAGAAATGGGCAAAAGACATGAATAGACACTTCTCCAAAGAAGTCATCCAGATGGCCAACCGGCACATGAAAAAATGCCTAACATCACTTATCATCAGGGAAATACAAATCAAAACCACAATGAGATACCACCTCATGCCTGTGAGAATGGCTAACATTCAGGTCACAACAGACGTTGGCAAAGATGCGGAGAAAGAGGCTCTCTTTTGCACTGCTGGTGGGAATGCAAGCTGGTGCAGCCACTCTGGAAAGCAGTATGGAGGTTCCTCAAAAAAATTAAAAATAGAACTACCCTATGACCCAGCAATTGCACTACTAGGCATTTATCCAAGGGATACAGGTGTGCTGTTTCGAAGGGGCACGTGCACCCCAGTGTTTATAGCAGCACTCTCAACAATAGCCAAAGTATGGAAAGAGCCCAAATGCCCATCGATGGATGAATGGATAAAGAAGGTGTGGTATATATATAGAACGGAATATTACTCGGCAATCAAAAAGAATGAAAACTTGCCGTTTGCAACTACGTGGATGGAACCAGAGGGTATTATGCCAAGCGAAATTAGTGAGAGAAAGACAAATATCATATGACTTCACTCATATGTAAAATCTAAGATACAAAACAGATGACCGTAAGGGAAGGGAAGCAAAAATAATATAAAAACAGGGAGGGGGACAAAACATAAGAGACTTTTAAATATGGAGAACAAACAGAGGGTTACTGGAGGGGTTGTGAGAGTGGGGATGGGCTGAATGGGTCAGGGGCATTAAGGAATCTACCCCTGAAATCATTGTTGCGCTACATGCTAACTAACTTGGATGTAAAATTAAAAAATAAACAAAGAAAAATAAAAAAGAATAAAGAAAAGAAATGGTAGTTTTGCATGCTGTATTGGAGAGGATGCCTGTCACAGAGTGATTCCATCATTGTCAGCATGATGGTTACTCTCTGGTATTGCTATTCTGAGAAACCCAGTTTTCTGATAAATTTCATTATAGATGCATTATAGACGGATTAAATCATGTGATCACTAGAAAGGGACGGATCATGACGGCGGGGGGAGGGTGTAGGGGTGGGGGGGCGGGTGTGACTGAATCACCGGTAAGAAAGAGTCCCTGTGGGGCGCCTGGGTGGCGCAGTCCGTTAAGCGTCCGACTTCAGCTAGGTCAGGATCTCGCGGTCCGTGAGTTCGAGCCCCGCGTCAGGCTCTGGGCTGATGGCTCGGAGCCTGGAGCCTGTTTCCGATTCTGTGTCTCCCTCTCTCTCTGCCCCTCCCCCGTTCATGCTCTGTCTCTCTCTGTCCCAAAAATAAATAAAAAACGTTGAAAAAAAATTAAAAAAAAAAAGAAAAAGAAAGAGTCCCTGCTTACGATTTCCATGCGATCCCAATTTTTCATGTCAGAAACGTTTTCTAAATTTAACCATTCTAAACCCAGAAGCCAGTTTCCATCTGAAGCGATGGTTTGTTTTTGGTTCCAGTGACGTTTTTCTGAATCTGACCTAAGTTCTGGAAGGATGCCCGCCTAATGCACCCCTGCTATCTGCCTGTGCACCTTTTTGACAAAAGTACTGTGTCAGACTCCCATTTTGCAACAGGCGAAGACCGAAATGTAGCTAGATTCATTATTGTGTCTGGAGAGGTGACTTTAAATACATTTTTTTTTAATTTGTTCACTTATTTTTGAGAGAGAAGGAGCGAGCACGAGCAGCAGAGGGGCAGAGAGAGGGAGACGGAGAATCCAAAGCAGGTTCCACGCTGTGGGCGCAAAGTCCTAGGTGGGCTTGGAACCCACCAATCGTGAGATCACCACCGGAGCTGAAGTCGCGCGCTTAACCAACTGAGCCGCCCTGGCGCCCTTGGAGACATGATTTTTTTAAGTGTCTGTGTTTGCAAAGAAGTGTCAGAGTTCTGGGAGCGGACAGGCAGTACTGCGCTTTCACCCACACGTTCCTGGATAGGGCGCCTCCTGGCCGGAGTTAAGCGCCGACACCTAACCTCCGGCGCCCGCTGTCACTCAGGCGTGAGGGGGCGAGGCCTTGAGAACTGTCCAATCAGGGGCGGCGGCGGCGCGGTGGGTGGGGCGCCGCTCCGCAACCACCCCGGACGTCCCTGCGCTTTTCAGCCTCCCTGGGGATCGCGGGTCGCCTGTATTTAAAGGTGCCACGTTGCTCAAGCCGCCGTTATTTCGCGCTGTGAGCTACACCGGGGGCAGTGCTCTAAGGACGGCCGCCGGGGGACCCAGGAAACCTAGAAATGGTGAGCGTGCCTCCTGGGGTCCAGAGCCGGGCGCCGAGGGGCCGGTTGGAACCGGCCGGAACCGGCTGTGGCGGGACCCCCGCGGTCATCTCCCGAGTCTGCGGACCCGAGTTGGCCGGCGGCGCCTGGGTCCCCTTCGGCTTGGGTGCTGGGCCGGGAGCGGGGACCCTGGCGTCCGGGCTGCCCCGTCCTGTGCACGGCGACTTCGGCCCCTGAGACCCTGGGCAGCTTTGCACCCGCAGCCGCGTCTCCTCCGATTGTGTGGTGACCACGGGGAGGGTCGTCAGGGGGACAATCGTGACTCCTTCGCGTTTGTGCGTGGGAGGAGCTGTGATCTGTGGGGTCCCCAGTCCCTCCTTTTGCCCAGGGCGGGCTCATTTTCTCCTGAGCGTTCCAGATGTTTGGGAAGCACGGTCTGAAGTCTGTGACTCTGTCCCCGCTACACGCCCCCAGCCTAGCTCTCCCTGGGGCAGGCAGTGAACACCTACATTTCTAGTTCCTTCCCGCCTTCCCTAACGCCAGCTTCCCTTTGCCAGTTCACAGCATCATTATCAATCATTGGTTCTATGGGTGCATTTCAAACACCCAGCATTTTAGCTCATTATTTAGCCACAGTCCGTGCATAGCTGTTTTTTAAAAGGCTAGTCTTCTGTGTGGATATTTGACTTGAGAGAAACGCCGAGAATAATCACCTGGAACTACTTTGTATGAAATCCTTGTGCCTCTCCCCCCAGGATCTTTCCTGGGCACAGACATCCTATGGGAAGTCCTTTGGGTGGCGGTTCCTCTTTGAAACTTTCCCGAGCGTTCTGTGCTGTGAGCACAGTTCCAGGTCAGCGCTGCCCCTCTCTGAGTAAGTTGCTTTTAGAAGATTTTTTTTCACTTTATTTTAGTCTTAGTTTTTCAGTGTCTGAAAATTCATGTAATCAGCAGAGCTTGAAACTCCGTGTGAAGTATTTCCAAAGAGGCGCGAAAGAGGTAATTTCAGAAAAATAGTCCAGTAGTACAGTTGCAGGGCTTAAAAATTGTTGTTTCCCTTTTTTTCCTCCCAGCGCAGCTAGTAAGAGTCTGAGGTTTGTTCTTTTATTTGGGGTGAGTTCACATGGATTTCCAGGGCTTGGATATGCAGACCAGAAGTGTGATTCTTTTCCTTTTTTAAATGTTTGTTTTTTAGAGAGAGAGAGAGAGAGAGAGAGAATGAGCGTGAGTGGGGGAGGGGCAGAGAGAGAGGGAGCCACAAGAATCCAAAGCAGGCTCCAGGCTCTGAGTTGTCGGCACAGAGTCCGACACCGGGCTGGAACCCCCCAAATGCAGGATCATGACCTGAGCCGAAGCTGAATGCTTAACGGTCTGCGCCACCCAGGCGCCCCTGATTCTTAATCAGGTATGATTAAGAGTTTATAAAAACAATTACTTGCCGTGGAAATAATAATTAACACTTTTTCCCCCCTCCGGGAATGCAATAATTACTTGTGGGGGTTCTTGCTGACCTAGCAGAGTGCCTTCCAATTTTCTTCTCTCTTTTCCGCATAAACACTGGGTTTGAGTGATTTTTGCTGGCCTCTTCGAGCCGTGCTTTTGTGTGATTTAAAATGTCGGTGGTGTCAGGGGCGCCTGGGTGGCTCAGTCTGTTGAGCATGCGACTTCGGCTCAGGTCATGATCTCACAGTCCGGGAGTTCGAGCCCTGAGTCGGGCTCTGTGGGGACAGTTCAGAGCCTGGCGCCTGCTTCGGATTCTGTGTCTCCCTCTCTCTCTCTTCCTCTCCCCCACTCACGCTCTGTCTCTCTGTCTCTCAAAAGTTAATAAACGTTTAAAAAAATAAATAAAATGTCAGTGGTGTCCAACCCAACTCCAAGGGGAAGCAGAAGCCTGAGGTCAGGGTCTCTAAGCTAAGACCCCCTTGTTAGATCCTTCCTTCCTTCCTTAATCTTTTTCTTTTTTTTTGTAAGTAAACTGTAACCAACGTGGGCCTCGAACTTATGACCCCAAGATCAAAGGTCACAGGCTATCAACTGAGCCAGACTGAGCCAGCCACGAGCACCTTAAGCTAAGACCCCCTTAAACCTGCAAAAGCAAGTACTTGAAGGCCCCCAGTTGTCCTTGGGGTCCCTCTCTCTGCAGGTGTCCTGTTTGCTCACTGCCATTGTAGAAGGAGCCCTTTATTCTTTTTTTTTTTTTAACGTTTATTTATTTTTGAGACAGAGACAGAGCATGAATGGGGGGGAGGGTCAGAGAGAGAGAGGGAGACACAGAATCGGAAGCAGGCTCCATGCAGGCTCCAAGCTGTCAGCACAGATCCCGACGAGGGGCTCGAACTCTTGAACCACAAGATCATGACCTGAGCTGAAGTCGGACACTTAACCGACTTAGCCACCCAGGCGCCCCAGGAGCCCTTTATTCTGAGAGAAGCTGCAGGCTGGTGGAAATCTGGGATGGGACTCGGGGTGGGTGGGGTGACGAGGCAGTCGAGGCCTTTCTGGAGTTGTAGCTCTCATTGCCTTGGGCCTGTTTGTAGGCCTGGTCTTGCACGCCCGGCGGAGGTGCGCTCAGTATAAATCACGTCCGTCGAGAAGTCTGTGAAAGTCCAGTTCTGTGTCCTGGAACCGTGTCAGTGAATGGGGGGGTCATCTGGGTCAGAACCTTAAACGGAACCCTGCTGAGTGTCCTCACTTGTGAGCCTGGAACCCTGAGGCAGGGAGAGGTTGCCTTTGCCCCGGGGAGGGGAGGGGAGGGGAGGGGAGGGTGTGCAGGGCTCCCGGAGCGCATTCCTGTGGCTGCTCGGGTGTCCCTCCCTTCCCTCCTCGGGGACTGACCCACTCCAGGGCTTCTGTCTCCACGGGGACCGTCTAGACCGGGGAACCTTCTGAAGGTGGCTCTCCTCGTGTCCTGTGGGACGCGGGCTGCTCGTCCCTGCTGAGTCCAGTTTCTTTCCTGGATTCCTTTATTGATGGAACAGCGCAGCCCTTGGGCCCCGGTTTCCCCCGGCACTTGGGCCCCTGAACTGTAAGCTGGTGGAGAGAGACGGTGTGAGGCAAGGTGGAAAATGCGGGAAACCCAAGTAGGATTTGTGTTCCGTTTTACTCAAGGCAACCTCACGGTGTGAGATGAACGTGTTTAAGTTTCTCGGGTCGTTTTTCGTGTTTGGATTAGCTTTTGTACGTGCGGGTCGCTAGGCCACAGTGTAAAAAAGAGATGAGATGCCATGATGCTGGCGGAGTCCCCCCACGTTCCCCAGACCCTGAGGCTTCCTGGGGAGCTGCTGAGGTGCACCCGAGCGAAAATCAGTGGCAGTTCCTAGAGTTGAGGGACGACATCACTTCGTTTGTGATCGACATCACTTCCATTCATGGTGGAACTCACGTTGCTTTTCATACCTTCCCAGAATTGAAAAAAAATTTTTTTTAGTGTTTATTTTTGAGAGAGAGAGTGAGACACACACACACAGACTCTAAAGCAGGCTCCAGGCTCTGAGCTGTCAGCACAGAGTCCAAGGCGGGGCTTGAACTCCCAAACCGGGGGAGATCATGACCTGGGCCGAAGTCCCACGCTCAGTGGACTGAGCCACCCAGGTGCCCCCCTTCTCAGAATTTGTAAAGCCGGGCTGTGGAACAAGGCATGGAGTGGAAGTTTCTCGTCTAAGTCTCAGGCTGCGGGCCTCCAGGAGCAGCATAGTGGGTTATTGAAATAAGTTCGGATTAATTAAAGATGTTCTGTTTTCTAGCATCAGGGCTTGAACTCATGAACCATGACATAATGACCCGAGCGGAAACCAAGATGCTTAGCTGACTGAGCTACGCAGGTGCCCCTAGACTTGTCTTTTTATTTTTATTTATTTATTTTTTAAATTTTTTTTAACGTTTTATTTATTTTTGAGACAGAGAGAGACAGAGCATGAAGGGGGAGGGGCAGAGAGAGAGGGAGACACAGAATCGGAAGCAGGCTCCAGGCTCTGAGCCGTTAGCCCAGAGCCCGACGCGGGGCTCGAACTCACGGACCGCGAGATCGTGACCTGAGCTGAAGTCGGCCGCTTAACCGACTGAGCCACCCAGGCGCCCCAAGACTTGTCTTTTTAAAGAGCATTTACATTGTACAGAAAACTTGATCGCAAAGTGCAGAGATTTCCCACATAACCCCTCTGTCTGGACACTGTCATATATTTATATATCATGATATATAAATATATACATATAGTTTTTAGCAGAGGTAGGTTTTTTTTTTTTTTTAAGGTTTGTTTCTTTTTTTTAGGAATCTCTACACCCAACGAGGGGCTCGAACTCACGACCCTGAGATCAAGAGTTGCACACTTCTCCAGCCGAGCCAGCCGGGCGCCCCTGTCCTATATTTTTTTTTTATCTCCTATTACTCTGGTGCATTTGTTATTTTGATGAGCCAACTTTGGAGTAGTTTACAGTAGGGTTGACTCTTACACAATGTCAGGTCTTCAGCTAATATGAAAACACAAGTCTTCATCATTTCTGTGTCCTACAGAATATTGTCATTGTCCTGAACATCCCGCGTGTTCGTGCTCCCCTTGTTCATTCCCTAGCAACCGAGGATCGTCTACTGTCTTTTTTTTTTTCAACGTTTTTTTTTTTTTTTTTTTATTTTTTATTTTTGGGACAGAGAGAGACAGAGCATGAACGGGGGAGGGGCAGAGAGAGAGGGAGACACAGAATCGGAAGCAGGCTCCAGGCACACGTCCTCGGTAGAGAGAGACAACACCCAGGCTTGGGTTCTTATTTTATTGAGGTAAGGGTGGGGGTCTGTGATTTTACTGGCTCACGCTCATTATGGGTGAATTTAAAACTTAAGAGCAGAAATTTAAATCACAAGAGACACAGCAAATGGTCTGAGCGGTCAGTTAGAATCAACCAAGATCTCCAAAACAAAGGAGGTGGTTTGGCTCTTTATCTAGTCACGTGGCCGGCAATGTGTTTATTCTAGATACTGTCTTTGAAGCGTATGCCTCTTTGAAGTGAATGCCTCAGCAAGCAAAGCTTAAGTCAGGCCCCATGCATCGCAAAGAAGAAAAAAAAAAACCCCGAAACTGTCAGGGTTTACACTACAATCCACCCTTGTGATGCGGAGGAATCAGAATCGATGGTGAGGACATTAACTGCCTGGTTAGTTAATCTGCTGAAAGTCCAGGAGTAGGGTTTGTCCAAACCCAGAAAGTAGGTCGGATTATGGTAGCAAATCCTGTGATAGTTGAACGGGCAGTAGTCTGAAGTCCAGTCCATAACCATTGTCCCCAATTTGAAGAGTCCCACAATAAAACTAAATCCGTGAGGGGCGCCTGGGTGGCTCAGTGGGTTGTAAACATCCTACTTGGGCTCAGGTCCTGATCTCATGGTGCCCCTAGAATCTAATATTTATAAAGGTGTATTAATGACTTAATTTTTCTCTGTATAGCCACCCCCATTTCTATCTAAGATAACCATAGTAAAACGAATTGGTTTGCAAATTGAGTCTAGTTTTAATAAATTTGGCCTGGTAATTTACATAAGTGCAGTAAGAATAGTGATTGACCGCATAGTCTGCTTTGTTGGAACTTTGCATAAGGAATCTCAGGTTGGACTTTTTTTTTTTTTTTGAATGTTTTTATTTATTTTTGAGACAGAGAGAGACAGAGCATGAGCTCAGAGGGGCAGAGAGAGGGGAGGACACAGAATCTGAAGCAGGCTCCAGGCTCTGAGCTATCGGCACAGAGCCCGACATGGGGCTTGAACTCAACGGGGCTTGAACTCACAGACTGTGAGATCATGACCTGAGCTGACGCCTAACCGACTGAGCCACTCAGGCGCCCCAGGTTGGACTTTTAAAAATTTCTTGTGGCTAGGAAGCCAAGCCAAGGACTTAACCATCAGACTTTGCCTGCAACACCTATTGGCTTGGGTTTAATTCCTCTGTTCTTGAGGTCCTCAAAATATCCTAAGGTTCCTGCACCTACAGAAAGTCACCTTCCCTAGTTACCTGGTAAGGCTGCTGGGAGCCCTATTAACTAGGTATCAGGCTTGATTTTTCCACGGGGCTTTATTGGCTTCGTAAAGTCAGCCTTAGTTCCTTAAAAAGCTGTCTGTTCATACTTGAATCTACGTGTGTCTCTGTGAAACATAACATTTCAGTCAAAGCCTTGGTAATACAACTAATGTTTTCAATTGTGTCCTTTTGCAAGGAGACTAGATTCTTACTGATTTTATGTAACTGTATTATTATGCGACTGCGAATACTCATTAAAAGTTTCTGAATTCTGGAGAGATCAGGTAGGGAGGAAAAGTGATAGTTTCACCTTTGTTCACAAAGGTATACTTTATCCTAAATTGGTGTAAGTCATAGCTTAAGAGAAAGGGTTTTCTTAGATCTAGGAAGCAAAAGATTAAAGAGTCCGAAAATTTTAAGCAAAAAGTCATAAAAATTATCCTTATCAGTTCACTCAGTCCTATGTAATTAATCCTTGCTCTTGATCTTTGGTTAGCAGTTTTATGGATGCGGTTTTTCCTGAGAGCACTGTAAATTCTTACCCAGTTCAGTGGAATGATCTGAAAGTTATCAGAAACCTGAATTCGAGAGGGCTTGTCATAGCCCTCTCCACGAATATCTCTGAGAATATCTCCACGAATATCTCTGAATATCACTCGCAAGAGCATCAGAGTAAAACACCTGTCTATTGAGTGACAAAGGACTTAAAAATGGCCATGGTTAAAGATCCGATGAGAGTTCATCGTGATGCCGTTGCCAGGACAATTTGTTTATTTCTGCGGCACGTAACATTCCAAGATAATAACTAGAATTACAAGTGATAACGTTATACCAGGACATAGGGGTGTCTCGGGAATTTCGTGCAATTTCTAGAACGCTTCTTTTAATAGCATCCACCCATAACTTATGACCTGAGAGTTTATCATCACTGATTCGACGGTGCCTCCCACGTAATTTAACACACCCCATGAAAAGCCTAATTCGTGTAGCCTCTCTTTGTTCCTTCTGTCGGCCAGCTGTTGCGGGGAGTTTTAGTTACCTGCTGGGGTGTTTACATTTCAAAGGCTGGTAAGATTTACATCTTCAGGGGACCGAGAAAGAAAACACAAGCTTTTTCCAAGGAGTTTCTTGCCTTTTTGGATGGTTTTGACCGTTCCAATCAAGATGTGGTAGTGCCATGCTGTGATTAGGGGGAGCGCCCTGCAAGGACTCCTTCTCTGGGCGTGGGTCAAATGGGGGCCTCTTCAGGGTAGGAAAAGAAGGGTTGGGGTTGAGGAATTAGAAAACCCATTGGACCTTCCCAGTTTCGCCTAGCAGGAGATGGGCTCTTCTTAATGTTTTCCATTCCCTGGGAGCCTTAGCTGTGATCACTGTGATGTCACGATGGGCATAGAGCCAGGCAGCAAATCTCCAAGTCTGGAAGGAGGTCCTAGTATAAGTTGGTAGCTCTGGGAGCCTTTGCCTTCCCAGTTCCCTCTTCCTCCTCGTTAGAGGCCCTGGTAATCCTCTCAGGGGATTCCACTGGTGGCAGGGGCTGTATTTCTTGGTTCTGCCCTGTTCAGGGGGAAGTTGAGGGAGCTTAGGGTCTGTGGTATCTCGGCGGAAACAAGCATAGAGGCCTGGATGGATCTTTAAGAAACTTAATGGATTGTAGGGTCTTGAGAGATACCAGCCGGTTGATGTATTTGGCAGCTGTGAGTGACAATTCAGAGCCTGTTTCAAACCACCAAAAACCCGCAATTAGCCAATTGATTCCCCTCTCTCCTTCCTGCATAAAATCTTCAAGGAAGGTTTGATTTTTTAGTTAAGGTATAGTGTGTGTGTGTGTGTGTGTGTGTGTGTGTGTGTAATTAAAAAAACTTTGATTTATTTTTGAGAGAGACACGTGCGCGCACACACACACACACACACACACACACACACAATCTGAGTGGGGGAGGGGCAAGGAGAGTGCGAGACACAGAATCGGAAGCAGGCTCCAGGCTCTGAGCTGTCAGCACAGAGCCCGACTCGGGGCTTGAAGTCATGAACCGTGAGATCATGGCCTGAGCTGAAGTCAGACGCTTAACTGACTGAACCACCCAGGTGTCCCTGTTACCAGACACTTTTGGATGATGGCACCGTGAGCCCTCATAGTTAGCAATTTTCCTTTCCAGGGAGTCCCAAGAGACTTCTGGCTTGAGGTCTGCCTCCTGTGTGATATGCACAGGGTCTTTGAGAAAACCCCTTAGGCGAACCCTCTAGAGCCGGAGACCAGAGTCTCTCGGCAGGCTGGTATGATAGCATTGAGGAACACCCAGGACCATTGAGGAACACCCAGGACGTGCCTTGGGCTTTTGCATTTATCAAGGAGCAGGTGTTTGTCCTCTGGGATCTTGGGTGCTTACACCGGATGTCGGTGACATTTATTTATTGAAAAACAATTTTAACATTTATTTTTTGAGAGAGAGACAGAGCCTGAGCAGGGGAGGGGCAGAGAGAGAGAGGGAGACAGAATCCAAAGCCGGCTCCAGGCTCTGAGCGGTCAGCACAGAGCCCAACGTGGGGCTCGAACTTTCGCACCGTGAGATCATGACCTGAGCCGAAGTCGGACGCTTAATTGACCGAGCCACCCAGGCACCCCGGATGTTGATGACATTTATATCTGTCCTTTCATTTTTTTTTTCTTTTTTTTTAAGCACCATCATGCCCGGAATCGGACCCATATCCCATCGAGTCAGGTGTGAAGAGTGACACAGAGACCATTGGGCTTTGTTACATTTTTTTTTTTCCTCTGGTGGTGCCGTTGGTGTCTGGTTGCAAGGCTGCTTCACTCTTCTGGGTTCGGGCTTATAGTCCGGACATGAGTCACTGACTCTGGTCACAGGCGGAGTTCTCCCAGACTGCTCAAATGTGGGACTGTTTTCCTCATGCCTTTAGCCTAGAGCCTGTCCTTGGGATATGACAGTAGCCTCGTGATTGCAATTTCACCCTCCTCAGCTCTCCTTGCCTTGAGGTATGGAGGACCCTTATGCATGTTAATAGTCAATTAAGGCCTTTAGAATTAATTAGCAGTCGAATTGTCTCATTAGAACCCCAGGACCGACTCCTGCTGCTCTGGGGAGATCATTTGATTACTCTGACGACTGTGACCTTTTGGGGTGGACACCTCGGGTAGCCCACGTCGCAAGCACGTCGCAGTGTGGCAGACCCCCCCCCCCCCCCCAGTGTGACAGATCCCCCAACAAACAGTACTCCTTTCCAGATGGTGGGAGCTACCTGAGTTAGGTGGTTTGGTAAGCAAGTTGCAGGTAAAGGGCATTTCTCCCAGTCCCCGCAAGGCCGGTCATGCGGTCCTCTTGCTATGCCGGTCGTTTTGTGCCGACCTCAGCCTTCCGGTACCAGTGTTGTGGTTGGACTGGCCCTTTTGGTTCTTAGAATTAAGAGACACTGTTCAGCAGTGATCATCTGGAAACTTTGGGGGAAAAAAAAAAAGGTTTATTAGAGGACCTGGAAATTATGCAGCACAGCTGGGCTCACACAGGAGGTTCCGTTAGCTGGGGAGGCGGCGGGGGGGGCAGGCAGGGGGCTTGGGAATTTAAATTAAAAATTTTTTTTATTAAGCTTATTTATTTTGAGAGAAACAGAGCTTGAGCGGGAGAGGGACAGAGAGGGAGACAGAATTCCAAGCAGGCTCCGCACTGTCAGCACAGAGCCCGACGCGGGGCTCGAACCCACGGACCGTGAGATCATGACCTGAGCCACAGTCGGCCACCCAAGCGACTGAGCCAGCCGGGCACCCCTCTTTGGTGAATTTAAAACACAAGAGCGGGCATTTCAAGTGGAGGAGGAGAAAAAACCAGCGGCCCAGATAGTTATTGAAATCAATCAAGATGTTTAACAAAAAAGATGGCTCAGTGAGGGGCTGGGGCCTTATTCTTCCTGCAGGCTGGCTGTGTGTTTATTTGAAATGGCCATCTTTTTTTTTTTTTTTTTTTAATTTTTTTTTTTTTAACGGTTTTTTTTTTTTTTTTTTTTTTTTTTGGGACAAAGAAAGACAGAGCATGAACGGGGGAGGGGCAGAGAGAGAGGGAGACACAGAATCGGAAACAGGCTCCAGGCTCCGAGCCATCAGCCCAGAGCCTGACGCGGGGCTCAAACTCACGGACCGCGAGATCGTGACCTGGCTGAAGTCGGACACTTAACCAACCGACTGCGCCACCCAGGCGCCCCTGAAATGGCCATCTTTGAAGTGAATGCCTTAGCAATCAAAGCTTAATTCAGGCCCTCGCATTACAACAAACCAACCAACCCAAAAACAATTGTCAGGGTTTACACCTAGAGGCTGGTGATAACTCTTTTATTTGCAATTTTCCAAAGACCCAGCATTTTCAAATTGCTTTTGTACGCTTCCTTATACCGTTCCTTGACCTGCGTGTTCAGATCTATTTCCCATTTTTAATTGGGTTGTTTGTTCGTCTTCTGCGAGTTTTAAGAGTTCTTTGGATATTTGAGATACCAGTCCTTTATCAGGTAAGTGATTTATAAAGATTTTCTGCCAGTCTGTGGCTTGTGTTTTCATCTCCTTAATTAACACTGTCTTTCTCTGGGCAGGAGTTCTTCATCTGGATGAAAACATATTTATTTTTTCTTTCTTGGATCTTGCTTTCGTCATTGTGTCCCCGAAGCAATCACCAAACCCAGGGCTGCCTAGATTTTCTCCTGTGTTCTCTTTTAGGAGTTAGTTTTGTAGTTTAACATTTTACACTAAATCTATGATCCTTCACCCCCACCCCCACCCACCTTCCTGCCAGCCCCCGACTCACACGTATTAGACTCCTTGGTCCCTATTTCAAGACTGGTCGGGTGGGTGGTCGACATCACCACTGACCCTGTGTGCTCACTTTGCTGTGCTTTGGTCACAGCGTCGTGGTGCTTGGACCCCTGGCCCCCTCACCAAGTCCCTGGGATAGTCCAAGCCCATGCCCCCTGTCACGCTCCGTAGCCGGGGGCAGGGCTACGATCCATTGTTTAATTTTTGTGAGAGGTGTAAAATCTGTGCACGGATTCTTTGTGTGTATGTTTATGGATGTCTAGTTCTTCCTGCCCTATTTACTCTAAAGGCTACATTTTCTATTGAATTGCGTTTAGTCCTTTCTCAAAGATGGGTTCTGTATTCTTGTGTGGATCTTTAGAAAGTGAAGGGTGCCTGGTTGGCTCAGTCGATTCAGTGTCTGACGCTTGATTTCAGCTCAGGTCATGATCTCACCGCTCGTGGGTTCAAGCCCTGCATCGGCCTCCTTGCTGACAGTGCGGAGCCTGCTTACGATCCTCTCTCTGCCCCTCCCGTGTGCTTGCGCGCTCTCTCTCTCTCTCTCTCTCAAAATAAGTAAATAAACTTAAAAAAAAAAATAGTAATGCGGGGCGACTGGGTGGCTCAGTCGGTTAAGCGGCCGACTTTGGCTCAGGTCATGATCTCGCGGTCCGTGAGTTCAAGCCCCGCGTCATGCTCTTTGCTGACAGCTCAGAGCCTGGATCCTGTTTCAGATTCTGTGCCTCCCTCTCTCTGCCCCTCCCCCGTTCATGCTCTGTCTCTCTCTGTCTCAAAAATAAATAAATGTTAAAAAAAATAAAAAAATAATAATTGACTTTTGTAAATTAACATTTTGTCCTTCAGCTTTCCTTACTCTCTTGGTATAGTTGACCTTTTAATACAGGTTTGAACTCTGTGGGTACGCGAGTATAAAAAAATTTTTAAGGAGATGATAGCAAAAGCCACAAGGTATTTTTTATTTAAAAAATTTTTTTAATGTTTGTTGATTTTTGAGAGAGACAGGATGTGAGCTGGGGCGGGGCAGAGAGAGAGAGAGAGAGAGAGAGAGAGAGAGAGAGAGAGGGAGAGGGAGAGGGAGACACAGAATCCAAAGGAGGCTCCTGGCTCCCAAGCTGTCAGCACAGAGCCTGATACGGGGTTCGAACTCCTGGGCCATGACATCGTGACCTGAGCCGAAGTGAGACGCTTAACGGACTGAGCCACGCAGGCGCCCCGACAAGGCATTTATTTACAGCTACCCCCGCCCCCACCCCCCCGGCCCGGCCTTCCCTGGACTGAATCAAAAGTGACGGGCCCAGAGGTAGTGCTTGCTGCCTCCTGAGTACCCGTGGAGGTGCTGGCACGGGGCAGGGCTGCAGGTCGCCCGTGTACTGACGGGGTGGTCGGGTGGCGTATCTCGCGCTGGTCTTCAGGAGGCTGGGCTGAAATGGGGAGACTCATCAGCGATGCACAAGGAGGCCTATGCAAGCAGGTTGGCCTCTGGCGCTGCATTTGGGACAGCTACGGTCGTCGGGTCCCTCCCAGGCCAGCGGGGGACGGCACCCCAGTCCTCCTGGAGGTGGGAGCGCTTAGGTGTGGCCACAACTGCTGAGGGACGTGGGCCTGGGGTGCAGCTCCCAGCGGGCGAGGCAGCTCCACCAGCCTCCAGGCTGCTGTCGCCACCCTGAGGCCTGGCCCAGCTGAAGCTACCAGGGGATGGACCGTGGCCATCCTGGGGCCAGGCCCGCAGCCATTACCCACCTCGCCCGGGGCCTGATCCAGCCTGGCTGGGCCTACCTATGGGTAGATTTTTTTCAATCAACGTTTCCTTATAATTTCATTAATGTTTTCTTTAGCTTACTTTACTGGAAGGATCTAGGGCACGTAACATACAAAATACGTGTTAATCGGCTTTTATGTTGTCCTTAAGGATCCCGGTCAACAGTAGGCTGTCCATAGTTATGGGTGGCCAAAAGATGTACCCAGATATTTGACTGCCCAAGGGTTTGGTGCCCCTAACTCCCAAGTTGTTCAAGGGTCAGCTGGAGTTGGAAGGGATTTTCTTGTCATTTGGGACTATGCAATTTGCTCCACAGTCTTGTCTTTTGCTGCAAAGACCATTTTATTTCTAGCTTCCCAACCTGCATACTGGTTTTTTGTTTTTTTGTTTTTTTTTCCTTTTTGGGTCTTACTGCATTAGTTAAGAATTCTAGTACAAGGTTGACCAGGACTGGGGAGAGGGGACATCCTGGCCTTCTTCCTAATGTTACCAGAAAGCATTTAGTTCTTTCAGGGTAGTGCACGTATATTAAATAAAAGCCCAGTTGATGTGTAGAGAGGTAGGTGTGGGCACAGGGGAAGGAAGCATCCTCCTCTCCAATGATTTGGTCTCCGTCTTTAGGGAGCTTATTTTTCTACATACTTGGGTTTGACCTACTGTGCTACAGTGGGAAAGGTATGTCTCTTAGTTCCTAGCAAAAACCACTTGAAGCCCTTGGAATTACCTAACTGATAAGGGGGTGATCGTGTCTTTTTTTTTTTTAATTAAAAAAAAATTTTTTTTTTTAACATTTATTTATTTTTGAGACAGAGAGAGACAGAGCATGAACGGGGGAGGGTCAGAGAGAGAGGGAGACACAGAATCGGAAACAGGCTCCAGGCTCTGAGCCGTCAGCACAGAGCCCGATGCGGGGCTTGAACTCACGGACCTCGAGATCATGACCCGAGCTGAAGTCGGACGCTTAACCGGCTGAGCCACCCAGGCGCCCCCGATCGTGTCTTTTAAAAACATTTTTTTTTAGTGTTTACTTTTGAAAGAGAAGAGTGCGAGCGGGGGAGGAGCAGAGAGAGAGAGGGAGACTGAGGATCTGCAGTGGGCTCCGTGCTGACAGCAGAGAGCCCCCTGCGGGCCTCGAACTCATGAACTGTGATATCATGACCGGAGCTGAAGTCAGATGCTCAACAGACTGAGCCACTCAGGCGCTGCCCCTTTATATATATATATACATATACATATACATATACATATATATATATACACATATATATATTATATTAATATATATTATATATTGTATATTATATATATTATATATATTATATATATAATGTGTGTGTGTGTATATATATATATATCACAGTAAATATAAATATATACTGCTACTACATAGCAGGGTGAGGGTTGAACACACCATGAACACCAAGCCTTGATTAAGGGCTTGGGACTTTGAGCCCCAGCTCCCAGCGTCTGGAGAGAGAAGACAGGCTATGGAGAGTGAGTTAATCACCAGTGGCCAGAGATTTCATAAATTGTGTCCATTGAATGAAATCTCCACGAAAACCCTTGCAGACCCAATTCGGGGGGTGTCCAGGTGGGTGAACACCTACATCCAGGTGCAGGAAGGTTGGCGTGTCCAGAGAGGAGGGGGCAGCTCTGCAAGATCCCCTCCCCCCCCCCCCCCCCCCCCCTTAGGCGTATGACTAAGACCTGACTTGGCATCACTACCTCTTGTCTGTGTCATGTAAGTTACCGTACATGATGGCACATGGAGGGGATCCAAATGTGTGGGCGGCCGAGCAGAAGTGTCACAGCCAGCGTCCAAAGTAGGGGCAGTGTGTGGGACGGAACTCTTCGCCTATGGAGTCTGATGTGGACTCTGGGTGTTAGTGTTGTAAGCGAATTGAACTGTTAGACACCCGTTTGGTGACATAGAATTGGAGAAGTGGTGTTGGGACAGACATCACATATTTGGTGTCATGAGGGGGAAAAAAAAAAACCTCGTCATCCTCAGAAGAAGCACTCTACCTTCTGGAGGTGATAAGGCTAGAAGGGACTTAAGTTGGCTGTTTCCCTCCTCTTGGGTCGAATAGGCCTTGGGACAGTCCCGGCCACTTATACTCTTGTGAAATAGATTGTCTTGAGGATGAGCCTTGTTGAGAAGCATAGAATATTATGGACCTTTTTCCCTTTTTTTTTTTTTTTTTTAAAGTAGGCTTTACACCCACTTGGGACTTAAACTCCCACCCTGAGATCAAGACCTTAGCTGAGATCAAGAGTCAGACAGTTAACTGACTGAGCCACCCAGGTGCCCCTGGACATATCTTTAAATGACTACTTTTTATCTCTGTAATTCGAGAGAGAGGAAAACACAGAATCCGAAGCAGGCTCCAGACTCCGGGCTCTGAGCTGTCAGCACAGAGCCCGACACGGGGCTCGAACTCACAAACCAGGAGAGCATGACCTGAGCTGAAGTCAGGTGCTTAACTGACTGAGCCACACAGGCGCCACTCTAAGGCTTCCTAAGCAGTCTCCGGCTTCCTAATGTTCATTCTCTTCTGCACACTAGATAATAGGACTTTTTATGAACGTGCTCTGCAGTTCCATGGTGGAAAGAATACTTACGACTGACCAGTTCATTACTGGTCGTGAGGCACCTCATTACTCCCTGAGAAATGTTCCTCATTTGCTGTCACTCTACTGAATCCGTCCATTCTAGCATTAGAATTGCTGGGTGGGAAGTTTTTGCTCTTCCCTAGACATGGACATCCTTGAATTACTGATCTCTTTCACGGACCAGCATTTAGGGGAATTAATCCGTTGAGGGATTCCTGTGCTTGGATAGACTGTTGTCCTGCCTTCCCAACAGAGGAACTCGGAAATGAGAGAAGTTGGGAGGAAAGCCTCTCAAATGGCTGGTTGGGTATCCGTTGCACCAGGAATCAGAAAAAGGGGCTTTGATGAGATTTTTGGACTCTGTTTCATATCCCGTACACATACATCTTCAGTACCGGTGTGGAATTCAGCGAAGTCCCTTGCAAACTCCAGGCCTTAACATGTTCCTTAAGGTCACAAGGCCCTGGTTTGTTATGATGCTGTCAGAAAATCTCTTCTGGTCTGTGTGCCTTTGTGTCCTAAAAATTAATGGGAGGCAACTCTGAGACTCGTTAGTATATGGATTTTGGGGATGTCTAAGTTGTCACGTCTTTTCCTCCCGTCTGAGTTGAGTCCTCCGAATGTCATCCTGGTCCGTGAAATGAGACAGAGCACGGAAGGCAAAACTGATCTCCGTGATAAATATTATACAAATGAGAATTGTACTCTTCTATGAGAGTATTGGTGTTCATCTAGCTGGATATGACTGCAATGGCCTGCAGGACGTTAGGACATTATGGCCAGCTGGATCTTACGGTAGTTTGGATCCTCCCGGCTCCTCATGTTTGGGGATGGGAATAGGAGAAAAAGCTTCCATTTTTTTTTTTCCTGTTTTTGTTCATAAAACATCGTGCACTTATGACCCCAGGCTTCATGGAGTAGTGCCTGATGTGGTTATTTAAGGAGATGAAAGTTTTTCTCACAAAGAATTGATGGTCTTAAGATGGAAACATTTCTTCCGTTTCTGTAGCGTTTCTCCAAGGTGTTCTGTTCCCTGACAGTAGAGAGCAATGAAGATTTGAAGTGATCACCGTAAAAACGTGGCAGTAAATTCCGTGTGTTCGTGACGCTGTTAAATTCACGAGGACGTGAGTGTGGCCAGAGAGGAGGAGTCTGAGAACCGAGTCGTAGAATAAATGTTGAGAAGTCAGGGTCGTATGTGAATTTCTTACGAATTGAGTATAGATCGCCAGTTCTGCCCGTCTTACCCATCCCCCTGTACACATGTATGGGATGTTTTAGGACTCAGTGGCCTTGGAGGATGTGACTGTGAACTTCACCCTGGAGGAGTGGGCTCTTCTGAATCCTTCCCAGAAGAAACTCTACAGAGATGTGATGCAGGAAACCTTCAGGAACCTGGCCTCAGTAGGTAGGGATGACGATATTCTTATTTGCTTGGTCACTATTCTTATTCACTTAATCAACTAGGGAGCCAGTGTTGCTTGTTTATCGGTGCTGTTTCGAGAGGTTACGTGCGGAAAGCAAATCCGTTGGTAAATGAAGCAGCCGTGGTGACGGTTCATCAGGGATGTAGCAGCTAAAATAATTTTAGTATTTTTTTATAATTGATTTTTCCTGGTCTGCGTTGTAGGAGACAAATGGGAAGATCGTAACAGTAAAAGTCTGTATGAACATGAGACAAATCGAAGGTGAGTCCCACTCATATAAGAGCAGGGTCCCTGGGGGTGCCTGGCCAACTCAGTTAGTAGAGAGCATGGAACTCGTTTATGTTATTTTTAAAAAAAACTGTTTAATGTTTATTTTTGAGAGAGAGAGAGAGGGAGGTGCAGGGAGGGGCAGAGAAAAAGAGGGAGACACAGAGTCCGAAGCAAGCTGCAGGCTCATGAACCGGGAGACCTTGACCTGAGCCGAAGTCAGACGCCCAACTGACTGAGCCACCCAGGTGCCCACCACCCCCCACCTTTTTAATGTTTACTTAAAAGTAAATAAATAAATAAAAATAAAAAAAGAGTGTCCCATGAGAGCATCTTTGTCACGAAATTAAAACAAACAAGCAAATAAAACAAATCAGACCAGTTTTCAAGTCTGTTCATTTTTCGGATATTTTCATCAGGAATTTTTGCTGTCATGTGACCTAGATGTTCGACGTGTGAAAAATAGTACACGTGGAAAAATGTCTTCAGAAACCCCGTTGATGACCATCTCTCTTGATAAGAGCTGCGATCGAGTCCTCTCGCAGAATGCCTAGCACACGTTCACTTCCAGACCACCAGCACGAAACCCACACACGGTGTTTTTGGGAAAATGGCGGAGAAAAAAAAAATCTCATTGCAATAATGCAGTGAGGACGAAATTCCTGATAAACCGTTAATAACCTGCTTCTCCCTTCTCCGGCAGGCGCGTGGTGGAGGGTCCCTGTCAAAGTAAGGAAGGTAGTCAGCGCGGAGACCCCCGCCGCCAGAATCCAAGTCCGAAGCCGATAAAGAAGATTTCTACTGGAATCAAACTCCGTAAATGCAGTTTCTGTGGACAGGTGTTCAGGCATCATTCATCCTTCAGCAGGCACATGCTCTCCCACACCGGCCACAAACTGTACGAGTACCAGGAATACGAAGAGAAGCCTTATAAGTGTAAGGAGTGTGGGAAGGCCTTCAAACATCGCCAGTCCATCCGCGTACACGTCAGGACTCACACGGGCGAGAAACCCTACAAGTGCCAGCACTGTGGGAAAGCCTTCAAGCACTGCCAGTCCATTCGCAAGCACGAAAGGATCCACACGGGCGAAAAGCCCTACGCGTGCAAACAGTGCGGAGAAACGTTCCGGTATCGCCACAACTTCCAGAAACACGAGCGGACGCACACCGGAGAGCAGCCGTACAGGTGTAAGCACTGTGGGAAAGCCCTCAGTTGTCTCAGCTACTGCCGGATTCACGAGCGAACTCACACCGGCGAGAAGCCGTACGAGTGTAAGCAATGTGGGAAAGCCTTCAGTTACGCCAGTTACATCCGAATACACGAGAGAACTCACACTGGAGAGAAGCCCTATGAGTGCAAGAAGTGCGGGAAAGCCTTCAGTTGCCCAAATTACTTTCGAAAACATGAGAAAACGCACACCGGCGAGAAACCCTACGAGTGTAAGCAGTGCGGTAAAGGCTTCAGCTGCCCTAGATCCTTCCGCAGTCACGAAAAGAGACACCGGGGCGAGAAGCCGTACGAATGTAAGGTATGCGGTAAAACCTACAGCTGTCCCGTATACTTTCGAAACCATGAAAGGAGACACAGCGGGGAGAAGTCCTATGAATGCAAGATCTGTGGGAAGTCCTTCAGTTGTCCCAAGTATTTCCGAAAACACGAGAGAAGTCACACGGGCGAGGAGCCCTGTGAATGTAAGGACTGTGAGAACCCCGTGAGTCCTCTCGCGATATTTCAGAGACACGTGATGAAGGCCGCCGGAGATGGACCTTACAAGTGTAAGGAGTGCGGGAAGGTCTTTGACTGCCCCAATTACTTTCGATGTCACGAAAAGATCCACAGCGGAGAAAAGCCATACGGATGTAAGGAATGTGGCAAAGCCTTCAGTTCCTCCATGTCCCTTCAAAACCACGAAAGAAGTCATAGTAGGAAAAAACCTCACGAATGTAAGGAATGCGGCAAAGCCTTCAGTTTTCCCTGTTCCCTCCAGAAACACGCAAGAAGTCACACCGGGGAGAAACCCTACGAATGTAAACAGTGTGGGAAAGCCTTCACTTACCTCAGTTCTATGCAAAAGCACGAAAGGACCCACAGCGGAGAGAAGCCGTATGAATGTAAGCAGTGTGGGAAAGCCTTCATTTATCTCAGTTCTATGCAAAAGCACGAAAGGACCCACAGCGGAGAGAAGCCGTATGAATGTAAGCAGTGTGGGAAAGCCTTCATTACTCTCTCAAACGTTCAAAGGCACATGATAAAGCACACTGGAGACGGGCCTTGTAAATGTAAGGAATGTGGGAAGGCCTTCGATTGTCCTAGTTCGTTGCGAACACACGAACGGACTCACACCGGGGAGAAACCCTATCAGTGTAGACATTGTGGTAAAGCCTTTACTCGTTCCAGTTCCCTACGAAACCACGAGAGAACTCATAGCGGAGTGTAGCCGTATGAATGTAAGGAATGTGGGAAAAGCCTTCCGTTCCAGTTCTTTCTGGATACACGAGATCACTCACACGGGCGAGAAACGCTATGTGCACAAGCAATACGGTCCAGTCCTACTCGCCGTTAACCTTCACATGCACGGAACTCCTACTGGAGAGAAACCGAATGGAAAGGAAAGTGGCAAGAGCCTTCCTTTATCCCAGTCTTTCAAGGACGCATGGGTGCACGCGGGGGAGAAACCGTATGAATGTAAGGGACGGGGGAAGGCCATCCGTGCGTTTCCGCGAGAAGCCACAGAAGAACCCACACTGCAGAGGGTAGTCTTGAATGTAAACATTGTAGGAAAATTCACTTGCGGGGCGCCTGGGTGGCGCAGTCGGCCAAGCGTCCGACTTCAGCTCAGGTCACGATCTCGCGGTCCGTGGGTTCGAGCCCCGCGACGATCTCGCGGTCCGTGAGTTCGAGCCCCGCGACGATCTCGCGGTCCGTGAGTTCGAGCCCCGCGTCGGGCTCTGGGCTGACGGCTCGGAGCCCGGAGCCCGTCTCCGATTCCGTGTGTCTCCCTCTCTCTCTGCCCCTCCCCCGCTCATGCTCTGTCTCTCTCTGTCCCAAAAATAAATTAAAAAACGTTGAAAAAAAAAATAAATAAAAAAAGAAAATTCACTTGCCCCACCTTCTTACAAAACCACAAGAGAATGTATGATGGATAGATACTTTATAAAGGAACACCTTCTGATTTTCACAAATGTTTTCAAAGTCCTTTGAAAACCGCACTGGAAGGAAATCCTATTTTTGTAAGTAATATGGGTAAGCCTGGTGCAAATTAACGAGTGTATGACACTCCCCCAAATTCACAACACGAAAGAAACGTTATTAACAGTATACATAATACTGTCTTCATCAGCGGCTTTTTTTTCCTCCAGTTTTATTGGGAAAAATTAACATATTACTGCATAAGTTTAAGGCATGTGGCCTGATGGTGTGATTCACATATTTTGCGGAGAAGGTACAATGGCTCGTTTTTGTTTTGTTTAACGTTTATTTATTTTTGAGAGAGAGAGACAGAGAGAGAGAGAGGGAGCTACAGAATCCGAAGCAGGCTCCAGGCTCCGAGCTGTCCGCACAGAGCCTGATGCGGGGCTCGAACTCACAAACCGTGAGATCGTGACCTGAGCCGAAGTCAGACGCCCAACCAACTGAGCCACCCAGGGGGCCCCCCCTTTTGTTTTTTATTTTTAAATTTATTTATTTTGCGTGAGAGTGGGTGAGGGGAAGGGAGAGAGAGAAGATCTCAAGCAAGCTCTGCACTGACAGTGGGCTCGAACTCACAAACCATGAGACCGTGACCTGAGCCGAAGTCAGATGCTTAACCGACTGAGCCACCCAGGCGCCCCTACAGTGGCTCATTCTTAAAGTAATTCTCTGTAGTTTGGATTTCTACTTTAGTTTTGCAAGTAAACATTGAGGGGGGAAAATATTGCAGGTACTCACGAAGCAGCAGATTCTGAGTTTAACAGGTAAAATTTTCCACTTGGTAAAAGGCTAGTGTTTCTATTTGGACGACTTTTATCCGCGGACGAACTGAAGTCTGTTTCCAACACGCAAGTAGGTTTAATTTTTACATAATTTTTTCATTTTTCCGTGAGGATAGGGCTATTGAGTAATGACGTGTCATCCTTAAAAATAAACTGCCAATGCTTCAGCAAAAATGAGTTTTGCAGCAATAGAGAAGTGCAGTTCCGGACAAGGAAGCCATGCACGGCCATGGCCATGGCCATCGGCAACCGGAGGACAAAGGAGAGGAGTGCTCCTCCTATAGAAGAAAGCGGGGGACTTGGGAGGGGCTGTTATGAACACAAGTTTGATCAGAGCGCACCGGGGCTTCAAAATACAGCGGCTTTTCATTGGCCGAGTCGTGACTGTGTCATTGGCTGGCCTGTTGTGGGGTGAGGGGGAACCCTTTCTTCTCCTGCAGAGATAATAAGTAGTCGCCAAAGTGGTAGTTCAGGGTACGTCCCGTCCTGTTGAGTGGGCACCTGAGGAGCCATAGGGCTGGGAACTTCTGCTGAGCTCCTGACTCCATTTTCAACAGGTTTCCTTTTGTCAACTTTTACATTTCTTCCTTTGGTCGAGATCTTTCTTTGAACGCGTTGTTGCCGAAGAGTCAGGCTTTCCACGTTGAGTGGTTTTCTCTTTCAGGGCCTCCATTAGAAAGAAAGCGCAGAGCCGTTGGACCCCCCGTTAGCCACATCTGAGTAACTAATCTGGGTTAGAGGGAGAACTCCTAGGCATTTCCCAACCAAGGTCTGTGTCTTCTCAAGGTCAGAGGTGTTGGAGATCATCTCGGGAGTGTTGAGGCAGCATCACCTTATTGGGTACATTTTTTTTTTTTTTAATTTTTCTTAATGTTTATTTTTGAAGGAGAGACAGAGAGACAGAGCATGAGCGGGGGAGGGGCAGAGAGAGGGGGAGACACAAAATCCGAAACAGGCTCCAGGCTCTGAGCTGTCAGCACAGAGCCCGACGCGGGGCTCGAACTCACAAACTGCGAGATCATGACCTGAGCCGAAGTCGGTAGCTCAACCGACCGAGCCACCCAGGCGCCCCTCAAAGGCTTTTTAAAGAGTGTTCTCTCAAAAGAGCTGTTGGTGACCAAATGGATTACATCCTGTAAGGTCGCTAATTCAGAGACGGTGAATTTGGAGGAGAATCCAGTCAGTTACCCTTTCCGATGAAAGAAAGACTTGTGAATTTCGAATCTTCTTCTTCTTTTTTTTTTTTTTTTTAATTCTTTTAATGTTTATTTTTGAGAGAGAAAGCGCAAGCAGGGGAAGGGCAGAGAGGGAGAGGGAGACAGAGGATCCAAAGCGGGCTCTGTGCTGACAGCAGCATGCCCGACATGGGGCTCGAACTCGGGAACTGTGAGGCCATGACCTGAGCTGAAGCCAGATGCTCAACCGGCCGAGCCACCCAGGCACCACTGAATTTTGAACCTTCTAATGCTTCACAAAAAGGGATTGAAAAATTAATTTCTCACAGGGTCACGGTCAGGCTATTTCTGAAAGGTCATAATCAAAAGAAGCGATTGCCCCCTTTGTGCAAGGGTTTGGGAAATGCAGGCAAGGGCTTTGTGTTTCCACAAGAGGGGGAGAAGAAGCAACAATGAGAAAAAGGTGTGTTGGCCTAGTCTGGATCTCTTGGGAAAGCCTGTGTGGTCAGATGTCGGCCCCTTCAATTCTGGGAAATCCTTACCTTCCGTTCGGCACGGAGCGAGCACGTCCAGTCAGGGTGTGGTGCTTTCTCGACAGGTATCCTGCGAATCCGAGAGTCTGTTCCTGAAGTTGGGCAACCCAAGGGTTGGTTAGCAGTTCCTGAAAAGGACCTTTCCAACGAGGTTGAAGAGTCTGGAGTTAATCTTCTCCGACACACGGAACCTCCGCGTTGCAAGGTTTAATGCTTAAGGTTGTCATCTCTCAGAAGTGCGGCGTAGAAAGATTGTACTTACCAAGTTGTGGTTATTTTTTAATAAAAGCGATTAGGCCTTCTCACCATGGAAGTATATCTCTTTTTACGAGCTGTGGGCCCGAGGAGGCAGGGGCCAAGTGCATTGGACGTCCTGTGACCGATTCAAAGGGTGAGAGTCCGTGAGTTCCAGAGAGAGTGGATCTGACTTGCGGCAGGACTGTCAGCCTGTCAACTATTGTTGGCAGTGTTTTCAGCCCTGGTATTTGGAAGGGTGTCTGCAGATCTGCCTATTGAGCCTTAATAGTGTCCTTAGCGTGTTCCACTAACCCTCCAGATGGCTGATGGTAAACGTCGCGACAGTTGTCGCTTGTGGGAGCACCCGACCGTTAAAATTGGTTCCCTGATTGCTGTGAAGTTCAAGAGGGCTTCCTCGGGTAGGATCATCTGTCACAGAATTTCAGTGACAGTGAAAGCATTGGCCTGTCCCTAGGGGAGAGTCTCAGACGAGAGCGAAAGTACACAAACCGTGCCTAAAGCGTATTTATACCTATGTTACGGGAAGGTCGTACGAACTAAATTTGCGCCAACTGGTTTCCCTGGGTTATACGTTGAACGGTAGGGGGTAAGCGGGGTAGGCAGTTTTCATGGTCCTATTAACATTTTCCCTCCAGTATTTGTTCATGAGTGCTCTCATCTTGTCAGTAGACCCATCGTTTAATACACGTACAGCGGTAAGTAGTGGGGATTTTAGAATTTCTGGGAAGACTGAGTGGTTTTTTGGCCCAAACCAGAGTTCTTTTATCAGACCAACAATTATTAGATTTCTGATTTTTTTTATTTTTTTTTATTTCCTGGGGCCAATGTTGGGTGTCTCTGTTTAACTTTTCTGATTATCATTTGGGAGAATTCCCTTTGGAACATGATGGGGGTTTGAGTATTGCTTTCCTAGAGCAGCATTTTTTGGGGGGCAGTATTAGCAAGGTGGTTTCCTTTGGCCTCCAGGGAGTTGAATCCGGAATGCCCGGGAACGTTAATAATTGCCATAGTAGCTGGCTAATATGTGGCATCTAATAAATTCGGGGTATAGACATTTTTAGTTTTTTATTGGAGGTAGGGACACCTCGTCTCCCTAATATTGCAAGGTCATGAGCTATCCCAAGGGCATACTGACTATGTGTAAATGTGCTATTACCCTTGGACAAGGTACAAGCTCGTGTAAGGGCTTCTATAACTCAGCCTATTTGGCTGGAATAGCCAAAGGTAAAGGTGCTGCCTCAGTGGCTTCAAAAGGAGTTCCGTGGGGCGCCTGGGTGGCTCAGTTGGTTAAGTGTCCGGCTTCGGCTCAGCTCACGATCTCAGTTTGTGAGTTCGAGCCCCGCGTCGGGCTCTGTGCTGACAGCTCAGAGCCTGGAGCCTGTTTCAGATTCTGTGTTTCCCTCTCTCTCTCTCTGCCCCTCCCCTACTCACACTCTGTCTCTCTCAAAAATAAACATTAAAAAGTTTTTTAAAAAAAGTTTTGTTTGCTTTCTTTAATGATTATTTTCTTCTATTAAGAGAGGGAGAGAGGCTCCCAAGCAGGCTTGGGGCTGCCAACACGGAACCCGATGCGGGGCTCAATCCCACAAACTCTGAGATCATGACCTGAGTCAAAACCAAGAGTCAGACCCTTAACCCACTGAGCCACCCAGGCGCCCCCAAAAGGTGTTGTAATAGTATACCCAGCACAGTTGTTTCATCTTTTAAATAGGAACCATCAGTAAATCACAAAAAAATGTGCATTCGTTAGAGTTTCCTGTACCTTTTTCTATGTGGCGTCAAAAGGTAATTTGTCAAGCGTTAGGCAGTCATGAGGGATTTTGACTGGGTCCAAATGTAGTCCTTGTTTTGAGATCAGATCCCTAAATATCAAACTTGAATGAGGAAACTGCAAGTTTTCTGGGAGGCTTTATGTTTCTTTAAGGCGAAAAGTCTTTGTTTAAGTAGGCTTCATGCCCAGCACGGAGCCCAATTCGGGGCTCGAACTCACGAGCTGGGATCAAGAGTTGGGCGCTTAACCAGCTGAGCACCAAGGCAGCCCCTTAAGGCCACACGGTTTAACACAGGAGTGCTGTCTGTCCTGTGAAAGGGGAGCGGAGAAGCTAAGCCGTCTCCATTAGTCAGAGAGTAGAGCCTGTAGAAAACTTTATAGCCTCCAAATCCGCCTAGAAGGTTTATGAAAGGTTAAGAAAGACTATGAAACCCTGAGGCATGACTGACTGGATGTATTTCAGTTCTCAAGAGAAAGTAAAAAAGATACTGGCTCTCTGTATAACCTGGAATACTAAAAATACCCTGCACAGATGGATTCCAGTGAAAAACTAGCTTTCGTTGGGGAGGGCCGTCAGGAACATATACAGGAATTAGGGACCATGGAAGGCTGAAGGATAACGATGTTACTACGAACACAGGGGACGATGAGGCTGTGGGCCTTGGGATTGCTGTGGGCTTCACACTTCTTAAAGGGCTTCTTTATTTAGAGGGTATGGATTCTAGTGAGGGGTTTTGATGGGCATTTAAAGGTCTTCTAACTCATCAGGTTGGCTATTTCGATTACTAGAAGTCAAATTCTAGAATTATTTCTGCATTTGGGGGAAAGAAATTACAGGCGATAACTTCTGTGAGAAATCTTGGCCCAATGCACAGACGGGAGCAAGGAACTCAGGAGAAAAGAGTGTGCATCTCTCAAAGGGCCTGGAGAAAAGGGAATAGGTTCAGAGACGGGAACCTGGTGGGGTCATTATTAGATACGCTACTCAAGCTGTTTTCTTGCTCTGAGGCGAGGGCTGCCTCCTAGCAGCAGAGTCTAAGAGTCGCTCCGTGGTCCCAGTAGGGAGAGTGGTTCCTCCGAGGCGATTGGGAGAGGTGATTGGAAAGAGCCTTGGTAACTTCTCAGAGCCCGGTCATTGGGAATTTGGAAGACATTGGAAAGGCTAGGGGTGCGTGGAGCACTTTGATTAGTGACAGTCTTTTTTTCCAGTGAACTGGCTCTTCGCAACCATAGCAGAAACTAGAAGGTTTTTGGTTTTGTTCCTTCAGTTGTTGGAGTTGAGCACTGAGAATTTTACGGTCTTCCTTGCAGGTAGCGGGTGTGCTGATTTGTCAGATTAAATCTGGAGGGGACAGGGGCGCCTGGGTGGCGCAGTCGGTTAAGCGGCCGACTTCGGCTCAGGTCACGATCTCGCGGTCCGTGGGTTTGAGCCCCGCGTCGGGCTCTGGGCTGGCAGCTCGGAGCCTGGAGCCTGTTTCCGATTCTGTGTCTCCCTCTCTCTGACCCTCCCCCGTTCATGCTCTGTCTCTCTCTGTCTCAAAAATAAATAAACGTTAAAAAAAAAAAAAAAATAGAGCACCTGGGTGGCTGAGTCATTAAGCATCTGACTTCGGCTCAGGCCATGATCTCATAATTCGTGAGTTCGAGTCCCGCATCAGGTAGAAACAAGAGTCCTGGGTGAGCCCCTCTTCTCTCTCTCTCTCTCTAAAAAAAAAATGTTAAAAATAAAGAATAGAAATATATCTTTATTTTATTTTGTTAATGTCTATTTCTTTATTTTTGAGAGAGAGATAGCAAGGAAGGTGCAGAGAAAGACAGAGGACCCAAAGCAGGCTCTGCCATGAGAGCCCGATGTGGGGCTCGAACTCACGACCCCGAGATCAAGAGTCACACTCTCCACCGACTGAGCCAGTCAGATGCCCAGTGTTTCTTAATATCATTAAGACAAGCAATTGCAAATTCTTTGCTGTGTTCGTTCTTGCAGCCAGTGGGTGGGCTCCACATTTTTGGATGTTTGAGTGCCACTCCTCACCCCGCCTTCTGCTGCCTGTGCTTCTGGCTGGACGAGCTGATGAGAAGGCCTGAGTGGTCTTGCTAGAGCAGGCAGGAGATTCCAAGCAGAAAAGCCCCTGTCTGTGTGCCGAATTCTTACCCCTGCTCTACTCCCCGACCCCAGTGAAAACACAGGCCAAGCTCTTTCCTTCCTTTTAAGTTTATTTATTTATTTTGAGAGAGAGAACAAGCAGGGGAGGGGCAGAGAGAGAGAGGGAGAGAGAGAGAGAGGGAGAATCCCAGGCAGGCTCCACGCTGTCAGCACAGAGCCTGATGTGGGGCTCGAACTCACGAACTGTGAGATCATGACCTGTGCCGACACGAGGAGTCCGACACTTAACCAACTGAGCCACCCAGGTGCCTCCCTTTTCCTTGTTCTCTGAAGCCATTTCAGAGCGGAGATCTCTGTGTGGGGAGTCATGAGCCTTCTTGTCTCCTTTCTTTTTTTTAATTTTTTTTTTTTAACGTTTATTTATTTTTGAGACAGAGAGAGACAGAGCATGAACGGGGGAGGGTCAGAGAGAGGGAGACACAGAATCTGAAACAGGCTCCAGGCTCTGACCATCAGCACAGAGCCCGACGCGGGGCTCGAACTCACGGACCATGAGATCGTGACCTGAGCCGAAGTCAGCCGCTTAACCGACTGAGCCACCCAGGCGCCCCTCTCATCTCCTTTCTGTATGGGTGAGTGTGTGCGTGGGACCCCCGCTATCAATCTGAGCCACATGTCTGCAGGTGACCATAATAGTTGCCGCGGGGAGCAGCATGTCCAGCCATGACCGTGACCGGTGGTTCTGTCTCTTCTTGCTCTGACTTGCTCACCTGCTCTGCTGGCTGACAAGGGCAGGTACCGGGGGCTGCCGGGTGCCGGGGAGCCCGTGCCGTGACCTGTGCTGCCCTGTGTTGCGTTGGCGACCCCATCAAGCCTCAGTTCTAGTTTTAGGCCTATCCCAGTTGGCAGCTTTGAGAGTTCCTGGGAAATTTGGGAGCAGGAGTAGGGAGTTGGGGCTCTCCTCAAAGTGCTCCTGGGTGGATGTCTTTGCCAGTGTCTGTCTGGGTCTTAGCAAGAACCGACAGAGGCTGGGTTGGCCCCGGGTATACCCCGGGGACTGGGTGTAGCAGCTGAGACTCCACCCTGTTCGAGAGGAGGACCCAGTGGGGGCTGCTCCTGAAACAGCTGCTGTTTAAAAAGAGAGAGACAAGGGGGCGCCTGGGTGGCGCTGTCGGGTAAGCGGTTAAGCGTCCGACCCTTGACCTCCGCTCTGATCAGGATATCGCGGTTTGGGGGTTTGAGCCCCGCATCCGGCTCTGCGCTGGTGGCGCGGAGCCTGCTCCGGATTCTGTCTCTCCCTTTCTCTCTGCCCCTCCCCTGCTCGCTCGCTCTCAAAATGAATAAACCTAAAAAAAAAATAATAATGTTATAGAAAAAGAGAGAGACAAGAAAGAAGAAGGTGGCCATTAGAATACAGGCTGAGTCCAGAGTCCTAACCCCACGGGGCTCACCAGGACCCTTAAGTTCCTCAGCTGCCTCTGCCCCCTGCCTCTACTGCACCAAAGATCTTGAGCCTCCAGGCACAGGGGACAACACTTGAGGTACCCCTGTGGCACAGCAAGGGGACTCATTCAAACCTGACTTAGGTCCATGGTCCTTAAACCGTATAAAGTAATCGGTTGTCATCAGGGAGGCTCTGAACCCTGATGGCACTGCTTTGGAGATCTCTGAAGGAAAAAAGATACAAATACCAGTCTAGAGAGGACACTCCCTTCCCCCAAATACTGGACAGTATATCCAGTCAACAACAACAAAAAAAACAGAACAGAGAAAGACAGAAAGGAGGGAACAGAAGAAAATACTATTGAAACAGGGGCGCCTGGGTGGCTCAGTTGCTGAAGCGTCCGACTTCCTCTCAGGTCATGATCTCGCAGTTTGTGAGTTCAAGCCCCACGTCGGGCTCCTTTGGATCCTCTGGCTTCCTCTTTCTCTTCCCCTTCCGCATTCATGCGTGCATGTTCTCTCTCTCTCAAAAATAAACATTAAAAAAATATATATACTGAAACGAAGGTCTATTACTTGACCCATTCGGAAATCCAAAATATATTGAAAGAATTGACATAACGCAGGAGATCTTTATCTGCTTGGCTGTTCAGCCTCTACAACATAAGTTCTCGGTTAATTTTGCTATCTGATGTAATGCACTAATTCAGAAGACTTCAGGCAGTTAGCCAAGAGTAGGTCTTAAATTACAGGAACACCTGGAGTCCCACTACATTTACGCAGGGTACCCCGGGTGATCGCAGGGCTGTTACTGACGGGTGCGTAGGGGACAAATAGAGCAGCTGTTCCTTCTTGACACGGTCCTGTCTAAATCCTCCATGGTCATAGCACCCATTGTCCTAAAATATCCCATAGTGAGCTGCGACCCACAAGTGATTCATAAACTAACATACAGCCATCGCCACTCACAAGTGAGCTTGAAAAAATGGGACCCCGTGAACCTTATCCTTCAAATAAAGTGGTTAATATGGCCCCGTGTAAATTGCACAGGCCCTTGAAGGAACGAAACCGTACACAAAGCCGATCTGGCGAAGGGCTGATTATTCCCAGGGCTTCCTCTTTGAACAGCCGAATTTGGCCTGTTCTTCGATCTGGGATGAACAAATGACACCTCACGGTGGATCACCGCCACCTTGTAGCTGTGGCCGCACCCAACAGTCCTCGATGCCCAGTCCCCAGCTTTACGGAAAATGCTGACTCCAGCTGATCAACAAGAGGCAGATATCCTGCCGTCACGGAGTCACCCGGATCTGTTCTGTTCGTTGCTTGTCTCCACAGCCCCCCAGCTGTGGTCGCCTTCACCTTGAAGGGACGTGATA
The DNA here is from genome assembly GCF_023721935.1 of Panthera uncia. Taxonomy (NCBI): domain Eukaryota; kingdom Metazoa; phylum Chordata; class Mammalia; order Carnivora; family Felidae; genus Panthera; species Panthera uncia. The sequence goes on along the minus strand of NC_064816.1, from coordinate 8,137,116 downwards.
CACCTTTACTGGGTTATCCTCATGGATCTTCAACAGCTTTGCCCTCGCACACAATCAGGCGGGATCTGAACTACATCCCGGGTTCTCCAAGGACACAGGTGCCACATTACATTAATGACTTCCTCCTCCAAGGACCTATAGGAAATGCAAATGCTGAAAAAAGTGGCTAGCAAAAAGGGGAGGGGACGGTGTCAGGCATATAAAGTGGGCTCTGTCAACTTTGTTAAATTTCTGGAAATTATCGGCAATCGGACCCCCACCCAATCCCTCCATGATATCATGACGAAATAGCTGTTCTCCGCATCAGCACCCGTAACACCTGCTACATTCTTTTGTTGTTCCAGAGGTCACCGATTCCTTGCTTATAAATTTTACTTGAACCCATTTATGCTGTTATTTGCAAATTGGCCCCCAGCGTGAGTGGACACCCCTACCACAAATGGCTGGAGGCTCTCCGAAGACGTTTTTAAGGTTTATTTATTTATTTTGAGGGAGACAGAGACAGCGTGAGCTGGGAGACAGCGTGGAGGGGGGCAGAGAGAGAGAACCCCAGGCAGGCTCCGCGCTGTCAGCACGGAGCCCAATGGGGGGCTCGAACTCACGAGATCATGTGATCCTGACCTGAACTGAAACCGAGAGGTGGATGCTCAACCGACTGAGCCACCCAGGGGCCCCAGCTCTTCAAACTGCCGCGGAGCTCCCCCCATAGGACTCCCCGAGTGACAAACCGCTGGAGTTCACGCACTCTAGGTATGACGCCACGACAGTGGTACACGGGGGAACTCAGCAAAGTGGTTGCTCTTTATGTCTTAACTAGGACATCTTGTGAAGGAGCAGACCCAAGGGCCATCATAAGAGACCCCACAGTCATTTTTGCACTCCCTAATAATGACCGTCTTCACCTGTTGACTATACTTGGGTGATTCTCTAAGAGTTGCCTCTTTGGGGGGTAAAAGAACTCTGGGAATCTTTTGCCCCACTCACCCTCATTTATCATTCAAAGTACCTCTTGTCTCCAGTTGGTTAAGTGTCCGACTTCGGCTCAGGGCACGATCTCGCGGTTTGTGAGCTCGAGCCCCGCGTTGGGCTCTGTGCTGATGGCTCGGAGCCTGGGGCCTGCTTCGGATTCTGTGTCTCCCTGTCTCTCGGCCCCTCCCCTGCTCATGCTCTGTCTCTCTCTGTCTCTCAATAATAAATAAATGTTAAAAAAAAAAATTCAAAGTAGCTCTTGTCTCTACATATCCTAAGGCCATAATCCAAGGCCTCGCCAGGAGACTCCTTATCTTTGTCAGGGTTCCAGACACTACGATAGTCACAAGGGCACTCACTTCACTTCCCAGAACATACAGTGCTGGCCTCTCCAACGAGGCATTCAATGGAAGTTTCTCCATCCCTTCTAAGTCTCAGGGTGCAGGCCTCATAAAGCACCATTATGACTTATTGAAATAAATTCGGCTTAATTTACGAAAGACGGTCTATGCCTGTCATCAGTCAGTCATCAGGTGTGGATATTAAATGTGTCTGTCTTCATCTTTTTTTTTCCTAGTACACTGTACTTTTTTTAATGTTTATTTTTGAGAGGGAGAGACAGAGCACGAGCGGGGGAGGGGCAGAGAGAGAGGGAGACACAGAATCCAAAGCAGGCTCCAGGCTCCAAGCTGTCAGCACAGAGCCCGATGTGGGGCTCGAACTCACAAACCGTGAGATCATGACCCGAGCCCACGTTGGACGCTTCACTGGCTGAGCCACCCAAGTTCAAGAATATTTCTATCCAGACAGCTGAATCCGATGGCTTATAATGGCATGTAATACTTTAGAATCATACGACCAACTGGGCTTTGTTAAAAGTTAAAAGTTTTGTTAAAACAAAGTTTTAACTTTGTTAAAAGTTAAAAGTTTGTAAAAAATTTCCACAGGCCTCCCGGCCTCTCATGTTTGGTGGTTGGCTTAGAAGAAAAAACTTAGTGCTTCGCTGTTTTGTTTTTTTTTTTTTCAACGTTTTTTATTTATTTTTGGGACAGAGAGAGACAGAGCATGAACGGGGGAGGGGCAGAGAGAGAGGGAGACACAGAATCGGAAACAGGCTCCAGGCTCCGAGCCATCAGCCCAGAGCCTGACGCGGGGCTCGAACTCACGGACCGCGAGATCGTGACCCGGCTGAAGTCGGACGCTTAACCGACTGCGCCACCCAGGCGCCCCAGTGCTTCGCTGTTTTTATTATGAAAAACTCCTGCAGTCTTGGCCCTCTGCCTCATGGGGTGCTGTAAGTGGTGGGCAATAAGAAGGTGAAAAAAATGTTTCTCCCAAGGAATTGACGGTCTTAAAATTGCAATCTTTGTGTCATCTGCACTGCGTTTCTGCATTTCCCGGCGCCCCGTGGATCCTGCTGTTAGAAATAAGGTGGAATGTGATCACAGTGAAAGTGGGCACACAACTTCCGTGTGTTCGTCATGCTGCCATAGTTTCGAGGAAGTGTGCAGAGAGAGTAAGTTTCTGACGACCGAGTCCTAAAATAAATGTCTGGAGAAGACACAGTAAGTGGAGGGTAGTTCCCCAGTGCTGTCGGTCTCCCACATCCACTGAACACATACGTGGGATGTGTTAGGTCCCAGTGGCCGGTAAAGATGTGGCCGTGAACTTCACCCTGGAGGAATGGGCTTTACTGGATCCTTCACAGAAGAAACTCTACAGAGATGTGATGCGGGGAACCTTCAGGAACGTGGTCAGAGTAGGTAAGGGCGACGACTTAACTTTACCTTGTCAATCCGAGGACAGGTGTTTCTCTGTTAACATTGCTCTAAGATGTGGAATGCGGGCAGGGAGGACACTGGTAACTAAATGAGGCATGGAGCGGGGCGGGGGGACAGCGCCTGGGTGGCTCAGTTGGTTAAGCGTCTAACTGTTGATCTCGGCTCGGGTCACGATCTCGCGGTTCGTGAGTTTGAGTCCCACTTCAGGCTCTGTGCTGATGGCTCCGATCCTGTCTCTCCTTTCTGCCACTCCCCAGCTTGTGCTCACTCCCGCTCTCTCTCTTTCTCAAAAGAAATAAACAAAAAAATTTTTTTGAACAAGGCATGGTCACAGCGAACAGATGATAGAGAGTCTAATAATTTTTCTCAAATTTGTAATCTTTTGGAATTGTTTGGCTCTGCATTTCAGAGGAAAAAAGGGAAGATCGTGACTTTGAAGATCAGTATAAAAGCCGGGGGGAGGAGGGGGGGCGGAAACAGGTGAGTTAACTCACAAGAGAAAGCAGTGTCTCATGTGATGATAGTTCAGAAGAAGGAAATGGTGCGGCTGGGTGGCCCGGTTGGTCAAGTGTCTGACTCTTGATTTTGGATCAAGTCATGATCTCACGGTCGTGAGGTCGAGCCCCATGTCAGGCTCTTCGCTGGTAGTACAGAACCTGCTTAAGACTCTCTCTCTCCGGGGGCGCCTGGGTGGCTCAGCTGGAAAAGCATCCAACTCAGGTCATGATCCTGCGGTTCGTGAGTTCAAGCCCCGCGTCAGGCTCTGTGCTGGTGGTGTAAAGCCTGCTTGAGATTCTCTCTCTCTCTCCCTCTCTCCCTCTCTCCCTCTGCCCTTCCCCCTGTTCACACTCTCCCACTAAAGGAGGGAAGGAAAAAAGGGCAACGCCTGCTTCAAATTTGGTGATTCCTAGAAAATTTTCACCCAGAATACTTTCTTATATGTGACATACTAATTCAGTGCTTGCAAAATAGTTCACTCGGAAATGGTATTAATAAACCCTACATGTGAATATCACTCAGTTTTGATAATAGCACGATGCTCTAGCATTCCTTCGATGTGGTTTGAAACAATTTAGACAAGGGGAAAACCTACCCTTTGGGTATAAATCATGAAAATGTAGTCCAGGGGCGCCTGGGTGGCTCAGCCAGTCGAGCTTCCGACTTCGGCTCAGGTCATGATCTCGCGGTCCGTGAGTTCGAGCCCCGCGTCGGGCTCCGTGCTGACTGCTCAGACCCTGGAGTCGGCTTCGGATTCTGTGTCTCCCTCTCTCTCTGCTTCTCCTCTGCTCGCGCTCTGTCTCTGCCACTCTCTCTTAAAAATAAATAAACATTTAAAAATGTAGTTTAAATACCCTTCTCATAAATAGAAAATTTGTTAAGGAAGAAGTCATTACTAACGTGCTTCTCATTTTTTATAGAAGTCATACAGTAGAGAGAGTCTGTGAAAGTCAAGAGGATCAGTGTGGAGACAAGTTCAGTGTTATTCCAAATCTCAATCTGAGTCCATGTGCAAGAGTCCTCGTGGGTCATTCATCCCTTAATAGTCACATCAGATGTCGCACTGGCCGTAAGCCCTATGAGTACCAGAAATATGGAGAGAAGCCATACGAGTGTAAGGAAGGTGGTAAAGCCTTCAGTTCTCTCCAGTATTTTGGGGGGGAAAAAAAAAAAGAGGAAGAAATCACAAGGGAGAGCAAAACTGAGAAAGTTAGGAATGTGGGAAAGCCTTCCATTTTTGTGGATCCTTTAAAAGTCACCAAAGGGTTCGCACTGGAGAAAAACCCCTACGAACGTAAGGAATGTGGGAAAGCTTTATGTGGTCCACAGCCTTTTCAAAGACACATGGAAACGCATACAGAAGATGCTCCTTAGAAATGTAAGGAAGGGGGAATTTAAGCCATTCCACTTCATTGAGAACACATAGAAGGACTCCCACAGGAGAGAAACCCTAAGAAAAGAAACAACGTGGGCAAGCCCTTAGTTCCTACACTTGCTTGCAATTAAACGAAAGAACTCATTCTGGGGAGAAACCTTATGAATGCCAAGAACGTGGGAAAGACTTTTTCCAACACCAAGCCTTAGAAATACACACGAGAGGGGTGCCTGGGTGGCTCAGTTGGTTCAACATCCGACTTTGGCTCAGGTTAAGATTTCACGGTTCCTACGTTCGAGCCCCACACTGGGCTCTCTGCTATGAGCAACAGAGCCCGCTTCGGACCCTCTGTCCCCCCCACTCTCGGCCCTTCCCCGCCTCTCAAAAAATAGAAAAATAAACATTTAAAATGAAAAAAAAAAAAAAAAGAATGTGGGAAGTCCCATCTATCCATCGGTTTTTCAGACACACTGGAGAATACATACTGGAAATGGATCGTGTCAGTGTAAGGCAAGTGGGTTAGCATTTCATCTTCACCTTTCCTGTCCAAGGCATACATGGACTCACACTGGAGAGAAAACCCTACGAATCTGAGCAGCGTGGCACAGCCTACACAGGGATTGCAGTTTGTTACAAGCACACAAAAGAACTCACACTGCAGACAAACCTTCGGAACGTGGGAAAGCCATCATTTCTCGTGCCAATTTGAAAGCGCCTGTGAGGGTGAGCACGGGAGAGACACCACGTGACTGTGCAGGATGTAGGAGAGCCTTCTGTCATCCTAGTCCTACCAAAGGCATGAAAGGACTCACCGGGTACAAACCTCTCCTGCAAACGGTGTAGGAAAGACTTCAGCAGGCGCAAGCCCTTAGATGTGAAAATTCTTCCGGAAAAGAAATAGACAGGTAAGTAACATGACAAAGCTTGATGCGAATGAATCCCTTTGTAGAGTTCCAGAAAACTTTCCACACGGAAGACTTGTTATTAAAGTTGCATGTGTATTGTGTTTACTGAGCCTCTTTCTTAAAGCACATCATCGCAGGGTGCCTTTCTCCTAATTACTCTCAGAAATTAATGTGGAGAGGAGGGAATTCTGAGTTGTCTTTCCACCACAGCCCCCGAGATTATAGGTAGTTTTTTTCCCCCCTTTTATCAGTCACTCATATTTCTTTCCCTGTAGAAGCCTGTTGGATCCACAGGGGAATTGAAGTCTATTGGTCATGAGTAATTCGGTTTAATTTTTTTGTAATGTTTTGTTTGTGTGTGAAAGGGCCATTGAAAAATTAGTTTGGTATTTGTTGGTATTTTCTACTGGTCGGGTGCAGCAGTTCCTGAATATCCTTACTCCATTATACATGTGTACTGTACTTTTCTTGCTGAGAAAGCTCTTTTTTTAGGTGATGGATATAGGAGCCTTTTTTTTCATTTTCCATGGTAACAGCTGAAATAAAGTTTTGCCTCTGGCAAGTATGGTGTCACGTGGACTTGTATTTTCATGTTAATTTCTCCGTGGCAACACCAGGCAGGGGGCTGGGAGCTGTGAGGGTGACAGGAGCAGTGGGAGAACGGATGTCATGGGTAGAGTCCCCTCAGCCACAGCCATCTCCGCTGTTGCCTATTTATGAGATTTGCTGGCTTGCTTATTCACACAACACTTACAAATTGACTAGTTTTAAACGAGGAAAGAAATGGCTCCAGAACTCATCAAGTAATAGTTATTTCATTCGTGTCTCTCTCCCTAGAGCCCTTTACCCATTGAGCCTAGGGCAATCTTCTGGGGGCGCCTGGGTGGCTCAGTCGGTTAATTAGGCTCAGGTCATGATCTCACCGCTGGTGGGTTCGAGCCCCACGTTGGGCTCTGTGCTGACAGCTCAGAGCCTGGAGCCTGCTTCGGATTCTGAGTTTGTCTGTCTCTCTCTCTCCCCCCTTCCCCCACTTCCGCTCTCTCAAAAATAAACAAAAAAATAAAAAAAAAATAAAGTATGTTTGTAAACAAAGGGTCACAGGTCCATGAGTAGGTCCGTGAGTGGTTTCGCAGCCTCATGCCAATGCCCCCGACCCAGGGAGGACCTCGGACCCTGTGTGTAAACCCCGCCTGGCCTGGCCCCTCTTCCTCTGAACAAGGGAGTCGCTCCACCGGAACGGACTCTGGACGCCTGTGTCCCCACGTTTACAAGGAGCTGCAGGAAGACGCCACGGTCCCCGTAGGGCCAGGACCAAGTTTTGTTTAAAAGCAAACGTCCCAGGAGGGGACAGGTTCGCGACCACCTAAGACTGGTTTTCGCAAGCAACCGGACCTTCTGCCCTGTTGTCACTCAGGAGCGGAGGGGCGGGTCCTTGCGAGCGGTCCAATCAGGGCCGCGGCAGGGGCAGGTGGGTGTGGCGACGCCCCGCAGCCCCCTGGAAGCTCGAGGCCTGGCTCCGGTTCGCTTCTCACCTGCGCTTAAAAGGTCCCAGGTGGCTCTGCTGCAGCGTTACTCGCGCAGTGACCTGCACCTGCCGCGGGAGCAGCGGGCGCGACGCCGGGCGACCCGAGAAGCCGGGAGATGGTGAGTGTGCGGGGCCGGGTGTGCCAGGACGGGGCGGAGTCCCCGAGTCCCCCGAGTCCCCGGGGGCGCCGCTCCGACCTCAGTCCCCCTCCACGCGCGGCCTGCGGGCTGTGCGGGCAGCCGGGACCCCGCGGCGTGCTGTCCCGTCACTGCGCGCGGCCGCGTCTCTCCCGATCCGTGCGGTGACCACGGGGGGAGGGGGGGAGTCGTCAGAGGACAGTCGTGACTCCGTCTCCGGGATTCGTACGCGGGAGGTGCTGTGGTCTGTGGGGTCCCCAGCCCTTCCTGTCTCCCCAGGGGCACCCGTTTTCTCCGGAGCGTTCCAGATGTTGGGGAAACAGAGTCTCAAATCCACGACCCTGTCCTTTCCTTGAACTGGCAACAAATGCTTAATTTTCCAAATCCGGCTCCGCCTTCCCCCCTCCAGTTCACAGCCTCAGTATCAACTATGTGTCCTCCGTGGTGCATTTCAAGCAGACAACAGTATTTTAATTGCTTATCGTTTTCAGTCAGTGGATGGCTTCTTTTAAAAGGTTTATTTTGGGGGGCTCCTGGGTGGCTCAGTCGGTTAACTGGCTCTTGATTTCAGCTCAGGTCATGATCTTATGGTTTGTAGGTTCGAATTCCATGTTGGGCTCTGCACTGAGCGCGGAGCCTGCTTGGGATTTTCTCTCTCCTTCGCTCTGCCCCTCCCGTGCTCACTCGCACTCTCTCTCTAAAAATAAATAAATAAGATTTTTTTTTTTTTTTAAGGGGGGGCACCTGGGTGGCTTAGTCGGTTGAGCGTCTGACTTCGGCTCAGGTCATGATCTCGCGGTTGACAGGTTCAAGCGCTACGTGGGGCTCTGTGTTGACAGCTCAGAGCCTGGAGCCTGCTTCGGATTCTGTCTCCCTCTCTCTCTGCCCCTTCCCTGTTCATGCTCTGTCTCTCTCTGTCTCAAAAATAAGTAAACATTAAAAAAAAATTTTTTTTTTAAATTTTTTTTTTCAACGTTTATTTTATTTTTGGGACAGAGAGAGACAGAGCATGAACGGGGGAGGGACAGAGAGAGAGGGAGACACAGAATCGGAAACAGGCTCCAGGCTCCGAGCCATCAGCCCAGAGCCCGACGCGGGGCTCGAACTCACGGACCATGAGATCGTGACCCGGCCGAAGTCGGACGCTTAACCGACTGCGCCACCCAGGCGCCCCAAAAAAATTTTTAAAAGAAAAAGGTTTATTTATTGTTTATGGATATTTTACATGAGGGGAAGCAGAGTCTATCCACCTGGAACTACAGCTGTATGAAATCCTTGTGCCCCTCCGGGCCGGATCTTTCCAGAGCGGAGCTATCTTTTGCAACCTTGAACACCCTTTGAAACTTTCCTGGGCGATCTGTCCTCACAGCCCCGCACCTTCCTGGGTCTGTCCCATTGAAAACATTACATTCACTCTTTTAAAGTCTCTGTTTGACAATACATGTACGAGGTATTTAATCAACGGGTCTTGCAAAACAGTATAAAATCGGTCCAAGGAGGCAAGAAAGAGGAGAGTTTCCGAAAGTAGTATTACATTGCATGTGTTAAAATTTCTTGTTTTCTAAAAAAAAATAATAAATAAAAATAGAATTTCTGGTTTTCTCTTTTTCTTCCCCTAGGCGGGGAGTTTAGACTGGCAACACCAGAGCATTCAAGAATGACTGTTGAACAGTTTCTTGCCGTGCAAATAATAATGAATTAATATCATTAGTTTCTGAACGTGGGAGACACTTGTGGGTTTTCTTGTTAGAAAAATACCTTACAATTTTCTTGTCTCCTTTTACATAATCACTGGGTTTGAGGGATTTTGTTGGAGTGTTCAGACACTGGGTTTGTGTCCCTTAAAATATCACTGTGGGGGGGGGGGGCGCCTGGGTGGCTCACTCGGTTGGGCATCCCACTTCGGCTCAGGTCATGATCTCACGGTTCGTGGGTTTGAGCCCCGCGTCAGGCTCTGTGCTGAGAGCTCAGAGCCTGGAGCCTGTTTTCGGATTCTGTGTCTCCCCGTCTCTCTGCTCCTATCCCATTTGTGCTCTCTGTCTCTCTCTCTCTCAAAAATAAATAAACATGAAAAAAAAAATATATCAGTGGTGGTCTAGAGCCACCCTACTGGGGTCAGAGGCATGCAGTCAGTGTCTTTAAGGTAAGATCCCCTCCTGGAACCTGCAAAGTACCTCGGGGCTCAGATCTTTCTGGGGGGCCTCTCCTGCAGGTGTCCTACCTACTCACACACACCTGAGAAGTACCCCTTTCTACTGAGAGAAAGCACAGAGCCCTGGAAAGCTGGGGACAGAAGTACACCAGGTGGGGAGGTGACACTCTTTCTGAAGTTATAGCTGTTGTTCCCTGGGGCCTTTCTTTTTCTTTCTTTCTTTCTTTCTTTCTTTCTTTCTTTCTTTCTTTCTTTTTTTACATTTATTCATTTTTGAGAGAGAGAGAGAGACAGAGCACAAGCGGGGGAGGGGCAGAGAGAGGGAGACACAGAATCCGAAGCAGGCTCCAGGCTCTGAGCTGTCAGCACAGAGCCCGACGCGGGGCTCGAACTCACAGACTGTGAGATCATGACCTGAGCCGAAGTCAGCCACTCAACCAACCGAGCCACCCAGGCGCCCCGCCCCCTGCCCCAGGGCCTTTTCTAACCATACACTGGAGTTTTGCATGTGCACAGAGTAGGTGTACTCAGAGTGCAAATTGTTTACATTGAGAAAGTCTGTGAAAGTCCAGTTCTGTGTCCTGGAACCGTGTCAGTGAATGGGGGGGGGTCATCTGGGTCAGAACCTTAAACTGAACCCTGCTGAGTGTCCTCACTTGTGAGCCTGGAACCCTGAGGCAGGGAGAGGTTCCCTTTGCCCCAGGGAGAGGAGGGGAGGGGAGGGGAGGGGAGGGTGTGCAGGGCTCCCTGAGCGCATTCCTGTGGCTGCTCGGGTGTCCCTCCCTTCCCTCCGCGGGGACTGACCCACTCCAGGGCTTCTGTCTCCACCGGGACCGTCTAGACCGGGGAACCTTCTGAAGGTGGCTTTCCTCGTGTCCTGTGGGACGCGGGCTGCTCGTCCCTGCTGAGTCCAGTTTCTTTCCTGGATTCCTTTATTGATGGAACAGCGCAGCCCTTGGGCCCCGGTTTCCGCCGGCACGTGGGCCCCTGAACTGTAAGCTGGTGGAGAGAGACGGTGTGAGGCAAGGTGGAAAATGCGGGAAACCCAAGTAGGATTTGTGTTCCGCTTTACTCAAGACAACCTCACGGTGTGAGATGAATGTGTTTAAGTTCTTGGGTCATTTTTCATTCTTGGGTCAGTTTATGTTTGTATGCGTCCCTAGAGAACACTGACACCAACAGGCCAAAGCAACTGAATTCTTTAATCGATGCGAGGAAAACCAGCCAAAGCTTACATAAAACTTTGAGAAGCCGATGCATTTAAGGAGCTAAACTCAAACCCCTAAGGCATCAGAATCTGCTACCCATTCCCAGAGATACCCTGAGGGTGACACAGGGGCAGGGCCGATTGTTGATGCTGTGGGATCTTTGAGCACAATGGCCCAGAAAGAATTCTTGAGACATTCTTTGGTGCAAAAGGGTGGTTTTATTATAGCGCGGGGACAGGACCTGCGGGCAGAAAGAGCCGCACTGGGGTTGTGAGCAGGGACTGATTACGTAGGTTTTTTAAAAATATAATTTATTGTCAAATTGGCTTACGTGCAACACCCAGTGCTCATGCCAACAAGTGCCCTCCTCAAGTGCCCATCACCCATTCCCCCGCCCTCACCCTCAGTTTGTGTTCTGCATTTAAGAGTCTCTTATGGTTTGCCTCCCTCTCTGTTTGTAACTATTTTTTCCCCCTTCCCGTCCTCCCTGGTCTTCTGTCAAGTTTCTCAAGATCCACATATGAGTGAAAACATACGATACCCGTCTTTCTCTGATTGACTTATTTCACTCAGCATAATACCTTCCAGTTCCATCCACATTGCTGCAAACGGCAGGGTTTCATTTTTTCTCATTGCCAGGTCGTATTCCGTTGTATACATAAACCACATCTTCTTTATCCACTCATCAGTTGATGGACATTTAGGCTCTTTCCATCGTCTGGCTGTTGTTGGAAGCGCTGCTATAAACATTGGGGTGCATGTGCACCTTATATAAGGCTTTCTACCCTATGCAGGTTAAGGGGACGTTAGGGCTTCAGGAAATTGGGTCTATAGGTTCCTGGAGTTCCTGGAGGTCTATTATTAGGACTGTGTTTTTCTTGTAAACCATTCAGACAGTTGCAAACTATATATGTGTGTGTATATATATATATATATACATAGAGAGAGAGAGAGAGAGAGAGAGAGAGTGTGTGTGTGTGTGTGTGTGTGTGTTAAGGGGGTGGTGGTTAAGGGGTGTCAGCTCATGTCTTGCCCTCAGCTTGTTTTTAGCCCTCGGTAATGCTGTAACCCAACGAATGTGAGTTTGCTCTTTGGTGGGTCACAGGGGTAGAGGCTCATCCGGGGGGGAGCTGTCACACAATGGCAACTATTTGGAGTGAATAAGATCACAGGGAAAAACTTCCAAAGCCTGGACTCCCCAGCAAGGGTGAGAGTGGGTTCCTTTTATTTAGAGTTAGGATGGGTGGCTCGGTCGCTTAATCGGCTGACCTCGGCTCAGGTTATGGTTTGGTGAATTCGAGCCCCGCGTCGGGCTCCGTGCTGACAGCTCAGAGCCAGGAGCCTGCTTCCGATTCTGCGTCTCCCTCTCTCTCTGCCCCTCCCCAGCTCATGCTCTGTCTCTCTCTCTCTCTCTCTCTCTCAAAAATAAATAAACACTAAAAAAACATTTTTTTTTAATATTTAGGGTTAGGATGAATATCCAGAAAGGGGAATTTTTTCCTCGTGTGTAGAGGTGGGCACAAGGTTGCACATGCATCTGGACGCGTGATTATACATACAGTGTGTTGTTAATGAGGTTTGCGCTCCTTCTCGGGCGGAGAGTTTAACATTATAAATTGTTTTTGTTTAATTTTTAAAGTTTATTTATTTTGAGACAGGGAGAGCGAGCGAGCGTGGGGGAGGGGCAGAGGGAGAAAGAGAATCCCAGGCAGGCTCCACGCCTCCGGCACAGATCATGAACAGTGAGACCATGACCTGAGCTGAAGCCCAGTCAGATGCTTAACCCACCGAGCCGCCCAGGCACCCCCACATGTCTCTGTTTATTTTAAATAAATCCGTAGATAGCAAAGTCTAACCTAAGAAAACTTGCTGCCCATAGATCCTGGATCCCTCCAGCACGGTTACACCAGCCCCACCCGAATACACGGTGTTTATCATTTCTTGAACTTTTGGTTAGTGTTTCCTTATATAAAAACAGCCATCACAGGGGGCGCCTGGGTGCCTCCGTGGGTTGAGGGTCTGACATCAGCTCAGGTCATGATCTCGCAGTTCGTGGGTTCGAGTCCTGCGTCTGGCTCCGCGCTGGTAAGTGTGGAGCCTGCTTAGGATTCTCTCTCTCTCTCTCTCTCTCTCTCTCTCTCTCTCCCTCCCTCCCTCCCTCCCTCCCTCCCCCCTTTCCCCCACCTGCATGCACTCATGCTCACTCTCTCTCAAAATAAATGAATAAACTTAAAAAAAAAACCAAAACCGAGCCGTTGCAAATGCATATTTTTCTTATCTACGTTTGGCCTTGTAATGAGCAGTTGGACATTTTTTTGTTGTTTGCGGGCAGCTTACACCGGCCCCCGGCCTCTGAACTGTGACCCCCCCCCCCCCCCCCGCTCCCCCCCCCCCCACCCCCACCGGGAAAGCTGATGAGAACGTCTGGAAGCCCCCTTCTCTGGCGCTGACTTCAGACTCAAAATCGCACAAACCCCTGCCTGCCTGCGTGCAGAACCTTTGCTCCGGCCCCACCCCACCCCCAGGGAAAGCCCCAACCGGGCAGCTCCTTTCCTGGCTTTCTGAAGCCATTTCACAGCTGCCTGCGAGGCCGGCCCTTCCTCCCCCAGGGATGCCTGTCATGTGAGTCCTGAGCTTTCCCCTACTCTCTCGGGGTGTGTTTGTGTGTGTGCCTGTGTGCCACGTGGGTGTCATTCTTTTTTTTTTTTTTTTTTTAATGTGTATTTGTTTTTTGAGAGAGAGAGAGAGACCGAGCATAAGTCGGGGAGGGGCAGAGAGAGAGGAAGACACAGAATCCGAAGCAGGCTCCTGGCTCAGAGCCTGGCGCGGGGCCCAAACCCACAAACTGTGAGATCATGACCTGAGCCAAAGTTGGACGCTCAACCAGGCACCCCAGAAGCAGCAGTCATTTAACTAGAAAAAGAGAAGGGAGAGTCAAAGGCCGCCAGTAGATGGGGGCCTGAGTCCACGCTCCTTAACCCCAGAGGACTCACCAGGACCTTTAAGGACCTCTGCTGCTTCTGCCCCTGCCTCTAGTGTAGCCAAGATCCTGAGCCTCCAGGTAGAGGGCACGACACTCAGGTGCCCCTGTGGCACAGCAAAGGGATTCGTTCCACTTGATTTAAGTCCAGGGCCCTTAAACCCTGTAGGGCAGCCAGTGGTCACGGGAGAGGCTCTGGAGAACCCTGAGGCTCTCTGGAGGAAAATGTTAAAAGTACCCCGGTAGAGAGTACCCCCCTCCCCCGAAGTACATCCAGCGATGGGAAAAAACAAGACAGAGAAGGAAGCAGAAGAAACAAGTGTTGAAACCAAGGTCTAAAATTTGCCCAACTGGAAATGCAACGTGTAATAAAAGAATTTACGCAATAAGAAGGAGAAAAGTACCCTGCTTGGCCCTCGGGGCCTCTCAGAGGTGGCTTCTGAATTCATCTTGCTAATTTAGGGACCCTCCTGCACATCATCAGTGGTAGGGTCAACTCGCAGTGACACCCGGGGACCCCGCTAAGTTGTAGCAAGATACCCGGATCATCTTTGGGGAGTTACTGAATATCATACAGAGGACAAGAGAGTATGACTCACCTTAATCATCAGAAAACCACTGTCTTGCCTGACTTCCCTGTGGTCATACCACGGTGTCCTGAAATATCCTTCACCAAGCAGAGCAACTCTGACCGAGCAAGGAATGAATTAAATTTAAATGAAGTCTTCGGCACTTGGAAATTTTATTTTATTTCTTTGAAGATTTATTTGCGGTAGCTTTTGAAATTTTAATTTTTTTATTTTACTTAATTTTGAGACAGAGAGAGAGAATGGGAGGGGCAGAGAGAGAGGATCCCAAGCCGACTCCGCACTGTCGGCATGGAGCCCGGCGTGGGGCTTGCACTCACAAACCGGGAGACCGGGACCTGAGCCGAAATCAAGAGTCGGGGCACTTAGGGGGTTCCGGGGGGGGGGGGTGGGGGGGGGGGCAGGCAAGCGGGAGCCAGGGCCTGACCACGTGGGTCCTGATGCCTCCTCCCTTGGTTTCAACACCAGGTCGCAGTGATCTGTGACAGGCTTCGCTATCCTTGGAACTGGATTACTGTGCCTTCCAGGCGGCATAAAGCCTTTTCCTGCATTTCATACCCTTGGGAATGTTGCTGCATTGGCCAGTGTGTGCTTTTTAATGGGACCCTGAAGCAGCTGAAGAACATGCTTGAAACAATAAGATGGCTTTGCAACGATTATTCTGCTTTTTGTGTTTCATATTTACCTCGTGTGCTGCTCTTTGGTGGCACACGAGGGGACCGGCCTTATTATTCTGCATGTTGCAGTTCTCATCAATGGCCTGGTTTAGCCTGTCCTACATCCCGCTCGCAAGGGATTCGAATTAAAAGCTGTTCCTCTCTCTTAAGTTGAAAATCAGAAATTCTTTGAAAAGAGCATTGGAGGGGCACCTGGGGGGCTTAGCCAGTTAAGTGTCTGACTTCGGCTCAGGTCACGATCTTGCGGTTTGTGGGTTCGAGCCCCGCGTCGGGCTCAGCGCTGACAGCTCAGAGCCTGCAGCCTGCT
The DNA here is from genome assembly GCF_023721935.1 of Panthera uncia. Lineage (NCBI taxonomy): Eukaryota > Metazoa > Chordata > Mammalia > Carnivora > Felidae > Panthera > Panthera uncia. Next base: position 8,122,015 of record NC_064816.1, on the reverse strand, counting down.
TTGGATTCTGTGTCTGCGCCTCTCTCTCTGCCCCTCCCCTGCTTGCACTCTGTCTGTCTCTCTCTCAAAAATAAATAAACATTAAAAAGAATAAAAGTTGGATGCTTAACCAACTGAGCCACCCAGGCGCCCCCCAAATTTTTTGATAAGGATCAGAGAAGCTCCCTTCTGAGGTTCTGTTCTCTTGACGACAGTCGTCATGGAAACAGAACATGGCCTTACAAAAATTGCTTCTACTCCTTTCAATTGTCTTAAAAACAGTAATATACTTATATTCCTTTGGCAGCTTCCCTTTTTCTTCTAGCTTCATTACGACATAATTGGCAAATCAAATATGCATATATTTAAGGTGTACAACGTGATGATACATACATACATTGTGAAATGATTATCACAGTCAAGCAAATTAACACATCTATCCTGTAGCTAAAAGAGAGAGGGAGAGAGGAAAGAAATAATGGCTGGAGACGTCCCAAATCTTGGGAGAGAGGCAGGGACACCCAGGTAAATGAAGTCAAGTGTCACCAAATGGGCTCAACCCAAAGAACACTTCACAAACACATTATGATCAAGTCACCAAAAATCAAAGACAAAGAATTCTGAAAGTAACAAGAGGAAAGTGACTCATCACACACAAAGGAATCCCAATTAGACTATCGGTGGATTACTCAGCAGAAACCTTACAAGCCAGAACAGAATTGGATCCTATATTCAGAGTGCTGAGAGAAGAAACTGTCAACCAGGAATGCTTTTCCTAGTAAAGCTGTCCTTCAGAAACGAAGGAAATATAAAAACTTCCCCAGACAAACAACTGTTGAGGGAGTTTATTTTCTTATTTTATTTTTATTTTTTTTAAACCTTAAAAAAATGTTATTATTTATTTTTGAGAGACAGAGAATGAGCGGGAGAGGGACAGAGAGAGAGGGAGACACAGAATCCGAAGCAGGCTCCAGGCTCTGGGTTGTCAGCACAGAGCCCGACACGGGGCTGGAACCCACCAGCGGTGAGATCATGACCTGAGCTGAAGTCCGGACGTCTGATGCTTAACTGACTGAGCCACCCAGGCATCTCTGGTTGGGGGAGTTTTATCACCAGTAGGCCTGCCTTAGAGGAGATGCAAGAGGGAATTCTGGAAGCTTAAATAAGTGGATGCTGATGAACAACGTGAAAAAAAATGTGGAAGTTTGAAACTAACGGGTCAAACTGTCTTTGTTTTTATTTTTTTTTTTATTTTTTTTTATTTTTATTTATTTTTGAGACAGAGAGATACAGAGCATGAACAGGGAGGGGCAGAGAGAGAGGGAGACACAGAATCCGAAGCAGGCTCCAGGCTCCGAGCTGTCAGCACAGAGCCCGACGTGGGGCTCGAACCCACGGACCGTGAGATCATGACCTGAGCTGAAGTCGGTCGCTTAACTGACCAAGCCACCCAGGCGCCCCGTGTTTTTATTTTAAAGTCCTCTAGGGGTGCCTGGGTGGCTCGGTCGGTTAAGCGTCCGACTTCGGCTCAGGTCACGATCTCACGGTCCGTGAGTTCGAGCCCCGCGTCGGGCTCTGTGCCGACGGCTCAGAGCCTGGAGCCCGCTTCCGATTCTGTGTCTCCCTCTCTCTCTGCCCCTCCCCCGTTCATGCTCTGTCTCTCTCTGTCTCAAAAATAAATAAACGTTAAAAAAAAAATTAAAAAAAAAAATAATAAAGTCCTCTCTACACCCGACGGGGGGCTCAAAATCACAACCCTGAGATCACAAGTCACACACTCTTCCAACTGACCCACCCAGGCACCCCTACTGTTGTTCTTAAGATAAACCAAATTGACAAAACTTTGGCTAGGCTAAGAAAAAAATGCAGGAGATTCAGATTACTGAAATCCGAAATGAAAGAGGAGAAAATACAAAGGGATTGTTAGAGATTACTGTGAACAATTACACGCAAACCAACTGGGTAACCTAAAATAATCGGATAACTTCCTCAAAGCACACAACCTCCCAAGACTGAATCATGAAGAAACAGAAAAATCTGAACCGACCAATAGTGAGTAAGGAGATTGAATTCCCAATAAAGTCTCCCAACAAAGAAAAGCCCAGGACTGGATGGCCTCACTGGTGAATTCTAATCATTCAAAGAAGAACGAATACAAATCCTTCGTAAACTCTTGCAAAAAAAAAAAAAAAAAAAAAACAAAAAACAAAAAACAAAAAACACTGAAGCAGAGGGAACACTCCTAGAGTTCTTTTACCAGGCCAGCATTACCCTGATGACAAAGCTGGACGAATCAATGAGATACACCACATTAACTGAATCAAGGGTGAAAAGCACACGATCATCTTAACAGGTGCAGAGAAAAAAAAAACCTTTGACAAAACTCAACACCCTTTCATGTTAAAAATTCTCCATAAATTTAGTATTGAAGGAACGTTTATAGATTGTATGGGTTCTTTATGTATTTTGGATATTAACTCCTTCTTGGATATGTTATTTGCAAATATCTTCTCTAACTCAATAATTTGCCTTTTTGTTTTGTTGACGGTTTGCTTTGCTGTAAAAATCTCTTGTTTTCAGTTTCAGATAGTCCTACTTGTAGATTTTTGCTTTTATCTGAGAAGACATCCCAAAAGATATTGCTGAGACCAATGTCCAAGGTTTACTGCCCATGTTTTCTTTTAGGAGTTTTATAGTTTCAGGCCTTACGTTTACATCTTTAATCCATTTGGGGTTTATTTTTGTATGTGGTATAAGAAAGTAGTCTGGTTTCATTCTTTTGCATGTTGCTGTCCAGTTCTCCCAAAATTTATTGTCTTTTCCTCGTTGTACATTTTTGCTTCCTTTGTCGTAGATTAATTGACCATATAAGTATGAGTTTATTTCTGGGCTGTATTCTGTTCCATTGAGTTCTGTGTCTGTTTTCATGCTGGTACCGTACTGTCTTGTTTAGTATAGCTCTATAGTATTATTTGAAATCTGGGAGCATGATACCTCCAGATTTGTTCTTTCTCAAGATTGCCTTGGCTATTCAGAGTCTTTTCAGTTCCATACAAATTTTAGGATGATTTGTTCTAGTTCTGTGAAAAATGCTAAAAATGCTATTGCTGTTATGATAGAAATTGCATTTAATCTGTAGATTGCTTTCGTTAGTATAGACATTTTAATATTATTAATTGTTCCAATCCATGAACATGGTATATCATTCCATTTATTTGCATCATCTTAAACTTCTTTCATCAGTTTCTTATAGTTTTCAGAATACAGAATACAGGCCTTTCACCTTCTTGATTAAATTTATTCCCGGGTCTTTTTATTCTGTCCAATGCAATAGCAAATGGAACTGTTTTCTTAATTTCTTTTTTTTTGACAATTTCTTTTTTTTGACAATTGTTGTGTAGCACTGTAACAGATTGTATATTAATCTTATATCGTGCAGCTTCACTGAATTCATTTATTCTAATAGTTTTTTGGTGGAATCTTTAGGACGTCCTGTATTTCGTATCATGTCATCTACAAACAGTGATAGTTTTATTTCTTCCTTATCAATTTGGATGCCATTTATTTGTTACCTTTTTTTTTTTTTTTTCTTATTGCTGTGGCTAGGGGCTTCAAGTACTATGTTGAAAAAAAGTGGCAAGAGTGGAGGCACCCAGGTGGCTCAGTCAGTTGAGCATCTGATGCTTGATTTCAGCTCAGGTCATGATCCCGGGGAGCCCCCATTGGGCTCCACACTGAGTGTGGAGCCTCCTTCAGATTCTCTCTCCCTCTGCTCCTTTTTCCTGTTCATAATCTCTAACTCTGTCTCTAAAATAAAAATTTTTTCAAAAGTGGCAGGAGTGGACATCCTTGTCTTGTTCCTGATCTTAAAGGAAAAGCTTTCAGCGTTTTTTCTATTGAGTATGATATTAGCTTTGGGTTGTTTTTGTTGTTGATGTTTTTAACTAGGCTCCACACCCAACACAGGGCTCAGACTCACGACCCTGAGATCAAGACCTGAGCTGAGCTCAAGAGTCAGCCAGTTAGCCAGCTGAGCTACCCAGATGCCCCTATGGGTTTGTTTTATGACTTTTGTTATGTTGAGCTATGTCCCCTGTATACCCACTTTGTTTACATTTTTTTAATCATAAATGGATGTTGAATTTTGTTGAATTCTTCTGCATCTCTTGAGATGATCATATGATTTTTACCCTTCATTTTGTTAATGTGGTGTATCATGTTGATTGATTTGTGAATATCGAACCATCCTTGCATCTCTGGAATAAGTCCTACTTGATTATGGTGTATGATCCTTGATGTATTGTTAAAAATTCTGTTTGCTAATGTGTTGTTGAAGTTTTTGCATCTATATTTATCAGGAATATTGGCCTGTAATTTTCTTTCTTTTCTTTTTTCTTCTCTTCTCTTCTCTTCTCTTCTCTTCTCTTTTCTTTTCTTTTCTTTGTTCTTTTGTAGTCTTTGGTTGTGGCGTCTGGATAATGCTGGCCTACAGAATGAATTGGAGAGCAGTCCTTCCTCTTCAGTTTTTGGAATAGTTTGAGAAGGATAGGTATTAGCTTTTTAAATGTTCGATAAAATTTACCTGTGATATTGTCTGGTCCTGGACATTTGTTTGTTGGGAGTTTTTAAATTACAGATTCAATTTCATTACTAGTAACTGGTCTGTTCAGATTTTCAATTGTTTCCTGATTTAGTCATGGAAGACTGTGTGTTTCTAAGAATTTATCCATTTCTTCTAGGTTGTCCAATTTATTTGGCATATAATTATTTGATAGTAGTCTCTTATAATCCTTTTCACTTATGATTTTATTTGAGTTTTCTCTTTTTTGTTTCTTGTTGAGTCTTGTTAAAGATTTACTAAGTTTGTCTATCTTTTCAAAGAACCATCTCTTAGTTTCATTGATCTTTTCTATTGTTTTTTTTTAAAGTCCCCATTGTGTTTATTTCTGCTCTCCTCTTTATTATTTCCTTCCTTCTAATAAATTTGGGCTTTGTTTATTCCTTTTCTAGTTCTTTAAGGTGTACGATTAGATTGTTTATTTGAGATTTTTCTTGTTTCTTGAGGTAGGCCTATTAAACTGGAAAATTCCCTCCTAGAACTGCTGGATTCCATAGGTTTTGGAATGTTGTGTTTCTGTTTTCATTTGTCCCAAGGTATTTTTTTTATTTCCCCTTTATTTCTTTGTTGGACCATTGGTTGTTTAGTAGCATGTTGTTTAGCCTCTACATGTTTGTTTTTTCCTTTTTTTTTCTTCTTATAATTGATTTCTAGTTCCATATTGTTGTGGCTGGAAGGTGCTTGATATTATTTCAATCTTTTTAAATTTACTGAAAGTTGTTTTGTGACCTAACATGATCTATCGTGGAGAATGTTGCATGTGCACTGGGAAAGAATGTGTATTCTGCTCTTTGGGGATGGAATGTTCTCTATATGGCTGTTGAGTCCACCTGGTTTAGTGCGTTGTATAAGGCCACTGTTTCCTTATTGATTTTCTCTTTGGATGGTCTATCCGTTGATGTAAGTGAGGTGTTAAAATCTACTATTACTGTATTGCTGCACATTTCTCCCTTTGTATCTGTCAATATTTGCTTCATGTCTTTAAGTGCTCCTGTGTTGGATACATAGACATTTACAATTGTTATATCCTCTCATTGATCGATCCCTTTATCATTATGCAGTGCCCTTCTTTGTTTCTTGTTACAGTCTGTTTTAAAGTTTATTTTTTTTCTGACACATGTACTGCTATTCCAGCTTTTGTTTCGTTTACTCTTGCACGGAATATCTTTTGCCATCCCTTCACTTTCAGTCTGTATGTGTCTTAAGGTCTGAAGTATATCTCTCGTAGGCAGCATATAGATGGGTCTTTTTAAAAAATACATTCAGGGGCGCCTGGGTGGCTCAGTCGGTTGAGCGTCCGACTTCGGCTCAGGTCACGATCTCGCTGTCTGGGAGTTCGAGCCCCGCGTCGGGCTCTGGGCTGATGGCTCGGAGCCTGGAGCCTGCTTCCGATTCTGTGTCTCCCTCTCTCTCTGCCCCTCCTCCGCTCATGCTCTGTCTCTCTCTGTCTCAAAAATAAATAAACGTTAAAAAAAATTTTTTTTAAATACATTCAGTCAATCTGTGTATTTTGATTGCCACATTTAGTCCACTGACATTTAGAGTAATAATTAATGGGTGTGTGCCTACTACCATTTCATATATTGTTTTCTGGTTGTCTTTATAGTTCTCTGTTCCTTTATTCTCTTTCTTCCCTTGTGATTTGATTACTTTTTTACTGTTATGTTTGGATTCCCTTCTACTTACTTATTTATTTATTTATTATTTATTTATTTATTTTTGTGTATCTATCACAGGTTTTTAGTTTGTGGTTACCATGAGATTCATACATAACATCCTGGATATAGAAGTCTATTTTAAGTTGGTGGTTACTTAAATTTAAACATTCTATTTTTTTTTAATTTATTTTTTAATTTTTTTAATGGTTATTTATTTTTGAGACAGAGAGAGACAGAGCATGAATGGTGGAGGGTCAGAGAGAGAGGGAGACACAGAATCGGAAGCAGGCTCCAGGCTCTGAGCCGTCAGCACAGAGCCCGACGTGGGGCTCGAACTCACGGACTGTGAGATCGGGACCTGAGCCGAAGTCGGAAGCTCAACCGACTGAGCCACCCAGGTGCCCCTCAAACACATTCTAAAGTATATTCCCCCTCTCCTCGTGCTTTATGTGTTTGATGCCATATTTTACCTCTTTTTATTTTGGGTACTCCTTAACTAATTATTGTAGATATAGTTGGTTTTAATATTTTAGTATGTCATCCTTTGTACTAGCTTTATAAGTAATTGATCCACTATCTTTAATACATGTTTGCTTTTACCAGTGAGATTTCTTCTTTCATAATTTTCCAAATTTAAGTGGGAAAGAAATGGCCATACCCAAAAGAAATTCCGTGATCATTTCTTGTTAGACCAGTTTAGTGGTCTTTTCACTTTTGTTTGTCTGGGGAAACTATCTCTCTTTCAGTTCTGAACGATAATCTTGCTAGGTAGAGTATTCTTGGTTATAGTTTTTTTTTTTCTTTTTTTCCTTTTAGCACTTTGAACATATAATGACACTTGCTTCTGGCCTAAGTTTCTGCTAAAAAAGATCAGCTGATGGTCTTATGGGTTTTCCCTTATATGTAACTAGTTGTTCTTCTCTTGCTGCTTTTAAGATTTTATCTTTAATTTTTAACCTTTTTTTTTTAATTTTTTTTTAACGTTGTTTTTATTTTTATTTTTGAGACAGAGAGAGAGCATGAACAGGGGAGGGGCAGAGAGAGAGGGAGACACAGAATCTGAAACAGGCTCTAGGCTTTGAGCTGTCAGCACAGAGCCCGACGCGGGGCTCGAACTCACAGACCGCGAGATCGTGACCTGAGCCGAAGTCGGACGCTTAACCGACCGAGCCACCCAGGCGCCCCTTAACCTTTTAATTAATATGTGTCTTGGTGTGGACTTCTTGGGGTTTATCTTGTTTGGGACTTTCTTTGCTTCCTAGACCTGAATGTCTGTTTCCTTCCCCAGGATAGGGAAGTTTTCAGCCATTATTTCTTCAAATATGTTTTCTCTCCCTTTCCCTCTCTCTTTTCCTGGGACCCCTATAGCATGCTTGATGTTGTCCTAGGGGCCCCTTAAGCTATCCTCAAATCTATTATTATTTTTTGTTTTTGCTGTTCAGTCGGGATGATTTTCACCACCTTGTCCTCCAGATTGCTGATCCATTTTTCTGCATTGTCTAATCTGCTGTCGTTTCCCTCTAGTGTATTTTTCATTTCCTACTTGTATTCTTCAGCTCTGAATATTTCCTTTCTCCTTGTTGAAGATCTCACTGTATTCACGGTCTTCACCTGCGTTTGATGAGCCTATGACCCTTAATTTGGGCTACTTCATCGGGTAGATTATCTCCATTTTATTTATTTCTTTTTCTGAGGTTTTCTCTTGTCCTATCATTTAGAACATGTTCTTCTGTCTCCTTATTTTGCCTGACTCTGTGTTTGTGTCTAGGTGTTAGATCAGCTACGTCTCCTGGTGTTATGTACAAGACATCCTTTGGGGCCCAGAAGAGCAATTCCTCTGGTCACCGGAACCAGGCATTCCAGTGGTGTTACCGGGATGGGCTGCCTATGTCCTCCTGTGGTGTATGGACCACGAATGCTGCAGGCACGCTTGTGGGAAGGCCCTGCTATAATTGTGGGCACACTGGTGGGCGGAGCCTCCCTCCCCCACTGGTATAGGAGGTGTCTGGAGGGGCACCAGTCCCGGACGGGGCTGCCTGCCGTGTGTGGTGGTGGGGATGGGGGCAGGAGCCACCAGGCTTGTGCGGGTCCTGGCCAAGGCCACCTGCTGGATGTGACAGGGCAGTAGCTGCTTTTGGGGGAGCTCTGGTCCTGGCCCAGGCCACCGGCCAGGTGTGTCAGGGTGGGAACTGCTCTGGAGAGGCACCTGCTGGGGTGGGCAGGTTCGGCAGGGCGCGTCTGCAGGGGAACACCAGGGTGAGGTGAGCAGTGCTAGCAAAAGGTAGATGGAGAGTGTCAGACCTGGCAACTGGGCTGAAGGAGCGCAAGAAAATTTGCCCCCACCAGTACCTCCGTGCCTTTCAAACTGCCGTCGCTGTGCTGGGTCTCTGAGTGAGCCTGGGCATTGGTCCTTTAAGAGCAGAGTCTCGGTTTCCTGTAGCCCTCCAGCTTGCCTGGAGGTAAGCCCCACTGCCTTTCACAGCTCCCGGAGTTAAGCCCTGCTGATTTTCTTTCTTTCTTTTTTTAACGTTTATTTACTTTTGAGACAGAGAGAGACAGAGCATGAACGGGGGAGGGTCAGAGAGAGAGGGAGACACAGAATCAGAAGCAGGCTCCAGGCTCTGAGCCGTCAGCCCAGAGCCCGACGCGGGGCTCGAACTCCCAGACCGCGAGATCGTGACCTGAGCCGAAGTCGGCCGCTTAACCGACTGAGCCACCCAAGCGCACCCTGTGGTCTTTCAGTAGGCCTTTTAACTTTTTGTTGAATGCTGGACGTGATGCACTGTGGAAAAGGAACGGAGGTAAGTAGGCCTTTAGTATGAGGGCTCGTGTTTATCTGAGTAGGGTGTCGGTTGTGTTTACTCTCTGTTGTAACTGTCAGAGGCTAAAATATTCTCAGGTGTTCTTGCTTTTGTCACCCATGTTGCCTTTAGGGTTTTATGGAAGCTTCTTAAATAAGCTCTGAAATGTACGGTCCTTTCGGTTTATTCCAGTGTTATTAAACAGGAGTCTTCCTGATGTAGTGGGATGTGGTGGGTGGAGAGGAAGTGTTCCATGGTCCTATGATCTAGTCTTTGTATTTTTTAAAGATGTTTTTTTATTTTATGTTTGAGAGAGAGAGACAGAGAGAGAGAGAGACAGAGAGAGACAGAGTATGGGAGGGGGAGGAGCAGAGAGGGAGGGAGACACAGGATCCGAAACAGGCTCCAGGCTCTGAGCTGTCAGCACAGAGCCCGATGTGGGGCTCGAACTCAAAGAACCATGATATCATGACCTGAGCTGAAGTCTGCACTTAACTGAGCCACCCAGGCGCCCTTCTGACTCCCATTTTTTTTTCTTAACATTTATTTATTTTTGAGACAGAGAGAGACAGAGCATGAACAGGGGAGGGTCAGAGAGAGAGAGAGGGAGACACAGAATGTGAAACAGGCTCCAGGCTCCGAGCTGTCAGCACAGAGCCCGACACGGGGCTCGAACTCCCGGACAGTGAGATCGTGACCTGAGCCGAAGTCGGACCTCAACCGACTGAGCCACCCAGGCACCCGACTCCCATTTTTTAATGTTTGTTGGCTGACAGCTGTAAAAGCCGCCCTCCTCCTCCGTCCCCTTGTGCCCCACATCTGAACAAGGTGACAAGAAAACCTGGCAGATCACTGCTTTGTTGCTGGCATGAGGGCCAGTCCCAGGAAATCCCTGCCCTTGTGCACAAACCCTTACTCCAGACACCCACTGCACCTCAATAAAAAACCTAGGCCGGGGTCCTTTCCTTACTCTTTCAGGGCATTTCCCACCTGCCTGGGTGGCCTGCCCTACCTGGACACTTCCATTATCCAAAGAATTAACCTTTCCATATGTTCCTGGAAGGAATGTTGTCAGCCAGACCTAGGGTGGGGGCCCACCTGACTCTGCAGGTGAACCTCACAATTATAGAAGGGGTAACACGGTATATATATTGCAATATACTTTGATTAATTATTCTATTAATGAATACTCCAGATCTTTACATATCAATACATGCCACTCTGGTTTTTAAAAAGTATGATGATGAGTTTAACCAATTCTTTCTATTTTTTAGATTTTTTAATTTTTTAAATGTTTGTTTTTGAGAGAGAGAGAGAAAAAACAAGCAGGGAGGGACAGAGAGAGAGAGGGAGACACAGAATCTGAAGCAGGCTCTAGGTTCTAAACTGTCAGCTTAGACAGCTTAGACGCGGGGCTGGAACTCACCAGCATGGAGGTCATGACCTAAGCCCAAGTCAGCTGCTGTTTTAACCGACTGGGCCACCCAGGCACCCCAACCAATTCTTTCTACACAGCCAGTTGTTACCAATTTTTTTCTGCCACACCCGAGAATGAAAACTCACACTGCCCCGTTGCAGAAGAAACAAAGTTACAAATTGTTCTTTTTCGACCTTAATAACGCCTGAAAGTCTTTGATCATCCAACATACTGAGAAAACAGTGTGCAAAATGTTTTGTGGTAGGATTTGCTAGAAAGACCAACATGGAACCGGACTCATGCTTACGAATGGCGAGGTCACTTGCGTGTGCGCTTGTGAGGAAGGGTCACGGTTCCGCGAGCGGCCCGGCGGCCTCGCGCTTCCCAGCCATGGCCTTGGAGACAACAGGCGGCAGCCCCCCGCCCAAGCAAGGTCGGCTCAAAGGCGTGACCTCCGGCCCGCTGTCGCTCAGGCGGGAGGGGGCGGGGCCGTGCGAGCCGTCCAATCAGGGGAGCCGCCGGGGCCGTACGTGCGGGCGACGCGCCGTGGACGCCGTGGACGCCGTGGACGGCGAGGGCCGTGTGCGGTGGCTGCTGTGCGGCCGAGCCTCGCACCCGCTGGCGCCGTCCTTGAGGGCTTCGGGAGGTTCCGCCGCGTCCTGGGTCGCCGTGACCTGCGCTGGCCGCGGCAGCCGGATGGTGGGCGACCCGGCACCCCGGAAACCGAGCGATGGTGAGTGTGCGGGGCCGGGAGTCGGGAACCGGGGGCGGCGGGACCTGGGCTCGCGGCCGTGACCCCCGCCCGGAGTGTGCGGACCCGAGTCCGCTGCCGGCGCGGCACGCAGCGCGGGGCCGGGCGGCAGCCGGGGACCCGGGCGTCCTGTCCCGTTGCTGTGCGCGGCCGCGCCTCCCGTAGACTGGGCGATGACCACCGGAGGGTCATTGGGGGACGGTCACGCCTCGGTCTCCGGGGTCCGTGCGCGGGAGGAGCTGTGGTCTGTGGGGTCCCCAGTCCGTCTCTCCCGGGGGGGAGGGGGGGTACCCGTTTTCCCCTCACTTTTCCAGATGCCCGGGGAGTGGGGTCTCAAAGCCACGACCCTGTGCCCCCAGGCTAGCTCTTCGTAAGACTGGAAATAAATGCCTTAATTTCCAGATCCTTCCCTGCATTCCGAAACGCCATCTTTCCTCTCCAGTTCACAGCATCTTTATTAACTGTTTGTTCTCCGTGATGCATTTCAAATTACGCAGTATTTTATCGTTTAACCACAGAGCCGCGAATGGCTCTTTTTAAAGATTTGGGGGGGGGGGGTATATTTTACACGAGAAGAAAGCGAAGCATAACCACGGAGCTATGTTTTATGAAATCCTGCGCCTCCCCGCTCAGGATCTCTCCTGGGCACAGACATCCTGGGGGGAAGCCCTCCGAGTGGAAGTTCTCTAAAACTTTGCTGGGTGATCTGCCCGCACACCCCCTCCTTGCATTTGTCACTTTGAAAAGATTTTTTCACGTGAGACTTAGTTCGGGCTTGGAAGACACTCCAAAAGTATTTCCAAAAAGGTGAATTTCGGGAAAAAAAAAATTACTTTCCATTCGTTAAAATCTGTTCCCTTTTTCTACCAAGTGGCTATAGTAATATTCCGAGGTGTGTTCCTTCTTGCAGGTGATTTCAAGTGGCTTCTCAGGGCGTAGACTTGTAACATTTCCAAGTCTTCCAGTCCAGTTGCATACAAATCCGTTTCTTTTCTTGGGAGTAATCAAATCTTCATCTTCTGATAGTAGAAATCGTTGGTTTTCTTGTTGAACTGGTAAAATTCCTGAAATTTTTCTTTCCTTCTTAACGTACAAAACACTGGGTGGTTTCACCGGATTCAGGAATCACTGGATTTCTGTCATTTAAATTTGTCAGGGGGTGAGGCGGGTGGCTCAGGCGGTTGAGCCTCCAACTTTCCACTCAGGTCGTGATTCGCGATTGGCGGGTTCGAGCCCCGCGTCGGGCTCTGTGCTGACAGCTCAGTTTCTGGAGCCTGCCTTGGATTCTCTGTCTCCCTCTCTCTCTGGCCCTCTCCTGCTCCCGCTCTCTCTCTTTCTCTCAAAAGTAAATAAACGCTAAAAAAAATTTTTTTTTTTTTTTAATTATTCATGGTGGTCCAAAGCATGACTGGGGAGCAGAGGCCCACGGCCAATGACTCCAAGCTATGGCCAGCTCAAAGCTGACCAAGGGAGTCTCCTTAGGTCTAGATATTTTTTACATGTTCGGGTTTTGCATCCATGATACGGATGCCCTGAGAGTATAATATACGTATTGAGAAACTCTGTGAAGGTCCAGAGCTCTGGCTCCGGGACAAAATGTTGATGAACTTGGGAGTTTAAACTGAATCTGCTTGAGTTTGGAGGGGGGGTTCTGCTAAGCTTCCGGGAGAGGGGAGGGTGTGCAGGGCTCTCGGAGTTCACGTCCGTGGCCGCTCAGGTGTCCCTACCCTCCCTCCCTGGGGACTGACCCGCTGTGGGGCTGCTGTCTCAACGGGGCATGTGTGGACCCCGGCCTGGACGTGTTTAACCTTCTGAACGTGGGTTTTCCTGAGCTCTGGGTTAGCAGGCTGCTTACCTGAGCGGATGTGAGTGTTTGCGTTTCTTTCCTTAGCATTCTTCTCTCCGTTGACTATTTCAGCCCTTCCACTATGGCTTCCCTTCGCAGTCTGCAGTTTTATTTCTGTCTGAGTGGGCAAGATGTTTTTCTTTCTTGGGCTTTGAAAATGTAAGGTGATTGAGAAATACGTATGAGGCAAGAAAATCTTGACACCAGTTTTTAATTCATTTCAGGCAACAGACTCTCAAGTGGTAAGATGGGTACATTTGTGTCCTCAGGCACAGTTTTCATTTTTATTTTCTTTAAAGATTTTATTTTGAGGGCACCTGGGTGGCTCAGTTGAGCGTCCGACGCTTTGATTTTGGCTCAGGCCGTGATCCCAGGGTTGGGGGATCAAGCCCCGTGTAGGGCTCTGCACTGAGGTTTGGAGCCTGCTTGGGATTCTCGGTCTCTCCCTCTGCCTCTCCCCCCACTTTGTGCATTCTAAAATTAAAGCAAACAAACAAACAAAGATTTTATTTTTAAGTAATCTCTACACCCAACATGGGACTCGAATTTACAACCCTGAGATCAAGAGTCAGATGCTCTACTGACTGAACCAGCCAGGTGCCCCTTATTTTTCATTTTAATTTAATTTAATTTAACTTTATTTAAGTAGGCTGCATGCTCAGTGCAGAGCCCAAAGTGGACCCCGAACTCAAGACCTTGAGATCAAGAGTCGGGCGCTTAACCGACTGAGCCACCCAGGCACCCTCATGTTTCCATTTTTATTTTTAATTTATATTGAGAGAGCAAACGTGAGTGGGGGGGGGGTGGTAAGAGAGGGAGAGAGAGAATCCCAGGCGGGCTCCTCGCTGCCAGTGCAGAGCCCAAATGCGGGCCTGATCTCCCAAACCGTAAGATCATAATCTGAGCCAAAATCAAGAGTCAGACAGTTAACCCACTGAGCCGTCCAGGCGTTCCCCATTTTTCATTTTTAGATCAGTGTTTGCATGTGCATGTCCCCAGAGAACTTTGACATTTAAAAGTCTATTAAGGCAGATGAATTTCTATTTTAATGGATGTGAGAAAAACTACCTAATCTTACATAAATCTTTAATTTTTTTTTTTAACGTGTATTTGTTTTTGAGAAAGAGAGCGAGACAGAGTGCGAGCCAAGAAGGGGCAGAGAGAGGGGGAGACACAAAACCGGAAGCAGGCTCCAGGCTCCGAGCTTTCAGCACAGGGCCTGACGCGGGGCTCGAACTTATGAGCAGTGAGATCACGACCTAAGCTGAAGTCAGGTGCTTAACCGACTGAGCCATCCACGCGCCCCTCATCTTGTGTAAATCTTTTAAAAAGTTTTTAGTTTTCAGGGATTAAATGCAACCCCCTAATGCAGTGCATCATGCATAACTCATTCCTGACAGTATCCCCAGTGTGAAATATAGTGGAGGGACAAATTCTGATATCCCTTTCCCTTTTAGTTAGAGATATGAAATTTTCCACTTTTTATGAGTTGCGGTTTTATATCCATTAGTGGTTAAAGAGTTAAATCTTGGGGTGCCTGGGTGGCACAGTCCATTAAGCGTCGGACTCTTGATCTTGGCTCAGGTCCTGATCTCACGGTTTGTGAGTTTGAGCCCCACATCGGGCTCTGTACTGATGGTGTGGAGCCTGCTTGGGATCCTGTCTCTCCTTCTCTCTGCCCCTGCCCAGCTTGTGCACTCGCTCTTGCTCGCTCTCTCTCTCAAAATAAATAAACCTAAAAAAAAAAAAAAAGAAATCTTAAAATGATTTCCTATGTAGAAAAGTTTAAATTAATTTAAAATTAAAGTAACAAAAGTTAAAAACACTACTATGTAGTGAGATATAGTGTATAAAAGTTTATTTTATACTAATTGCATGCTAAGGATAAAAATTCATAAACTAGTAGACTTCAGAAAAAAATTAGGTTTATTTATTTTGAGAGAGAGGCAGAGAGAGAGGGAGAAAGCGTGAGTGGGGGAGGGGCTGAGAGAGAGGGAGAGAGAGAGAGACTCCCAAGTGGGCTCCGTGCTGTCAGCTCAGAGCCTGACATGGGGCTCGATCTCATGAACTGTGAGATCATGACCTGAGCCAAAACCAAGAGTGAGACTCTTAACCAACTGAGCTACCCAGGTGCCCCCAGGAAAAAAAAAAAAATTTTCAGATAAAATGATGAGAGTTCAGGGTTTAATTATACAATTAATTTAATTTAATTGTACAATTAAAGGTATGATGACCTGTGTCCATCATTTTCTGTATCATAGAGAATAGTCTTCCTTTTCTAAAAATATCCACCTATTTCTTTATTCAGCTTTCCCTCCAACACACCAATCTTTCACAAATACCTTTTTTTTTTTTTAAATGTTTTGTTATTTTTGAGAGAGCGAGCGAGAGAGACCGAATCCGAAGCAGCTCCAGGCTCCGAGCTGTCAGCACAGAGCCTGACGCGGGGCTCGAACTCACGGACTGTGAGATCATGACCTGAGC